>NC_134481.1:23620090-23862590 GCF_964194025.1 Convolutriloba macropyga
ATGGATACACACGCACGCACACACGCACGCACGCACGCACGCACGCACGCACGCACACACACACACACACACACACACACACACACACACACACACACACACACACACTTTTTGAGTTGCTCTTTTGAGTGATACACTTCGTGTTTATTGTATAAGATACAAACGTAAATTTAACTGCCCTTTTTATATGCGTTTTGTTGCCGATAGATTATTTAAAACAGATGATAGTACGCAAAGCTCTGTGGTAGGTAAGTTATAAATGGCGTATGACTGGACGCAGTCATTCAGTTAGGACTCTTCCAGAACAACGTTATCTATGAAAACAAATTCAATAATAGCAGATCACCGCAATCCATAAAAACAAATACAATATGTCATTAACCAAAGTTTTTTTGAAAAACATTGGTAAAATGATTAAATCAAGACAAACAAGAGAAAGTCTGGTTCAGTACAATAGGTCTGAAATACTCGCGCAATCAAAAATAAACTCACCAGAGATAGCAAAACACTGTAAATTTGTTATAGCAGATGGTGAACGTACTAGCACATAGATTTCAAACACGACTTTATAGATTAAGTGACATGACTGCAAAAATTTATAAAGCTATGGAGATCACATCAGCGCCGCTACTAATACGTTTTTTTTTCTAAGATGATATAATAGTAACCGGAGAATCAAAAACAACATATTTCAGATATCAACGCTAGTAGTATATAGAGGGACCGAGGTCCCCGGGGGGGGGTGAAGACCCACATGTTTTAAGATTTGCTATTGCGGTTTCCAATCATTTCGGTCATCATTGAGTTATCCCATCAATGTATAAAGATAGGTAATAGATTTTACAAGTATTAACATTAGAGTTATGCAGTAATTGTCCGTCCCCCCCCCCGTTGAGGTTCTAGTCACTTTTTGTTCCGACCCCACTTGTGGGGGAAGGAACTATATACTCAAATGGGTTTTTTTTTTTTTTGTTCAGTGAATTTTGGCCGATCGATATATTCGTCGTAGAGAAATGTGAGTGGTATCATTAAAAAGCTGGTCCAGCGTAGAATTCAAAAGTAAAAAGATTTTTTTGAATTTCGTTTTTTTCGAGGAGTTATCGAGGATTGAAGTTTTGTGTGAACAATGGGATCTTTAGCATGATTGTTCACTTTTAGTACAATTTTCTTCAAACTAAGATCTTTTTTACGAAAACATTAATTCAAATTTCTATAAAAAGAATAAATTTTGAGTTCGTAAAAGTTGAATGCAAGGCGATAGAAAGACTAGTTCTGGTCTCATAGGGAAGTTCACTATCAAAAAAAAATCGAACTCTAATTGAGAGCCCTTTTTTTAATAAAACTTTTCTCTTTTTTGCTTTTTTAAGTCACCTAGAGACAAGTCACATTTTATATCGACGTTCTATTAATGACAAAACTCCTTTATAGTCGAATGAAGCGCAATGAACAAAAAACGTCGTTTTCAAGGAATTGCTCATGTTTTTTTTGGCTTCGATTCTGAGTTTTCGTAATTTTGAATGAAATATTGAATTTCTTTTTGAAGTTTTACTATTTTTTTTGGAGTCCTATGGTAGGGATTCATTGACTAACAGTGCAATATGTTCCATGATGAGCATTAAGTGAACATGTCTATTTCATTGAGGGGGCGGCTAATGGCTGTTAAGACTTAAAAAATAATTTTTCGAATTTTTTTTGAATATTAAAGAATCATAATCTTATTATAGTGAATTGTAAGTCAGTCCAGGGGTGAGAGCACCCTCTTCCTTCCTACTGCAACCAAAATTAAACTGGTTAGCGGTTTTATCTTCTATCTATTGGTTATATGACTTCAATGACAAAAAATTTCAATTTTTTAAATTTTTTTTTGGATTTTTACATATTATTGGTTACTTTTGAAATCTTATCACATTATCCAAATATTGACAGTTCCCATTAGCTTAAAAACGATGTTCTGTGGATGACCAATAAAAATTTTAAACAAAAATTTATGGTTTAAATGGCTTCGACACGTTCTTCTTGCACTTTTCTACTGATTTTTTGGTTTTCTCCTGTTTTTTTTTGTTGTTTTAATAGTCATTATACTTACTGTGATCTCATAATGAATACCTATGCATGACAAACATAAATGTACTGCCACCGGGGCATCTTTGAGCGTTTTTATTGACTTCCGTTGAAAGCTATTGAATTTAATGTCTGTTAAAATAAAAATCATTTTTCGAAAATTTTATTTGAACAATAACAATTCCTAAATTTTTCTTGAACTGTTAGTGAGTTTCAGTATTGACTGGACCCACTTGCTTTTTACTGCGACTAAAAATATTCTGTTTAGCTGTTTTATCTTCTAGCTATTGGTTATATGACTTCAATGACAAAGATTTCAATTTTTTTTAATTTTTTTTTTGGATTTTTTGAATTATTGGTCACTTTTGAACTCTTTATCACATTATCCAAAGATTATTGTAATCAAATTGGCTTAGAGAGGACGTTCAGTGGATCACAGAGAAAGTTTTCAGAGAAGAGCTAATGGTTTAATTGTCTTCGACACTTTCTTCTCGCATTTTTCTACTGAATTTTAGTTTTTGCTGTTTTTGTTATTGTTTTCTGTCATAAGACTTATTGTGATGTCTTTTTAACTATCTATGCATGACAGACATCATTTTCCTCCCTATGGGTTATATCTGAGCATCGTCATTGAGCTCCGATGAAAGATTGAGTTTACTGGCTGTTAAGGGTTTAAAAATAATTTTTCGAAACTTTTTTGAAATTCAACCATTCCTAATTTTTTTTCGTGAATACTCTTGGTCATTGTTGGTTCTAACAGAATCCATTTCCGTTCTACTATAGCCAAAATAAATCTGGTTAGCGGTTTTATCTTCTACCTATTAGTTTTAAAACATCAATGCCACGAGAATTCATATTTTTTTTGGGTACTTTATTTTGTTTTTCGATACTTTTGAAATCTTATCACATCATCTTACTGCTGAGAGTCCCTATTGGTTTAGGGAAGAAGTTCAACGGATCATAAATAAAGTTTTCAGGGAAGAGCTTATGATTTGAGTTGCTTCGACATTTTCTTCAGGCACTTTTCTACTGAATTTGTGGTTTTTGCCTCTCTCTGTTGTTGTTTTCATAGTCATTAACTTGTTGTAAGGTCTTATTGATGAAATACGATTGGCAAAAAAACTTATTGTCCCCTCGAGGCATCATTTATTGTATATACTGGCTTCCGTTGAAGGCTAATGAATTTAATGGCGTTGATAATACGTGTTTTCCCGCAATTTTCGTGCGTCTAATGTATTTGTTTATATTTGTTGATTTTTTGAAATTATATTGATAAAAAAGGTTTTCCCATTGCTCCTGAAAAATTAATTTAAAATTGAAGAGTGTTTAGTGAAAAGTTCATTTTTTTAATGCCTTCGACCCTTTTGTCGCTCAATTTTTTTTCCTGAATTCGCTGTTTTTGTTCTTTAGGTAGCCGTAAATTGCTCACAGATCTCATAGGCTTGTAATTGAGGACTGAATGAATGATGTTGCTCGAAACATTCAGTATATAGCGAATAGGTTCCTTTCGTCAAATTTAACTTCTATTCATCAATCAGATGTCCCATCGAATTTCGTGTATTTCAAGAAATAACATATATATTGATATTATGTGCCACTGTTGTTTCGTTTTTCTGAACGTTTATTGAATGGCCATTTTTTGCGTTTCTTTTTCTCTTCCTTCAGAACAATCGCGTAATAACAGATCCCAATGGTTTTTAAATGTGGCCCAAGTAAACTTATTTAATCTTTCAGTATAAATCCTTCAACTGAAATAGCAGAAATAACAACTGAATTAAAAATACATATTCAGATGATAGGTATTGATTTTAATGGTAGCAAAGGTTTGTGTTTTCGCAAATCGTTTGTAATTTTTTGGGTTTCTCTTTAGTTTGTTTCTATGGCATAGTCTGACCACAGACGGGTGCTTTTGGTTTTGTAATGACTTTTTAGTAATTTATCAAGGATTTTTTTATTAAAAACCAATGTTTTTTAAGATTTTTGAATTTTCTTGGTGCAAAAAATGTTGATTAATTTTTAAGTTTCGCCTCACTGTTCGTTCTTTTTGTCGGCTTGTTACCTAGTCTCGTTAAGAAAACTTTTCATCTGCTGTATAGTTAGTAAAAGGTAAACTTGTGTAGTTAAGGTTTTATCTGACTGCATTTTGACGTTGTTACCAGGTGCTTTTAAATTTAGATATTCATTTTTTGCCGCCAAAATTTTGTTGGTGCTATTTTTTTTCTAGTCTCTTCAATGTCAGGTCACGTTGGTGCTGTAATGAAGCATGGCATTAGTAATTCAATTAGTAGATAGAATGTGTAACGATTGTTTTAAACTCAAACATCTATTTTTGTTATCTCTTGATTTGGTTGACATTTTAGTCAAAAATGTAGATGAGCTCGGGTCGGAACATCATGTGCGAACGCACATTAACGAGCCGCCTTGTTTATACTACTAACGCTTGTCTCGAAGATCCCGAGAGAAAAAATTTTCTGGATTAATATAATAGAATGCTAATTTTTTATCATCAATAGAGTCGTTAGGTCATAAAATCACCAATTTCAGCATTAAACATCTATTCTCAAAGACCGAGGCATTTTCGAAACTTGAGTGCCCCCAAAAAATTTAAACAGCTTAGAACATTCTTTGTAGCAGTGCAATACGTTACAATTTTCATGCCTTATCCATCAAACCATCCATGTCATCCAGTCTGTGGTTTATTAGGAACTTCCCAAAAAAATTTTGGACAGCAAAACATCAAAAAACTTTTCGATATGATAAATTCCGACAAATTTCGAATAACCGAAAAAAGGGTCGTTTAAGGATTCTTGTAATCATACAAAAAAGATTTACAATTTCCTGGTGCTCAGACAGTGATTGTCAATGACTTTCTAATGGTCTTCATGATGTGCATCACATCATATATGGTCCATGTAAAACTAAACCAAATGGCAATTCCGATAACTCGGATTGTAAATTAAATTTGTTTTCTGAAATGAGAAACACTCTCCCTCCTAGTTCGTTTATAAAAAAAAGAGACAGAATGAAAAGTTGTTACCTGGGTTACCTGGGCTCACACAAATGTTCAACTACTTAAATTGATCTTAATTTCAATTCAACTTGTATGTATATTTCAACGATTCTTTTAAATTTTGTAGCTATACAAAAGTTTATCGGAATAACTATTTGAAAATTGTTAAAATAATAAAAAAAATATTTAGAAGAAAAATCGGATGTAAAAATCTAGAAAAAGGGGTACAAAAGAGCAGCTGCAAGTTACTTCACGTGATAAATGTCTAGAAAACGGAAGTAATTTTCTTATCTAATTCTAAGGAAACCAATATGTTTTTACTATTGAAAAACGAATCGATGACTTGTTCAATAACTTTCAGCAACCTATAGAACTCATCGAAACATATGTTTTCCATTTAGGAAGAATCCAGAATGTGCATTTTTAACAAATTCAGAATCGTGCAAATTTCAAATTGTTCAATTTCAAAGACAAATTTTAAATTCCGCTTTCTGATATGCGAAGTGGTCTTATGACTTACGAAGATGAAAAATGGTCCTTGCTGCTGTCAAAATGCCCCATTGTTGATTGAAAAAACGGTTTTAGCATTTTTTCCGTATCGCAAATAAAAACTTAATCTTCATATTTTGCGCTACTTAACATTTGCATTGTAGAAACTAATTATCTTAAATCTCACAGACTCCTTTTGAGTAAAAATCTTGGATAATCATCAATCCATATGACCAACGGTGCATTTTGAAGTTATCTTAAAGTAAATAGCACTACGATAAGCTAAATCAGTTGCATATAAAATCCTCCAAAGGCATTTGATAAGCGTTTGCTGTGACGGGGAGACACAAAAATACTCGCAATAGCGTTCCTTTGCTTTAAAAAAACTCAAAACAGGAAACACGAACTTAAAAGTCAAAAACTCCTAAGAAGCCATGATACAAGTAAAATCGAAGCTTCAACTTAATCCGCTTAAATTGGCGTAATCCTCAATTATTTAAACAAAAAAACTTTTTCCCCTTTATTCAACATTTAAATGTTTGCTTATGTTTCTCAATGAACTCTAATTTTTATGCACAACGTTAAGATGTACGTTGAAAAGTTGCAAATGCGGTTAAATATATATAATCGGTAATAGCAGCCCTTTATCAGCAAACTACATGATTGGTTCGATCATTGAGTTACCCCAAAGTTTGGGATGAAAATATTTGGGTTACACTTTTCGTTAAAGAAACGTTAACAAGCATGCAATTGAAAATTTTGACAGTGTTCTATATTGAATTTAATAATTAATAAGAATAGCTCTCAAACTTCATATATACTATACATGTGAAGCAATCGACATGATTAAGATCAAATGCAGTAATTGATAACAGTCTTGAGACATCCGTAAATTTGTTTTAAACGTGAATGGAGTATCGAAAGATGCCCCAATTGCTCCATAGATTTCTTACCGGATAGCAAGGACAGAAAACAGGGGAAAAACAAATTCTACTAATTTTATTTTCAAGGGCGGATAATTCAAAGTCTCTTCGTGTCTTTGAAATCAAGTGCGACTTGAAATGACAAAGTATTGAGAGCTCTATCGACAAATGCTGTTCATTAAATCTTAAGTGATTATGTGCCACGCCTACAAATTTTTCCGAATAATACTTCCAGGAGATTGGTTCTTGTTTGCGATTCGTCTTATTAAAGATAAGTTACAATCACAAGCCCCAAAATCGTTAGTTCTGCTATTTGGTTCCACATGTAAGGTGATATGCCAAAAATTGTACCCAATTTCTCGTCTTTCTATTGACAGGTTTCAAGGAACTGAGTAACTGAGAAATTTGAATCCAACCAATCAATCAATCCGAAGCTTGAAGAGGACAGTCAAAAATCAAGAATTTTATGACATCTGAAAAGTTCAAACCATTCGCTCCTTCTCTGATTTAGCTTTCGTAAAAAAATTCTATTAACGTTTTCGGAAGAAAACCGAATTGAATTACCAGTTATACAAAGTTCCCGGTAATCATACAAGGCCATATATGATTTGCTTGATTTCCTGACAATCATAAAATGGTCTTGCAAAACTTTAAAGCCGGCTTAACAGCCACAATTGTGACGCTCATTTCGCTTGAACGAAGGTAGGTATTGATTTCAGTTTTAATTATCCCCAATATGATAATGAAATTTTCTGGTAATCGTGCAAGGTATTATATATAAGTGTGATTTTTGTTGCTTGATAGCTCATTGGATGTCTTCTAGTGTTTTTTTTCTTATAAATTATTCATCATGTTAAGATATCATGGTTGTCGTGAAAGGGTAATTCCTGGTTTCTTGTTATCAAAGAAAAAAATATGATGTCCTGGTAGTCATGCATAGATAATCAATGATTTCCTGATATTCATCATGATGTGTATGACATAATCTATTATCTTTGTATAACTAAGTGGCAACCAGGAAAACTCTGACTGTAAGCTAAATCTGTCTTTAAAAATAGCAATATTCATAGTCAATTAGCGTTGTGATGTGAGAAACTCCCTTTCTCCTGTTAAACTTTGAATAAAACAAGACAGCAAAAAATCGGTTATCTGCATTCGCACAAAACGTTCCACGCCTAAATTATACAAACAATTCATGTGATTTGAAAATAAAAAGCTGGCCTCGACCTTATCAAGAGTTAACAATTTCGAATCCTAAATTTTGACGGGTTTCATTTTGTCTCTAAATTGTTGAAAAATTCAAGGAAACTTTAAGAGTCAAACCAGACTGTTTTTAATCCCCAGTACAACAATTGTCGATCGAAAAACACTGTGGCATAAAAATTTCTCATAATTTACGAGAATTTAGTTAAAAGCAATAAATTTTTACATTGTGCAATTGATACCTTCTAAAGTGGCAAATGGTACTTACTGTTGCCAATGTTATTGCAACTTTCAAGATGATTCAAAAACCGCCAAAATTGCAACAAAAACTTGACTCTTTTGTCCAACAACGTGAAACTTAGACGTGCTCTTTTAACAAATTAACAAATGATTAGACTAGAGATATGTTTTAAAACATAATTTTGGCGACCATCCGCCTTGATAATAAGGACATAAAACCTTCTGAATTAAATTTAATTTTTTTTAAACAAAGAGGGGGCATGAGCACACCCCAAGACTAATATCCAAGACTACGACAGAGGAAGAGTTTCTTATTGCAGACGAGCCAACCAAAGACGAAGAGTTTTTTTTTCAAGGGTTTTCAGACGTCACCCAACCAAGAGGGCCTGACATTTTTTTTGGTTACAAACGTCACCAAGAGATGATCGCCCGAGGTTCCAGACGTCACCTTAGAAGTTCTTTCCCCGGTTAGACGTATCCAAAAAAAACGTGATTTTTTTGCGACAAAAAATCTCAAACACACAAAAATTGTCCGCCAACGAGCTTTTGGTAGATGTTTTATGAAAGAAATAGCCGTGAGCAACTACAAGTCAGCAATTAACGAAAAGAAAACACAAATTGCCCGAAAAAACGATATAGCGTTTTTTGCATCGGAAAAACTCAAAAACAATTTTCTCAATTTGTCGAAAAAAATCTACATGAAAGTAAAATTTTTATTTGAATAGAACACTTCAGTTGGACTTAAAATCAACTTTATTTTGGTTGAACACCTTATGTAGAAATTTTGCTCAAAAAATGAGAAAGTCGCAAAAGTGCTTTTTTGAGCGTCAAAAATCAAAAAAAAATTTCTAACGTTTTAATGAAAACTTTTCATTAAATCCAAAAACCCATTGATTAGCCCTCCTGGGTTTGTTAGAAAATAAGCTTCAAAATCAGTTTATCGATTTCGCAATTTTGTAAAGAAGCAACTCAATTTTGACAAAAATTTCTTCTTTGAATCAAAAAATTCAAAAAACGTTTTCCTAACGTTTTGAATAAAACATTTAAAAGTTCTACTGAAACCCATTAATTAGCCCCCCTGGTTTTGTTGGAAAACAAGTTTCAAAATCAGTTGATTGAATATACAAACTTATAAAGAGGCAACTTGAAATTTGCAAATTTGCTTCTTTTACTTAAAAAACTCAAAAAAAAAAACATTTTTTCTAATGTTTATTGGAAATTTTCAGTAGATAAAAAGAAAGCGTTCGAAATAGCTCCTTCTGTTTGTTTGAAAACAATCTGAAAATATATTTCATCCCCTTGCAAGCTGCAAAGAAGCAACAGAAAAGTGGCAAAATTGTTTCTCTGTTATATAAAAATCAAAAAACGTTTTTCTAACGTTTTTTTTTCTTATTAAAGAAAAAATCAATAAATTTTCAAAAAAGATCTCTTTTATATACCTCCGCAGTTCATTACAAAACAAGCTGAAAAACTATATAACCATTCTGCAAAACCGAAAAGAACAGATAGAAAATTACTGAAAAGCTTCTGACAAAAAAACCTACAAAGAGGTTTGTGTTTTCTTTGATCTTAATTGCATACTACTAGCCGCGAGTCTAGTTAATGGGGTAGTATGCTTTCCTGAGAGAACCCGACATTTACACTTATTTTGTTTTCATTTTGCATACTACTAGCCGCGCATCTAGTTAATTGAGTAGTATACACTGAGAACACCTTCTCAAGAGAAATAAAAAGAGAAGATAAGACCTATTTTCCTTTTTTCTCAAAAAGAAGTAAATCAAAAGCTCTCGAAAAATTCCCCACTCAAATTCAATTCACGCATATAGTGCCTTTAAATTGGAAAACTCAAGCGTCTCTTCTTTTTTGTCCGCGGTCTCAGAAGTTGCCGAAAGAAGTCCCTTTTCCCCCTTTGGTCTCAGTAGTCACCAACTGAAGAGTAGTGTGTTTCCGTTGGGTCGCAGTAGTCACCAAAGTAAAGATGAGCAATTTATAGGTGGCAGATGTTATCCAGAAACAATTACAAGCAGTTTAATGGTAGCAGTTGTCCTTAACTTCATAAGAATCGCAAAACAGAATTTCTTGGAAAAGAGCTTCAAAGTAGACCCAGCTTTTGAGCAACCAGTTTTCTCTGCTTGTCTGTAACTCACGTTGCCTAGTCGCACCGCATTTTAAATTCTAAAAAAAAATTAACTTATTTTGAAGAAGTATCAATATAGATTTAGTTTGTTTGGTTTTTTACGTTTTATTTGATCCTAAAACTCCACACAAAAAAAAGAGAACACTTCAGTAAAATTTTTTCTGGTACCTTGATTGTGATGAAAGGAGAACTAATACTTAAGGGAGAATCGTTGCGAAGTCATATATGTAAAAAAAATGAAAGCAATTATTTGGTCCTGTTCAACAAGTCAACGGTACACACGCTCGAACCCTTAGTTTTTCCTTTTTTTAAGCAAATTTTTAGCTAGATTTAGCACCAAAAAAACACCTTTAGGATTCCTGTTTTTGTGAAAAGTTGCGTCGCTACTTTTGAACGAAAAGAGCTAGGCTGATTAGCCTACAGAAACTTTACAGAAAGCTGGTTTTTAATTTACCAAAAAAGTCGCTCCGTAAATTTCGAGCCGTTCTTTACCTTTACTTTAAATACGACAGAACCATTACGAGTTGACTACAGTCGGTTCATCAAGATGACAAAAGAAAACAACCAGAAGTTACAATACGCATTGAACAAGTTCAAAATGACTGGGCTCAACATGAAAAATCAGCTTGATCTCTTACAGACATCCGTTGAGCAGAGAAAAAGCTTCCGCAATCTTTCTTTGTTGATCAACAAAATCAAGGAGAGCGTTGAAGAGCTGAAGACAAACCTTGACAGCATTATGAAGGAAAAATTAAGCTCCAGTAGCATAAATTCAGTCATGAAACGTCAATCGAACTTGATCTCTCGTCTAGAAAAGTTGGAACTAGAAGTCAACAGTCTCGACGATGATGGTCAATTGAGTCAATCATCAACTCGAGTGCGCGATGACATCAGCTGCATCTCACAGTCCTCAAGAAGACACCTCGAGTTGCATCGATTGACACCGGTTTCCCAAAACTCAGAGCAAAACAACATGACAGTAAAGAACCCTGCCAGCAATGTCTCCCCTCCAGTGCCGCCAAGACCGGCAAAACCATCGTTTTTCCTTCCGCAGGGAGAAAAAAACCCAACTTTCTCTCCAAATTCCTTCAGAGCAACAGCCAATTTGCGCAGGATACTAGAGAATTGACTGAAGAACCAGTAAAAAAAACTTTACGACGGCTGAACACATAAATCAATCAATGTCGTTGTTAGCAGCCCCAACACCAGCATCAACCCTATTATCCAGAGCAAACATTCAGGACAGATTTGTCTTGAGTAATCCTCAATCCCCAGAACACAAAGTTGTTCTCAGAGAGCAAGAGAACACTTTCAACCAGTTTGCTTCATTTCAACAACCCTCATTCCAATGAATCAAATTGCAGTCTTATTTCCTGTTGAATCTATTGATAACCAGCCGGAATTTATTCACTCATCAATTGGAGAGTTGAACCAGTTCTCTAGTTCAAAGCTGATCACATTGTCCGAAATGCCAATGAATCAACCAGCAAATGCCGCAGTTAGACCAAAAGAAAAGTCTTCTGTTCCCTTAAATAACAAAAGAGAAGATCAAAGCATACAACGTCTTGCATTAGATTTACAAAACTTACTTCAACATAACTGCTCAGTTAACAAAACCAATAAATACCAAACATCAAGTTCATGCAGTTTGAATGAGCAAATGCTTCAGCCTCAATTTCATTCAGAAAAAAGAACAAATAGAGTGACAAATGAGACCACGCCAAATCCATATTGTTAAGAAGACAGTCGACACAATCCCCTACATTTTGACAACAATCAAAGTGCAACTGCTCAAACTGTTTCAAACACTCAATTTTCAGTTGTTCCAATAAGTGAAAACCAGAACAGCGGAAAATTGGCGTCAGCAATGTCGTTACCAACAGTAGCGCAAACAAACATTTCCCAACAATTCCAGAACCCACTTTACCCAACTGGAGTTCATTTTAGCAATGGAAATCGAACGGAAGAACCAAACAATGGAATCGTTTTCCCCTCCAATACAACACTCAACAACCAAGGTACCAACCTTGTTTGCTGTACATCATCTCAGCCACCTAATTGTCCGCTTACTCCGGAAAATCCCTTAACAAACTACCAAACAGCCATTCTTCCCCCCTTTACTCAACATATTAGCCAACCAAACATTTCGGGAAATTCGAAACAAATTCCAAATTGGTTTTTTTCCTGAAAGCAACTGTTTCAGCCACGAACTGAAATACAAACAGAAACAATCCCGTTTGAAAATAATTTTAATTTACAAACCACAAACAAAAATTCCATTAAACTTCCACCAATAACAATATCAAATTTCAATGGTAACCCACTGAAATACTATGAGTGGATAAACAATTTTTTCAACCTAGTTCACAATAATACTAGCCTTACGGATACACACCGTATAACATACTTACAGAACTCGGTCGTAGGAAGAAAAAATTCAAGCCTACTCGTGTGATCCAGCTTACTACGCGATTGCTTTGAAAGAGCTCATGGATCACTTTGGAGATCCCAGCATTGTTGTAAATGCTTTCATCAATCAACTGGAAGCCTGGCGTCCGAACAATGACTACAACAAACAGAGTTTCGTATTTTTTGCTTCTTTTCTCAAACGATTAGTGCAAGCTTTTGAATATTTAGGCTTCAAAGCCGACTTGCAAAGTTCAACATTGATGAAAAAGGCAAAAGAAAAAAATCCACATAATATTCTGGTAAAATGGACAGAGTGTACAATAACATCAATTGGAAATCAACCAACCGTCTATGATTTTCAGAAGTGGCTTGAAATACAGGCCCAAGTATACGACAAAATCAACAGAGAAAATGTTCATAAGCCGTTTAATAATTGGAACACTTTCGGTCAAAACATTGAAGAAGAACCATTGGACGAACTGGTTCAAAGATTCTGGAAAATAGAAGCTGAAAGTACATTACCCGAACAGAATGAAGACAGCTCACTAGACCAATTAGCAGTGCAAACAATGGAAAACTCAATCTGTCACAATGGTGAAAGGTATCAGATTGGCCTTCCTTGGAAACCTGCAAAGAAACTCCAAAATAACTATTTCTCAGCAGTCAGTCATCTAAAAAGTCTACAAAAACGACTACAAAACGATCCTGGTCTCAATCAGAAGTACAACCAGACACTCCAAACAGACTTGGATAAAAATTTTGTCAAGCCAGTCGAAATGCAAGCACCACCATCAGAGTCAATATGGTACTTACCTCATCATCCAATCACTAATCCAAACAAACCCGGAAAAGTGAGAAGAGTTGCCAACGCAGCATCAAAATTCCGCGGTGATTCACTTAACTCAAATCTTCTAACTGGTCCTGATTTGCTAAATAAATTAGTTGGAGTGCTGTTGAGATTCAGAGAACACCCGGTTGCTGTTTTGTCAGACATCGAAGGAATGTTTATGCAGATTGCCGTGAGACAAGAAGACCAGTCTGCTCTTCGTTTTCTTTGGATGATAGACAACTTAATTCCAATTCACTAGATTAATCTTTGGCGCAACATGTTCACCATTTTGCGCAATTTATGTGCTCAAAAAATGTGCAGAAGACAACAAAAGTGAATTTCCAGCCGCCTTGAACGCTATTAAACACCACTTTTATATGGATGACTACATCCAGTCCCTGCCGACAATTTCAGAAGCCAAAGAAGTCATATCACAGACAACAAGATGCCTGAAAAATGGTGGCTTCAGGTTGACAAAATTTGTTTCGAACGAACCAGATGTACTCGCTGAAATCTCTTCCGACGACAAAGACGAAACAAAAGAGATCATAAGAGTCCTTGGTCAAAAATGGAACAAAACAACTGACGATTTTGTCCTGTTTCCCCTACAACAATTTCCTAAAGATGCAACAGTGTACACACAAAGGAAAATATTCAGTTTGGTATCTTCAATCTTCGATCCCTTTGGTCTGTTGTCTCCCCTGACAATTAGAATCAAAACGGTTTTGCAGCAGATTTGGAAACTTGGAAGAAAATGGGATGATTTGATACCACATGAACTACATCATGACCTCCAGAAAGTTCTAAACAGCTACTTTGCCATGCCCGAAATCCGAATACCAAGAACTGTTCACAATTTCAGTAAAATCACAAGCAGCCAACTTCATATATTTTTGGATGCCTCAATGGCAGCTATGGCAGCCGTTGCTTACCTCCGTACAACCAATAGTCAAACCACTTCGCCACAAGCATGCTTTCTCACGGGAAAATGCAAAGTTGCTCCCATTAAACAAATAAGTGTGCCAAAAATGGAACTAGAAGCCGCTGTTATAGGAGTGCGCCTTCTACAACTGATCCAAAGAGAAATGACACTGACATTTGACCAAATGTTTCTCTGGTCCGACAGTCAAGTAGTTTTGGACTGGATAGCCTCAAATAAGAAGCAAAACGTTTTTGTTTCAAACAGATTGCGAGAAATTCATAAAAGTTCTTTACCCCAGCAATGGCATCACATCTCAACTTATCTTAATCCCGCCGATCACGGAATTTGCGGTCTTGAGACAAACGAAATTCAGCAGAAATGGTTAGATAAACTCCAATTTTTTTGCGAAAACGAGTCGACCTGGAACGAGATAAACAAACCACGCGCAACATGTGCGGCAGGCACGAGAAGTCCCAAGACAATTAAACCTATTGCCGATCCGAGTAAATTTTCAACATGGAACAAAATTCGTCTGACAGTTGCAACAGTTTTCAACCTAATTCATCGTGCAAAGAAAATGCGAACGAACAATCACCAATACACAACTGAAGACATCCAATTATCAAAAAATTATCCCCCGAAATTATCTCAGGACAGTTTTTTCCATTCGACCGTCAATTCCTTACAACGTGGAATGAAACTAGATTCCAAGTGCAAAATACGATGCCTAAATCCGCTGTTGGATGAGAACGGATTACCCAAATCTTGTGGTCGTTTGCAGTATGCACCAACACAACTTGATTTGGAAAAACGTCCAATAATTTTGCACGCCAAGGACAAAATTGTTCGTTTGTACATGGAACATGCCCATCAAATATGTGTTCACCAGTCCATAGAACCAACAAAGGCATTCATTCAACAACGTTATCATGTGATTGGCCTTCGGAAAGCGTTAGCAAGCGTACGGTTTCATTGTTTCTTATGTCGACGCTTTGACACGAAAAACATTCAACCAATTATGGCACCATTACCTAGTTTTCGTTTTCCAACAGCAAAAACACAGTTCACCTTTGCTAATTCTGGTGTAGATTTCTTTGGACCCTTCTACATCAAAGATTCCAACGGCATTTTAGAAAAACATTATGGTCTAATATTTACATGCATGGTGACGCAAGCAGTTCACTTAGAAACGTGTCCAGACCTCAATACAGATACGTTTCTCAATGCCTTCAGAAGATTTTGCAGTCGTCGATGCCAGCCCCAACTTCTCTACAGCGATAACGGGAAAACTTTCGTTGGCGCTTCTGAAGAACTGAAGAAAACTGTTAAAGCTTTGGACAATGACAGAATCTACAAAGCTTTAGCAGTAGCCAATACAACGTGGAAATTCAATCCCCCATACGGCGCTCATTTTGGCGGTGTCTGGGAGCGTTTGATCCAGAGCGCCAAAAGAACGTTACTCCTCATTCTAGGATCAAGAAGACTCTCTTTTCACACTTTCCTAACAATTATGTTGGAAACAGAATCAATCCTCAACTCCAGACCACTGAATAACGTTGCTGAGCAGCCTGACAGCAAGGAACCTTTGACTCAAAATCACTTTCTTATCCAGCGTCCCTTCAATAGCTTGCCAGCAGGACAGTTTGGCGACAAGCAACCTGCACGCTTGAAGACATGGAAAAACACGCAGAAGCTGATGAACCATATATGGCGACGCTTGGTGAAAGAGTATCTGCCAACGCTTAGCCGACGGTCGAAATGGTCAAACAGCAACGATCGACCTCTCAAAGTGGACGATATTGTTTGGGTGTTGAAAGACCAAACACCAAGAGGCATTTGGCCACTGGGAAGAGTCATGGAGACAACGTCAGGACGAGATGGAGAAACACGAGTCGTAAAGGTAAAAACGGCTTACGGCACGTTCGTTCGCCCCGTTTCCGGTCTCGCACGCGTTTCTTCTCCGTAGTTTTTTTAAGATTTTTCTCGCTCCGGTTTTAGGCAACGTGAGTTACCCTTTTCCCACAAATTGATGTACTGACCATATTGACAACATTTCAGCCTACAGTTTCAGAGCCAATTTCAAAGAAGATGAGAAAAGACTTCAATCAATTGATGCCTCCGAAAACCCTTGATGCCCCCTTTGTGCCCTTGCAGCATGTTGCCAATGTTATTGCAACTTTCAAGATGATTCAAAAGCCGCCAAAATTGCAACAAAAACTTGACTCTTTTGTCCAACAACGTGAAACTTAGACGTGCTCTTTTAACAAATTAACAAATGATTAGACTAGAGATATGTTTTAAAACACTTACAAAAGTCAGCAACCGAATTTTAAACAAACAAATGAGGGCGCGTTTGGATATCTACAAGTTAACAGGATCTACAACTAAACAGGCAGTCAGTGCGTTAGCAACATCAAATGAAAGATCCAAGCAGTGGAGAAGAATTAAAGATATGAAATTGAAGATTCAATCGGATAATTGTTCAATAGACATTAAAAGACAACGTATTTTTCGATTCAATTTCTTTCCCATCTGCCTCATTTTATTGCAAGGTCAGGCAGTTTGGATACCACGAGGCTCAAAGCCAGTATGCGACATCAGGAAATCTGATACAAAAGAAAACAAATTATTTTTGACAAACGCTGATACATCAGAATGTTATAAAGATAAAGTTTTTCATTAAAATTCCCGAATTTATTGTTCGTAGTTTGTATCAAGAGCAATCTTGGATAACATTCACAAGGTCAGCATAAACAGAACTTTCTTCAATGATCACCTCGACGCTAAAAGCTTGATTGCTTTATCTTTGTCGTAGAGTGGAACCATACTGTAGATTTCAAGCTACTCATAATACTCTCCTTAGCAGACATCTACCAATAGCTCGAACGCTGTATGAATAGGCTTTCTCCAGTGGCGCCTGTTCAGATGAAGTCATCTATGTGCATTTTAAACGGCTTTTATTTTGTATCAAAGCTACTGTCTGATGCTTTTAACACATTTGCTGAAAAAGTATAATTACAGGGCAAAACTATTTGCAAAGGTGTAACATTTGACTTTTTAAACGCTCCAGCTTGAGAGACGTAATATTTGTTTGTATGTAAAATCAAACACAATCTGATTTTACATACAAACAAGGCGACTCGTGCTAATCTGTGTGTAGCACAGAAGTTTCCAACATGCCACTCAAGTTTGTAAAAACAACTTTTAAAATTTGTCAGAAAAACGGTTGTAGGAATCCGAAAGAAACTCATAAGCATTGGAGAAAATTACTTGTACTGTTTGAACTAAAAAAACATATCGCTTTCTTTTGGCAGACGAAAACGAAAACTCTTCATCACATTCTAGAAAGCTAAGTGTAATAAATGTAGTGCAAAGTGAAACACATAGACACAAAAAACTCAAACAAACCAACACACACAAAACATTTTACACAAAAAAATCAACACCAAACAAAATTTTTTTAAAATTTTCTATTGAGCAATAGGCCTGTGATATCCTCGTTTGTGGGGATACGTATTTGAGCCACAAATTCGATAGAAAATGTAGTTAGGGATTCGTGGTCCGAATCCACACTTTTACTAATGAGTGGGATTACCACTTTTAGATTATTCTGACAAATGAGCAACGAATGTAGCTGCTTTTTATCCGCTATGGATATCCTTCTCGAATCCACTCGGATTCTGCCTATTGGAAAACAGAGTAGAATGAAGCAACTGAATTTAGTAGTGAAAGTTAAAGGAATGACAGGATGATGAAAATGGGTTGTGTGAACTAATGAAAACTTGACTTATTAGTCGTAGGCAAACTTAGAATGTGTGAACATTGACTTCTAATTGAGAAAGGGCAAACTAAAACAGATCTAGTACATAAGTGCGACAATTTGAACTAAATAAGGTACAACCGTACCACATATCCTCCGCTTCAAATAAATTTTAGACTGCAACACCATAAAATTTAAAATATTAATAACGTATGTACTGGCTATTATAAATAGTAGAATAAAAAACAATACTGAGTGAACAGATAAGTGCAGTGTACTTGAGAAGCATATCCACATAAATTATAATGAACACAATTCCGTCATCTTTACACTGAATTCAAAACAGACAACATGAATTAACGCACAATTGAGACACAAATGCAAAAAATTAAATATGTTCAATGAACTGCTACATTAGCAATTATTTAATGAAAGGGCATTACTTGAGAGACATTCACGAATAATTGAACAATAACAACTAAGAAAATTCGCAATTGCATTGCGAATCAAGATGAAATCGACATACTCACAATATAAATTAATTTTATGCCACAACTGTAGCACGAATCCAAATCATAATTAACAATTGCAATAACTAAAAGCAACAAATGTAAGTTTTAAGAGTAAGTTTAAAATTGGTTGTCCGCGTCAAATACGCTCATGCTTATTTCACGAGCATAGTCCTCGTACTCATAGTTTTCGGGAGACCATGTCCCAACTGGAGGTGGAGCAAGCGGACTAACAACTGGTAAATCGAAAGACGTCTCCACTACTGGAGGCTGTGATGCTCCTTCTTGAATGATGGTCTCGATTACCGGGTTGGTTGTTCGAGGACGTTTAGGTGCAGGGACAGCAGCGTCATCACTGACCGAGCACACAGAGCTCTCAAAATCGAAATAGTCTGGGGCTCGACGATTTCTTTTAGCTTTGGACGCGGGGGTTGAAGTAGTAGACGATGCGGCCGATGATGCAACGACTGAGGAGGCGTTCGAAGCATTCAGAGTTGTCGATGATTGTCGCGAGCGTTTTCCTCCTGCTTGGGGCTTTTGAGGTTTCCGCGATGTCATTGCTTTTGATATACTGCTGTTCGCCGAGGAGACGCCCGAGGCTGCATCGGACTGCGTGGTTCTTTGGCGAATTTTAATTTCTCCCCTGTATTTCTTCTTTAAATCCTTGCCGTGTTGAGGAAATCTTTTCCTCCGTGGTTTTTTCGTAGGGTAACGGTCATCTTTGGGCATATTGCAACAGATCTGTATTCCGTTCAGCTCGAGTGCCAAACTTTGCAAAATCGCTATTGCGAACTCGTACCTCAGGAACTCCAGGTTCTTTGATCACTGTCGTTGTGTCGGATGTGCGGACTACTGTGCTGCCAGGAGCCAAAGTTTCCCATAAACCACGAAGATCTCTCTTTGAGCGTTTCGTCACCTTCCGTGCCAACTTCAAATCGAGTGACTTCTCGGATCGTGGTATGGGGTTGTTTAGCTTCGAGTGCATGATGAATCTGGAGACTGACTTGTTGTGTTCCCCGTTGTACCGGCGTCCCGCATCCACCTGCGCCTTTTGCATGGACTCTTCGATGAGCAAATCACTTCGATCACCGCTCACCCATCCATTATCATCGAGGTAGTCTTCAACTGGAACGTTATAGACATCTAAATAGTGATGAAGGATGCTTTTATATGAAAGATTAGTTGACTTTGGACTTGTACTTATATTACTTAATGGCGTGCTAGGCTTTCTTCCGAAATGTGCTTGGAAAGGTGTTACATTTGTGGTCTTTTGTTTGCATATACGCAATTGATATACTATTGACTTTATTGCTTCTTTAATTGTAAATGTGGTATTTCTACTATCTAATTTCATGCAGCCTAAGCGTCTTTTAATAGTTTGTATCAAACGCTCCACTAATCCAATAGCTCTATGGTCTTTTGCAGGGGCAGTGATTATGTTAATATTGTGTTGTTTACAGTAATTCTTTACTTTATAACCTTTTAAACAGCTTGCTTGATCTAATCTAATATTACGTGGGACACGTGTATGTGAATGTAGTCTAAGAATTTAATGACGTTTGGTCCATTGGCTTTTCCAAATACTTTCACAGTTGGATATTTTGAAAAAAGGTCAATGCATGCAAGGAAATGTATATCTTGATCTTTTTCATTAGTAATTGGCCCACCAAAATCATTTTGTATTTCTTTATTAGGTTCTGAACAGTTTATCAAAGGTTTCCATTTTATCGCTGGAACAATTGGTTTAAGATTCTTACCAATGTCAGTACAGGGTTTGCATTGGGCAGCCTTGTTCAGCATTCCCGACGCATGTATGGCCAGAACGCGTACTGACCGAGAGTTATCATACCCCAGCTGCCAGGGTGTGTGAGATGCAGGCTTTCAAGGACTGCTTCATGTATTGAGTGCGGGATTGCCACCCGTTCGTCCACGCACACACAACGCGATCGCACATAAAGATCACGCCAGTAGGAGTATAGGTAGGGGTTTACCTCTTTGCACCGTTGGGGGTCGTTCTGTAAGATGCAATCGCGGACCTCTTTAAGTGCCGCGTCCTTACTGGTCAATACAGCGAGAAATCCCTTAGTAAACAACTGATTTAAGTTGTTTACGCAAACTTCCTCTCTAGACAGTTCGAGATTGGGAGAAGTCGGACCCTCGTTTGAAGACCTCGTCGTGTTTGCCGCCGAGTTTGGGGTCGATTGGAATGTTACCCTGCTGTGGGTAGGAGGGGTTTGAGGGTTCGATTTTGTGCTGCTCATTGTTTTGGAAGAAATTGAGTGTATTTGTGTTGAGGCTGAGACGATTTTAGAGTTGGCGTGTATTCGATTTGGAAGTGAAGCAAAATTTGTAGTATGCGGGATTTGAGCTGCGTTTGCAGAGTTTTGGAGAAGCAACTGAGTCGTGTTTCGATTAATGGCAGAAAGCAAATTGGAATAGTTAGTCGAGCGAGGATGCGAGGCACGTGTGGAATGCGTATAATTGACGCTGTTAAAATTGTGATTGGCAGTTTTGTTGTGTGGTATTTACATAAATTGCTGCAATAGCGTCACGAATGCGGGTAATTGTTGCTACCGCAAATTCCTCATCGTATTTGTTTGTAACTTTCGCCTCTTGATTTGGTTGACGAGAAATATAATCTACCAGCACCATTTTTGCCCCTGTTATATGTTCGATATTAAAATCAAAAGGTAAAAGACGGTCTACCCAGCGGGTTAAACGACTATATGAGGATTTGTTGGACCAGTGTTCTCTCATATTTGAAAGTAATGCTCGATGATCAGTGATGATGGTGAAAGATTTGCCATATAAGTAATATTTAAAATGTTCAACGGACCACACATCCCTAATAATTCCAGTTCATTAACTCTATAACGTTCCTCATTTGAGTTAAGGAAACGTGACGCGAATGCCACTGTATTCCAACCGGTTGGCATGCGTTGTTCTAATGCTGCTCCTAATCCCGCCCGAGATGCGTCGCATTTGATACGCGTTTCCAAGTGAGGGTTAAAATGCGTATTTTCCGTTGCGTTTGCAACTTTGTTTTTAATTGATTGAAATTGAGTTTCATTTTCGTCATTCCAGACGAATTTTGTGTTCTTTTGAAGTAATGGCCGAAGGGGATGGCATAACTGTGAGAGATTAGGGATGAATTTGCCTAAGTAATGAACAGAACCTAGAACGGAACGCAATTGTTTTAGATTTTAGGTGCTGATAAATTTAGGATTTCTGCTGTTTTTGATTCAAGTGGTGCGATTCCCGACTGAGTGAATTTGTGTCCTAGCCATTCAATTTCTGTTTTTGCAAAGTGACACTTAGGTAAATTTATTCTTAAATTATCTTCATCTAATTTTTTTAGACATTTATAGACTAACTTTAGGTTTTCTTACTTTGAACCACGACTAACAATAATAATATCGTCCAAAAAGCAATGAATATTCTGAAGTCCAACTAGCGTATAATCCATTAATTTCTGGAATGCCGCAGGCATGTCAGTTAACCCGTAGAAGCCCGTAATAAAACGATATGTAAGAGTTCCCTTGCCACTAATAATATTGAAATTGCAATGCCGGGCCGTTTCCGGGTCTAAATTAAGTTGACTGTCTGCGTATTTCAAATCCAAGGTAGAAAAACATGCTGTCTCCTGTGATGCGTTTGTATTTAAACTTTGTTGAATTTTGTCTATTAGGTTATCAATATTTAGCATTTGGTATTTATTTTTGTGGATAGGTTTATTCAAAATCTTGGAGTCTAAGGCCAGTTTAACCTATTTATCTCGTTTTACTGTGATAACTATAGGTGAGATTAAATTTTTTTCAGAACAGCTGTTTAACTTTATAATGTGTTTTTCACCGAGTAAATTTTGAAGTTCTACGTTTACTAATGGTTGTAAATTAATTAGGACTCGTCGTCCTTTTTGATGAGTAGGTGTAAATTGTTTGTGGAATGTGGATTTGACTGAATGTTTAAAAGATTTACCGATTCTTGTGATGAGACCCAGAAAATCAAATGCAAATTGTTTCTTGATTAGACATTGATTTTGAGCAAAATTTGCTACTTGTTTTAGCTGTGTTAGAGAGAAGCCTAGTTTTGAGAAGATGTCTCGTCCAATAATCGGTCGATGGCTATCTTCCACAACTGTTACATCGACTTTTGTGGCACTCTAATCATTGCATTTGATTGACGTATTAATTACTCCAATGATCTTGATTATATCATTTGAGAAAGTTTTCAAGTCATGTATCTCCGGCGACTGTACCCAATAGCTCTTATCACACTCAGATTCCACCGTGTTTGCAAGACGCTTATTGATGATCGTGCACACACTCCCCGAATCCACCAATGCTTTAGTCCCTGTATTTCCAACACAAATGTCCAAATTCACCGGTTCTAGGTCTCGTGTTTCGTTTATGTATGCAATCGTCGCCACATAATTATCACTGTAGTCGTCATAATCAGAGTCATAATTGGCATCATAGATGCTGTGTTATTGGAGTAGCCTATCTATGTTATTGACTTGTTCCAACGTGGTTGCAGACGTACCCACTGTAGCCGATTCACAAACGGAATCGTCGACGTTATTGACTCTTGTCTTCGGTTTATATTGAGTTTTTGATTTTCGACAGATCTTTGCAAAATGGTTAGCAATACCGCAGTTTTTGCACTTCTTTCCCCGGGGCGGGGCAGTTTCGTCTATGTGATTGTGACCATCCATAGCCACAATTTGGACAGATTGTTGGCTTGACGAAATGATTAGTCGATGAACGCGCTCTATTCCACGATCCTTGCACGTTATTCACTGTCGCGCTTGTAATTTCGCTTGTTGTCGATTGAGCTGAGATTCCAGATATTTTCAGTTGATTTTGTATTCCCATCTCAATGTTCATGGCGATTTCAAGCGCTTTCTTCGCCGTTCTGGTCTCCTTTAACAATTCCCTTTGAATTTCGCCATCTTGCATGTTTGCGATGAAGACATCGCGAACGATTGACTCCTCGTGGCTTCCTAGGTCACAGTTGAGAGACAATTCTCGAAGGCAACCGTAGAACTTCTCCACCGGTTCGCCCTTCAACTGCTTCCTCGTAAGAAAAGCATACCGGTCAAAAGTGATGTTACGTTGTTTCGTAAACACTCTATCGAAACATTCCCAGAGATCTTTTGTTGTTACTTGATCTATTTGGATGTTCGGTTCTTGAGAACCGAATATTCGTCTGCCTTCCATTCCCAGACTAAGGTATGTCAAAGAGACCACTTTGGTATCGCAGTATTTCCAAGGTTTCTCACCACACAATATGCCCACAAGTTCTATTTTTGACAACGATTCAACCAGGAGTTCTTCAGTTGTTCATTTCGGATCCTTCGGTCATTTTTGCTCTGAGAAGTGCTGTTTTCAACGTCATCCTCGTATATGGGTTCAGGAGGGAGTGTGACCTTTTCTGGGGGGTCTTCGAGTAGGGTGTCAATCGAGATACCTTCTTTGGCCATGACAGCCAACTTCAGCATGATCTGCCAGCGGTCCCATTGCAAAGGTGGCTCCAGTGTCGGCTTGTCCCAAAAGGGTTCAATTCCCAAAAGTGTTCGTTCTTTGGTTGATGACTGCGCCATGTGATATCCTCGTTTGTGGGGATACGTATTTGAGCCACAATCCGATAGAAATTGTAGTTGGGGATTCGTGGTGCGAATCCACACTTTTACTAATGAGTGGGATTACCACTTTTAGATTATTCTGACAAATGATCAACGAATGTAGCTGCTTTTTATCCGCTATGGATATCCTTCTCGAATCCACTCGGATTCTGCCTATTGGAAAACAGAGTAGAATGAAGCAACTGAATTTAGTAGTGAAAGTTAAAGGAATGACAGGATGATGAAAATGGGTTGTGTGAACTAATGAAAACTTGACTTATTAGTCGTAGGCAAACTTAGAATATGTGAACATTGACTTCTAATTGAGAAAGGGCAAACTAAAACAGATCTAGTACATAAGTGCGACAATTTGAGATAAATAAGGTACAACCGTACCACAAGGCCAATACTCAAGGTGCGTGATTGTTCATTTAAGTGCTCCACCTTTTTTGCAAAAAAAACTAAGTGTGGACTTTTTGAGGTAATTGTACCGGTAAACTTATTTTTGATGCTAAACTTGCAACCTCATGTATTTTATGAAAAACTTTTGACAATGCATAATTGGAGTATTAATTTGGCTAATCTCTCGCAAATGTGCCATCTGAAAATACAAATGTAGATGTGCCGCGATTCAAAAACCAGTCGTTTGAATTCTGTACCTAGTTAAGGCCGCAATTTGTAGCAAATATTAAATAATTTTTATAACTTTCATGTTTTCGCCTTCTGCCTCTAGTTTTATCTAATATTTAAAGAAGCCAACTCGCTCACCATTTATCTATCTATTCTGGACACACATGCCACAAACATTTCTCAAGCGCACAGGAATACTTACACCCAGATATGCATACACATCCACAAACACAAATACAAGGGAAGACACCAAAAAAAACAGGTTAAAAATTTTATTTTTGTCATCTGATCATTACACAAGGTTCATCACCGTTCGTCTAAGTTCTAATTTTTTTTCCGAAAAAAACAGCAAGGCCTTCTTGAGCCATATTTATTGGTAGGAGTGAAATTGAACCAAAAAATTAAATATATTATTTTGAATCTTTTCGAAAAGTTTTGTCATTTTTGATCTTTTATTAGCATAATTAGACAATTAGTTCTTTTCAAATCTCTTCCACGTTTCATCAAAGAAAATGGAAAACACAAAAGTTTGGCTTTCGGCATATTCGAAGCCGCACTTTGTTGCAAAATTTAAGAAATCTTTTTTAATTCTTCAAGACTTTTGACAGTTTTTGCCCTATGCCTCATCTTGAGTCTAAAACGAACTATTTATCTCACTCTTTCAATGCCTATTTTACGCACACATACCACGCTTTTCAAACACGTACACACATTTGTAGAGCCACATAAGCGCGCGCGCGCACACACACACACACACACACACACACACACACACACACACACACACACAAAACAGACACACACACAAATACAAACCCCGTCACCAAAAAGAAACACTTTGGAAATCTATTCTGGCATCTTTTTTGGCCAAGTCTAATCACATTTCATTTAGCTCTTGCTTGGTTGTTTGAAAATTTAGATGTGTATCTATTTAGGCAATTGTCTTGGTAACCATAGAGTTGACAATGTTTTTTTAAATAAACTTTTGAAAAACTTTCGAATTTGTTGTTATTTTTGATGTTCCATGAGAATAATGGGGCAACTAGTTCTCGTAGAAGTTTTATCAGACAAAATGAAAAACACGGATTTTTAGCTTTTGACATTTCTGACACTTTTTACTCACTGCCTCTATTTGTGTAATATTTTAAGGAACTATTTCTCTGACTTACTCTTTTTCTTCGTCTATCTTACATACGCATACCTCGTCGTTCAAACACGCACACAGACACACATATGTACACCCATACAAGCACCCACACACACAACAACAACACGCACACACCCACACTCAAACAAAAACAAACCTCGCCTCCAAAAAAAATGAAACAATTAATTCTTTTGTCACAATAATTTTAGGTCTTGTTTGCTTTTTCGAAAACTTAGGTCTGTACCTCTTGAGGTAATTGTATCAGTTATGAAAATTCGACAATGTTATTTGAAGTGAACTCCTTGAAGTTTCCGAGAATTGACAGAGAAAAAAGCCAGCCTCGTACATTCCCTTCTTTTGAGAAAAACGTTGGAACAATTATAATAGCATTTACCTTTATATTCCATTTTTGTAGTTAGAAATAGTTAGTAATAGTTTTTACATTTACCTCCATTTTTGTAGTTAGAAATAGAAGAAATAATAATTTTGAGAATTGAGCTGAATTTCATCAACTGTAGTTATAGGGTTTAGAGTAAAGATAAAATCCGAAGAGCTCTTTCAGGGCATCTTTGACCAATTTTGATTTAAAATATAGTGGAATTTATTATCGAATATAATGAAGTTGCTCATACTATTTGCTTGGCCCTTAAATGGCACTTGATAATGCCGAAAACACAGCCGGCAGATTGCCGGAAAATAGCAGCTGTTGAACCCCACTGACCGATGTTCGAATTGAAACAATTAGAAAAAAATAAAGAAACAGCCGGAAGACATTTATAACAACTCGAAATAGATATTCACTTAGGCCCCAGCCAACAACCCGCTCAACCAAAAAGATCTTCTTATCCTTTATAGTTGTAGTTTTTAAACAATAACAGAGTATTCTATATGAGGAAAACCAAATCTGTAATGAAATGATAAGTTTGGTAAAATATTGTCGCAAGTTGAGACTCCAAAACAATTATTGGCAAAAAATTTGCAATCAAAACAGCAGTCATTCAAGACAAGATAGCAAATACAGAAAAAATCAATACAATGGAACATGCGGAGATAACCAAGAATCAAAAACTTTTTTTGTTTAAAAGATTACATAAGAAAATCTAAATACTGCTTCACAGCAATTTTTCGAGACAACTCGGTAAACTTTATCCTCAATCGGTGACCCAACCATTGCCTGTCAGAGGCATCCTAACCAACAATTTCATAAATTCGCAAAAAAACTGAAAAAAAAAACCAATTTGTATTATTTATCATATTGTATAAACTTCACTATAAAATCTCGAAGCATCCTTTCTTAGCCCAAAATACCTACTAAATAGCTTTCGATTACTAGCAATCACCGAATAGCATTGCAAGAAGCTCAAAAATGGGAAAAATAAGCAAGAAAAGACGAATATTGTATAAAATTTGATCAAATTCATTGATTCATTTTAAAAAACAACCTAAAATTAGTTTTAATGAAATGAATAGATCAACAAATACTCCAAACCAGCCTGAGCATAAGCAAAAAAAAACATTTTGTATTAGCAAAGATTGCAAGTGCTAATAAAGTAGCTTTCAACAGGGCAAAATTGCAAGAATATTTAAGTATCATCTAAAAGTCTAATATTTGCATCGGATTGTCAAAAAAACTTCCAAACAAATTAATACAAGACAATAAAATAGGGGAACCAACCTAAGATGAAAAAACACCACTCAAAAAAAGCCCATGTGATCAAAATTTGCTCCCATACCAAAAACTAAATTTTTTCCCTCTTAGATTATAGCATGAACAGAAATTCCTCCTTGCCTTTGCTTTCCACTTGTGTACAGCAGAATGACCTAAACACTTGTTTTCACGTGCGGCATTTGACTTCGCATCATGTGAAAAGAAATGTAGCCGATTAAAAAAAAGATCACCACAACCCTTCTTCGAGTCTAAAATTCAGGAGTTTAAAATTTTTTCTCTAAGTCAAAAAATATTGTCCGCATTTTCTTTAGAATTAATTAACAAGTTCAATGCAACCTCTAAATTGGGGGAAAATAGGCATAGCACCGAAACATATTTCGCTCCACTTCCTGTTTCCACATGACCAAATCTTGACATCAATTAGACTTCAAAAATCATGAATGGGATCTTTTCCGTTTGTGCCCCCCCAGCTTAGTGGGCGCATATTATTTGCAACCCCCAGACGCACGTGCCATATTTTCACTATGATGATTTACTATGTAATGGCACGTGCTCTGTAATTGGGGGGCGCATAACGTACTGGGGGGGCACAAACGGAAAAGATCCCATGAATGTGTAAACAGATCTTAAGAAAAAGACCGCGCCCCAAAACAATTCAAATTCGGATCTTTTCCGTTTGTGCCCCCAGTACGTTATGCGCCCCCAGTTACAGAGCACGTGCCATTACATAGTAAATCTTTATGGAAAAATATGGCACGTGCATTGGGAGGTGCAAATAATATGCAGCCACTAAGCTGGGGGGCGCACAAACGGAAAAGATCCTCAAATTCTTTGAATTGTAAAAGGGAGAGTGCCTAAATAATAGTCTTCAATAGGTTGATGGCGGCTAATAATTATTATCAGTGTTATGGTTTCGTTGTTGTCTCCGTCTGAAATTTACTGGTTCTGACATTTGAACAATTAGACATAGCTGCCAATTGTGATTTTGCTCTATTCTATTCAATTTCTCTTGTAAATAATCGAGTTCTTTGATTTGCCCATCTGACACTTATAAGAGTGAAGAAAACATACCGTAAAATACAACGGATATGTTGAGTTGAAAAACACTATAAGACAACTAATTGTCTCGATAGTGCTTCACAGCATTCACTATAAACGGGCACATGTTAAGTTGAATCAAGTTTAGTTAAAATAATATTTTTCTCGAGGAGGGCTAGAGGGGATTCGAAACCTACTGAGATTTAAAATGAAAATGACCAACTTTGGCGCACTTTTCGTAACTTTGACTTTAGTACTAATAAACTGCCGCCAATTGAGTTCAGCTGCTTAAAATTGCGAATGAAAAAGAAGTACGCGCTTGGGGTGATAGGAGAGTTTGGGGGTAGGTATGTGAATGGCGGTAGCTAGCTGCGGAAAAGACACGCGTTTATAATAACTGCTTTAAACTTCGTTCGAGAGCATTTCAAACTATTTATTCGCATCCTCTGGTCGTGAAAAGATTCCTCTGGAAAAATTTATTATAATTTGACAATAGCGTCTGAACAATTCAACTGTTCTGAAGCTGCAATTCGTCCAAGTATAAACAAAGAGAGCGAGAAGATCGAGAGAAAGATACTTTAGCAGCAGTTGCATGTACTACTTGCAACATATAGCGAGATTGGTGACATGACAAATTGTACATGACAGAGTAATCATGATCACATTATTTCTAACATCCGTTAATTCGCTGCATATGAAGAATCGACTAAATTAATTTTCATCAATAGAGGCGCCACAACTAAGTTCAGGTGTTTAATTGGCAGGTTCATTCATTTACTCATTTGTCTACCATCATAGTTACAAATAGCTACAGGATACTGTTTCCATTGTTATGAAGCTATGAGCAAAAATAAATATTTCACATAAACAGCAAAGCCATACTCTGTCAGAAAATACATAATTTAAATTTCAATCCACGACAGTGAAAACTTGAACACGATGTGTGAACTATTAAGTTCCCAAAACTCATTTTCAATCAATTTATTCAACATCGCGTTCATTTGTTACAATTAGAAGTGGTGACAGCAAACTACGCGTCGCCTTTTGAAGCGCCGCCTCCAAACTGGAAAGGTTTGGACCCAGTGCTTCCAGGGTTCTGTCCAGCCTGAGGACTAAAATTGAACATGGGAGGCACTGAGGTCTGCTGGAACTGGTATCCGCCGGCTTTTTCGATCTTCTTGGCCTCTTTGGCCGCGTGTCTTTGGTCGGCAGAGACGAATATCTCATCTATCTCTTTCTTCTGTGATTCGGAGAGGTGGTCTGTTAGCTTTTGAAACAGCATCGGGTTGCTATCTCGGATCGCTAGAAAACAAACCTAGCTCACAATTCAATTTCCTTTATATTAAACACTTCAAAATATGATAAAAAAATACCCGGCACATTGTCAGAATAGCCACCATTGAATCCCACGATATCGATTGATATCAAAACAAGAACAGAAAAATCGTTTGTTTTACAAAAATGACAAAAGTGAATGCTAATCTGATTGAACCTCATAGTTAGGCACACTTCCTGTTCCTAATGAAAGAATATATGGAGTAGTATCATTTCCAATAAACAATAGACCTGATGTCTAAGACTAATTAGAGCAAACTTCAAAAACAGGGCATCTATTAAAAATTTTCATCAAAAGAAACCTTCCCCAATACAATTACTAATTGCAAACAAAAAATCTCACATTCTGCTGTAAAAAAAAACGGGAACACCAATATAGCCGGAAAATTACCAGAAAAAGCCGCCGTTGACCCAACTGACCGACGTTGGAATTGAAATAGAGAGAAAAAGAAAATTGACGACGGCCTAGTTTTTTCTAATTGTCAAAATTTTTCTAATTTGTCTCGCAATTTCGTTAGATTCGATCAACACGGTGCATATTCAGCCTATTAATAGAAGGACAATAACATTAACACGAGTTAGCAGTACTCTACGGACATCTGAGAACTTATTGCACTAAGTCAAGTCTTTATACACCAAGTCTTAGTGTCCAGGATTTAATGGTTTATCCCAAATATCTTGATTTCACTTTTTGATCTTGATATTTGCTTAAATGTGCTGACTGAATTCTATATTTCATTCAGTTGAAACATTGACTGAGAAAGTCCAAAAATCAAACGCTAAAGTCGCGACTTTTGGAAAACGGAAAACGTGATCAAAAGGTAAAACCAATTAAAAACATGGCAAGACAACTCAAGAAATTACGACCCAAGAAATAAATGATCTATTAACCTGACAAATTACATCGTAACAGTAACATCAAACTAAGACGCCAACAAAGCCTATATGAGGAAAATTGAAAAAAAAACATACCCGGCAGATTGCCGGAAAATAGCCGCCGTTGATTCCAATAAGCATGATTGGGATTGAAATAACAGAAGATATTGAAAAAAGAAAGATTTTTGTATAAAAACATTTATTTAAGTCCGATTTATTTTGATGGCATTTCGTAGTTGAACATACTTCTGTTTCTTAGAGAGAGGCTACAGGGGCTCCTATCAATAACAATAAGCATTAGAGATGGTAAATAAGACTTATAGGAACGACGTTCAAATAGCGGGCATCTAAAATTGGGCTTTATGGGTTTTTCCCGTTTCTATTTCTGACATCCATTTTTTACTAACTCTGTTCATTTTTAATTGCTTTGCTGAGCAACTGATGTTCACAATCACTTTTAGCAGAATGAGAGAAGAGAGAAACTAGCCTAGAGAAGTCAAAAAGATTTCACGCAAAATGTTGAAAAGGCGGCAAAATGAGGTAAAGCGAAACATTTTTTATTCGACGAAGTAAAAAAAAATAGGAGCGCTATAATAGCCGGCTGAGAAGATGAGGGCGGCTATTAAACAAATGTTTTCTTATTCCGAGAGTAATCAATACTAATAACACGTTGTGGCAAGTTCACACTATGCATCCTTAGTATGATTACACAACACAACAAACTAGCGAGAAACAATGACAAACCGAGAGAGGCAAAACCTGAAGAAAATGAAAAAAACTTGTCGAAAAGTCAGGGTCGTGAAAGAGAGGAAACCACATTACTGCAAGCAAAAATCTGAACCACAGCATACAAAAAAACTAAAGAAGTCATAAAATATCCTTCATAAGTTCTAATGGCTGAAAAAGGAATAATACAACTACGAATGCAGACAAGATACACAAATTTAATTAAACATTTAAGAGAAAAAACGGCATCTCACTCAGTGAAATCTTTGGTTCGAAATTGAAGTCAATAACTCTATCGAAATTACGCCACACTAAAGGGCCAATAAGAACTGTCATTTTGAGACTACGCGATAAGACCACAAAATAAGAAACATGCGAAACTAAGACTAAACGAAAGTAAGACTAAGACTAAGCACAATATAAGACTAAGTGAAACATGCAAGACTATCATTAAAAAAATATAGATGAAAAACTGAAACAATTATTTCGAACAACTTAATTATCACGAGGAACGGATTAGACCTGTCATTAATGAGACTTAGTGATGAGCCCGCAAATAGTACAGCAAACACTTGCACAAAAATTCGCTAAATATTAAAAATGAACAGCGTAAAAGTCAATGAGAGCTTTAGCTATGAACTGACGCAATTATTCAAAAACATTTAACTTCCTAACCGATGAGATCTGTCATTAATGAGACTATGAAAATACAACAAATTGAACAAAACAATTCGCAAAAATAAAAAAATTCGATTATAGTTCTTGAAAACAATTAGTGTAGAAGTCATAGAAAGTATTAACTTTGAAAACAATTAAACCGAAAGATTTCATCTGCAATAGCATCCCATGCGACCTGCCCGTAATGTGATTGAATGATATGACAAAAAACTACAAGAAACAGGAAAATTCAAGTTTATTAATAAATTTTGAAAATAATGTCAAAGTCATCAAAACCACTAGCTATAAACTCGAACCATCAATTAGATTCATTTATGCCTCATTACTTAACAACTATACCTGTCAATAAGGATACTAAACTAAAAGAATACTACCGAAAAAAAGGAAAAATACGGTCAAAAACTAAAGGTCCTGATTAATTAATGACAAAAACAGAGTCAAAGTCATTAGCTAACAGTTGAGGAATTCAAGCATATGCAAATAGGGGCAATTAGAAGACATATGTATTACCTCAAGCTCATTCAAGAGAAAACCTGAAAGCAGAAATCAAATTGGCATACGTGAAAAAAAATACATCTCAAAAACCAAAAAACCGTTCAAACACCTAACTCTCACTCCACTTTATAGTTTGAAAAAAAATACGCTTCGAACCAACTCGTTTATCAGTCACTTAACTTCGTCAGCGTGAGATGAATCACTGCTCTAATTTGAACAAATGGCGTGAACAAATCCCAAAAAAGAAAGCGCACCAATACAATCGAAATCTCTTCTATTTTAAAAACATAGCAGGACAAATTCTGACTTACAAATCAAAGAATTTCCATTGGATCGAAAAACCATTTAGAAAGACATCTGATCAAAAATAGAAAAGACAATAAAAACTCAAAGTTCCGCCTGTGAACAAAAAAAAACAACCACTAGCGAGAAAGCTAGATTTTGCTGAGCACCGTTTTCTCACTGATCTTCAAAAAACGAAAAAAAATTAAGTCCGCCAAATTAATCGCTTTTTGGCTCCACTTGCTGTTGAGCGCACCAATAAAACTCAAATTCTTTGAATTTTAAAAAGGAGAGCGCCTAAAGAATAGCCTCTGTAAGGCTTACGGTGGCTATAAAATGCCATCAAAACACCTCAAAAATGACAAAACGAAGAATTAGCTCAAAATTGAGCGCTGAAATCTAATTAAAGTTTGAGCGCTGAAATCTAATCAAATTGTTAGCAAAGAACAACAAAGAACAAACCAAAAAGATTGCCGGAAGAAGCTTCGACTAATTTCCATAACCTCGATGGATTCGCAAACATAAGCCGAATAGTGTCGTACGATTTGCTCTCGAACAACTGGCGAGGCAAACAATTTAGAAGGGGGCATATGCTGGAAAATTTGACCAGATAGGGGTTCAATCCTGCGACCTTCAGGATGAGAGTCGTGTACATTAAGTACTAAGGTACACGAGCTATGTACAATCATCTTTCACAATCGGTTTTACTTTAGCAACAGACTTCTTTTCCGAGTGATCCAAATTGAAATTTCTCAGAGCAAAAAAAAATCCAGCAAGAAAGTCACCCGAGAAGTGAAATCGAAAGAATGTTCTAGAACAAAACGGTCGAGCCATAATTTTGCATAAAAAGACAACTTTACAATAATGGCTTCAACCTCCGTTCGAGAGCAATTGAAAATATCATATTTAAGGGCAAACTATTTTGATAGGATTTCATATTTTGATATATTCTTGTTTCTTTAAGATGATACAGCGATCAGCATCAAGACAAGACATGGCCGCCGTTGACGCACGTCGGGATGGAAACAGAAAAGGAAATGAATATTTTCTAAGTGTCAAAAAGTGGTCTAATTTTGTGTGTATGGCGTGCAGTTTCAGCTAGACTCAGCTTCTAAACAGAAGGCTATTAAGCTTAATACTTATTCCGGCTATCAATCGCTTATGAACTTTGCTACTCTAATGCACTATGACGATGACCGGACTTCATCAGTTTATCCCATTTTTATTTTGCTCTTTTGACATTGAACGTATTCAGTACATTGCGTGAATCACTGAGTGAAATTTGAAATCCATTTAGTTGAACTGCGAATTAAAAACATATCAGCAAAAGTCCTGACAAACAATCCGTAAATATACACTTTCAGAAAAAGCGTGTTGAAAAACATGGCATGCAATAGGAAATGTCAAATGTTAACGTAAAAATTTGGAATCGGAGACAAAACTTGCCTGATATATATACACAAGCAAAACAGGCAGAAGCAGGCACAAAAATAAAAATCTAAAAATAAGCAGGAAATACTAAAAATTTGCTCTGGCTTCTTGATGTTAACTTCTTCAACACAAAAGTTGTAATGCATGCTATTACTGACGAATGAAGGCAGCTCAAAAAAAATTGAGTGCTTGAGCTCAGGAAATTTGAAAATAACCAAAAAAATCCTCCAAAAACTTGAATTTTTCAAATTATTCTAACTTATTCTTTTTCATCAAAACCATTTCCAACTATTTTCAAACCATTACCAAACATTTCAAACCATTAGCACGCTGAAGCAGACAAAATAACAAAATTGAAGACCAGCAGAAATCTGTTTACACATACAAGGTACAATGAGGCAGAAACGTGGAAATTGCTGAAATTGTATAAATACGCCAAAAATATTGAAGCAAATGTACTTAAAATCAAGTTTATGCAACAGAAATCTACACAATAACCACAAAGACAAGCTTTTAAAAGCTTCATCGGCCAATAACTATTACGCCCCTAAAAATTATCGGACAAAGGAGCAAATTTTACAAAAGTTTGAAAACTACAAATTTCAATGAAAAGTCGCTATAATTTCCTGATATTAAGATTTTCAACACTGATTGGCTTTCGCTTAAAATGAACCAGTATCCCATCTGCAAGTCCTTAAAAAGATTAATTACCCTAAGATTAAAACTCAAAAAATGACGATTAGAAATTTGAAGAAAGGCAAATTTTAGTCTAAAAGTCGCCTGATATTAATGTTCCTGATATAAACTCCTGATATCAATAACTTGAAAACTATTTGGTTGTCCCCAAAACAAAATAATATCTATTGCCGCATCTTCAAACCCTTAAAAAATCACTGATCCCCACAGATTGGAAATTCAAAACAGGGACATAAACTTGTGAAAAGGCCATATTCTAATCAAAGTCAAATTCGTGATAAAAAATTTAAACCTATTTCAACGTCACAAAAATAGCCAGTAACCCATTCTCAAGCGGACAAAAATATTCATTGGCCTTTAAAGATAAAAAACGACAAAACATTTAAAAACTTGTTAAAAGGGCAAATTCTATAGATAGTCAAAAAAATTCATAACAATAAAATTTTCAAAACGGCTTTGATGTTGCGAAAAGATGTCCAGTGACAATCCTCAAGCCCACAAAAAGATTTTTTGGCCCCTAATAATCAAAAAACTTGAAAAAAAATGACAAAACAATTTTGAAAAACCTCAACCTCTCCGAAAATTTTAATTAAAACCCACTAAAATTGCTGCTATTAATATCTTCAAAGCTATTTCGTTGTCGCTAAGAAAATATTCAGCCATCTACCTGCAAGCCCTAAAATTGTAAAAATTACTTCATATTTTTGTAATTAAAAACATACCTCAAAAAACAGCTATGAAAAGCATTTTTAGATTTCACATAACTACTATTTACTTCAACCAATGTCAATTGAGGACCCGTTCTAAAATAAACCAACAAAAACAAGAACAACACAATTTTGAAAAACATCAAAAAGTAACCTTTTCACTTTGAATTTAGATGTTACCAGTAGCGTCAGTAAATTAGGCACCCTAAAGCCTACTAAACAAGCTGAGGCCTACTAAAGCCTTCTCAAGCAACTTAATGACAAACAAGCTTTACCTGTTTAGCCTATCATCAGAAAAATGTGTAAAAACAGATTATAAAAACGACAGCACACCAATACAATCCGAATCTATGAATTGTGAAAAAGTGCCTAAATAAAACTGGCTTCTTAGGTCTTTGTATCGTCTAATAAAAGGTTCTACTAGTCAATCAAATTGGGCAGTAGATGAAACAGGGGGAAAGGAAAGGACCCCTCAAATTTCTCAAATTTCACTACAGCGTTTTCTTTGTCAAACTCTCATTGTTATAGCGCATTGGTTATTGAGATGGTTTACGACCACGGCTGATGTAAATTAACATGATTCTGTACAGTCTGCAACAATGTCTCTAAGAAGGCATTCAAATATCAATGAAAAAACTTAAACTGACGAATGGCTCTCGAACGACAGGCGAGATCAATTTAATTCAGAGGTGGTTTAGCCTAGAAATGTTCTCTGGGCCTAAAAAACGACCCCATAGGGTTCAAACCACTGCCCTCCAGCTTGACAGTCAGACCTCTTAACCACTCAGCCACCAGGCCTTTAATTTCCTTTCGCTCATAATTGCCTTTACCAACAAAATTTATTTCAGAACAACAGCAACTTAGATCACTCAAAAATGAACAACTTAAGTGCGGAAACAGTCACTCAGTAAGTCAAAAAATTTAAAAAAATGTTCTAGAACAAAAGCACAAAACGGTCAAGCAAAAATTTTGCAAAAAAAGACCAACACGTGTAACATAATTGCCTCAATATTCGGTCCCTGGCAGTTAACAAGCATCACTTTTAACTCGCACTCTTACAGAGCATTATTCTGATGCTGAGCAAATTTGAACTTTAGGTAATTATTGTTTAATTTGAACCAGTAGTTCTGTGAACAGCAGTTTACATATAATAGTAGTATACTCACTATATTATCAACACCATAGCTTGGCATTCTACTCAGAATGTTGAATTCGCACTGAGGATGATAATTTCCATAAAATTAAATTCCATTAAAGGAACAGAACTCCAATACTTTTGGTGAAACAACTTGGTTCATTTCAAAAGAAAAGTTTTTTTTTCGCATTAAAAAATCCGCTAGTAATTTAAAGCGTTATGTAACCTGATATTATTGATATCAAGTGCTTGATAATATTCTTTAATGAAGTTTCTCGCTATTATGGTTCTATAACGAAACTGAACGCACTGACGGCAACTGAAGTACAAAATTGCAAAAAAAAAGACAACAACGACTGTCAGTCGCAATGCTTTTAAACAAACATACCCGTTTGGATCTTGTACTCATGCAAACTCCTGCCTCTTAAAGAGATGATACAAGGATTAGTATCAACACTAACGAACAAACATAGCAGGCAGATTGCCAGAAAATAGCTGCAATAGATTCGTAGATCGGCAGTCTAAAAAAAAACAAAAAAAAACAGACCAAAAAAATTCTTCTTTTCATTGAAGGCTGATCTGTTATATTTTGATTAAAAATCTGTATAAGTTATTGCTGCCTCTACTAGCTGATCTCAAATAACCTTCATTTAGAGTGACATACACCCATTTCACCTATCTCTTTGAATTAAAGTAAATAAAAGTCAATTTTAAAGTAAGGAAGTCATTTTTGAGAGTGAGGTAAGTCAATTGTGACCAAAAATTTAATCACGCACATAAACAAAAAACCTCGCTCCACTAAGAGCGAAAAATGACGTCACACATGCAATTCAGTTGAAATTGCATGAACGAATGAACAAAAAGTGGCTGTGACGCCATATGGTCGTAACAAAAATCATGACGACGAAATAACAAGTCCTGACGTACAATTCAAAGAATTTTCATTGACTAAACAGAAAACTAGACCTAGAAAGGACTATGAATGGCTTGGGAAAACCATTTAGAAAAAAACCGATCCAAAAAATCGAAAAAACAGTAAAAATCAAAGTGAAATTGTCGCATCTGAACAAAAAACCACTAGCGAGAATTTTGGTTCAAACACCGTTTTCTCATTCTACTTTAAATTTAGAGCGAAAAAATTTCACGCCGCAAAACCACTCGGTTTTTTGCTCCATTTCCTGTTTCGGCGTGACCAAAATCACTACTCCAATTTGACTTCAAAAATCTAGAAAATGTGTGAACAGATCTTAAAAAAAAGACAGCGCCCCAATACAACTCAAATTCTTTGAATTGTAAAAAGCAAGAGAAGGCCAGTAATTTCCCCAGCTATCGCTGTGCGGCTATTAAAAAGCCTGTTAAATAAGACCAACAATCAGGTCAAAATTCAAATATCGGGCATCTAAAACTGGGCTTTATAGGTTCTGATTTTGCTTTGATTTTTCAATATTGACTCTGTTTATCATCGATTGCATTAAAGAGCAACTGCAGCTAAAAATCACATAGCACAGAATGAATCAAGCTTCTTGAATTCAAAAAAATTTTGTGCAAAATTTTTAAAAAGCGGCCAAAAATTGGGAAATTTTTGTTAGACGCTACGGTGAACCTGACCCCAGCTGTTATGTCATCCTTAGGCTCGGGGACAAACAAATAGAAGCCAAATAAAGGTTTTTTGTGTATCATTTACCCAGTTGTATTTGGTTAGTTTAGAAATATCAAAATTTGACACTCACCACATGCTAAAAGTGAAAATCTTTAGCATCATCAATAGATGTTATGTACTGTTATCACGATATCAATGATTGTCATTTCGAGTTCTAATTAAGCTTGATTTTATTTATTAACGATGCTGTGAGAATATTCAAAGTTTTACTCCTTTTGCTCGAGCGGTTTAATCGAGAGGTTTGCTCGAGCGGAGCGGGGTTGACGATTTTCCTGATTCTCTAACTTGTTGGCAAAAGGCAAAAGATTTCTCATCTTCAATTACTGGTCTTAAGAGTCACGAAGTTCTGTGTGTTCGGTTTTGCGTCTCCCTTCATTGTTTACATGATATATTTTAGTTGAAAAATAATAACATCCGTTCTTTGAATAGTGAGACAATTTAGTATGAACAGAAGTTTACACAGGTTGTATAAATAGAGCATATATGGGAGTCAAATAAAATTTACGTGACAATTAAGGTGGTCACCAAGTAACCCTTAAATGGTATAACAAACAAATGATATCCTATTTAGGGCATATCACACTACCATACTTTTGATATGACAATTTTGAAAATGAATTTTTGCTCTCATCACCCAAAAAATTTGCCCGTACAAGATTTTGTATAAAAATGATTAGTGATTATCAATGACGATAGGAGAAATGGGAGAAGATTTCTAGTGCCTTGAAGATAAAAATCTAAGTCATTGAGGGTCGGCACGCAGTTCATCGCCGCATTGGCTGAGTTTACTTTTGCTCATTGACCGTTCCGTTGCGAAAGATGAACGTCGGCCGCGTGATCGTGACAGAGTTCGACTATTGAACTGCACCGGTTACTTTTCCGTAACGACGGCCATTGGTTTTCATGGCATGTTTCTTGAGTTGATTTGTGTAATGATCCGAAATCGTCATTACGTGTTTCAATGGCATCGCATCTTCTCCAAATTCGAGAAAGTTAGGGATCAACCACTTGAAAATTTCAAACCTGTGATAAAGATACATAGCCAGTATGTGCAGTGCTAGGTTCCCGAAAAAGACAACTAGAGTCTGAGTAGGTGACAGTCGGAGTGGAACATATGTATCGAGTTTGTTGATTAACTTCGGCTTCAACATTTGCAGCTGATGCGCTATCGGTTTCGCAATGTCAACTAGTTGGCTCGACTTCACCACAACTAGATGACTTTGCGCTAGTTCTCGTTTCACACGTTTAATCATTGCCACATTTACTTGTGCTTTGGTTTCAAAATAGGGCAGTTCTTCAACAGGCGGAGTGGCTGGTATCAAATACCCGAGTTAATCTGGCAATTCAACTTTAATCCACCTGGAGGGTATTTTGACGCACCTTTAGAGATCAGGGCGGCTTTAGATGTTTCTGCTGAACAACTGGGTTCCACACTCAGGTGCTATGATGCATACAATACAGAACACATCGTCCTTGTCCAGAGACGCTGTCTTTTCCGAAGGAAAATTCTCGTAGTGTGAAGGCATCAAAAGCTTAAGTTATCAGCCAAATTCCGTAATCTAGATTAACAGCCTTTCTTGGAGATGGTAGGGTTATTCGTCTCAGAGGCAGTTAAAACTGTTAGTGCACCGTGGAACTTGAATGTCGCAAGGCAAGATGACTGTCCAAGATGTGTTTCCATAGTTTGCTGGCACATTTTGTATCGTACTGAGCCCAAGCAGTTTGCAAACTGTTTTCACTGAGCACCGATGTTTCCATCGCATCATAAGAAATTGCCAATTATGGACATCAAACGCTGTCTGACATGATGAGTGATATTGATAGGGTCGGAATTAATCCATGTTCAGTCGATGAAAACTTCTTAGTAGTTGTGCTTTCAGTATCACTCCAGGGCCAAAGAGACCTTCACCCGCTAATAATAAAGCCGAACTAACATTGCTGCTAGAAGATTGTTGTGCTCGTTTTTCTTCGTGTCTTTATAGCAGTTCGGCTATTTCTTCGCGTAGTTGTTTAATTTCAGTGTTAAAACCATCGTCTCCATTTTGATCTTCTTCATCATCCAATTTAGATTGAACGAACTTGCAGATGAATTGAATTTCGTCGAAAAGTCCATTGGGCAGAAAGCTGACGAGAGTGTCCACATTTTTGCAGATGTTCCTCTTTGGTATTCAGTGCAGTACTGTAGTAGGTTGAGAATGGAATAAATATCTTCACGTCTTTTGTGTATCATTTACCAATTTACCCAATTGTATTTGCTTAGTTTAGAAATATCAAAATTTGACACTCACCACAAATGCTAAAAGTGAAAATCTTTAGCATCATCAATAGATGTTATGTACTGTTATCACGATATCAACGATTGTCATTTCCAGTTCTAATTAAGCTTGATTTTATTTATTAACGATGCTGTGAGAATATTCAAAGTTTTACTCCTTTTGCTCGAGCGGTTTAATCGAGAGGTTTGCCCGAGCGGAGCGGGGTTGACGATTTTCCTGATTCTCTAACTTGTTGGCAAAAGGCAAAAGATTTCTCATCTTCAATTACTGGTCTTAAGAGTCACTAAGTTCTGTGTGTTCGGTCTTGCGTCTCTCGTGATTATTTACATGATATATTACAGTTGAAAAATAATAACAAGCGTTCCTTTTATAGTGAGACAATCTAGTATGAACAAAAGTTTACACAGGTTGTATAAATAGAGCATATATGGGAGTCAAACAATATTTACGTGACAATTAAGGTGGTCACCAAGTAACCCTTAAATGGTATAACAAACAAATGATATCCTATTTAGGGCATATCACGCTACAACTCTTAGAAAAATTTGATATGACAATTTTGAAAAAATGAATTTTTGTTTTCATCACCCAAAAAATTTGCCCGTACAAGATTTTGTATAAAAATGATTAGTGATTATTAATGACGATAGGAGAAATGGGAGAAGATTTCTAGTGCCTTGAAGATAAAAGATCTAAGTCATTGAGGGTCGACACGCAGTTCAACGCCGCATTGGTTGAGTTCACTTTTGCTCATTGACTGTTCCGTTGCGAAAGATGAACGTCGGCCGCGTGATCGTGACAGAGTTCGACTATTGAAGTGCACCGGTTATTTTTCCGTAACGACGGCCATTGGTTTTCATGGCATGTTTCTTGAGTTGATTTGTGTGTTGATCCGGAATCGTCATTACGGGTTTGAATGGAATCGCATCTTCTCCAAATTTGAGAAAGTTAGGGATCAACCACTTGAAAATTTCAAACCCGTGATAAAGATACATAGCCAGTATGTGCAGGGCTAGGTTCCCGACAAAGACAACTAGAGTCTGAGTAGGTGACAGTCGGAGTGGAACATATGTATCGAGTTTGTTGATTAACTTCGGCTTCAACATTAGCAGCTGATGCGCTATCGGTTTCGCAATGTCAACTAGTTGGCTCGACTTCACCACAACTAGATGACTTTGCGCTAGTTCTCGTTTCACACGTTTAATTATTGCCACATTTACTTGTGCTTTGGTTTCAAAATAGGGCAGTTCTTCAACAGGCGGAGTGGCTGGGTATCAAATACCCCAGTTAATCTGGCAATTCAATTTTAATCCACCTGGAGGGTATTTTGACGCACCTTTAGAGATCAGGGCGGCTTTAGATGTTTCTGCTGAACAACTGGGTTCCACACTCAGGTGCTATGATGCATACAATACAGAACACATCGTCCTTGTCGAGAGACGCTGTCTTTTCCGAAGGAAAATTCTCGTAGTGTGAAGGCATCAAAAGCTTAAGTTATCAGCCAAATTCCGTAATCTAGATTAACAGCCTTTCTTGGACATGGTAGGGTTATTCGTTTAGTCTCAGAGGCAGTTAAAACTGTTAGTGCACCGTGGCACTTGAATGTCGCAAGGCAAGATGACTGTCCAAGATGTGTTTCCATAGTTTGCTGGCAGATTTTGTATCGTACTGAGCCCAAGCAGTTTGCAAACTGTTTTCACTGAGCACCGATGTTTCCATCGCATCATAAGAAATTGCCAATTATGGTCTTTCAATAACCTATTGAGTGGTTTCTGAGAATTCCTTCTGTGGCATGGGTACTAATTGCGCTCTATGGACATCAAACGCTGTCTGACATGATGAGTGATATTGAAAGGGTCGGAATTAGTCCATGTTCAGTCGAAGAAAACTTCTCAGTAGTTGTGCTTTCAGTATCACTCCAGGGCCAAAGAGACCTTCACCCGCTAATAATAAAGCCGAACTAACATTGCTGCTAGAAGATTGTTGTGCTCGTTTTTCTTCGTGTCTTTATAGCAGTTCGGCTATTTCTTCGCGCAGTTGTTTAACTTCGGTGTTAAAACCATCGTCTCCATTTTGATCTTTTTCACCATCCAATTTAGATTGAACAAACTTGCAGATGAATTGAATTTCGTCGAAAAGTCCATTGGGCAGAAAGCTGACGAGAGTCCACATTTTGGCTAATTTTTGCAGATGTTCCTCTTTGGTATTCAGTGCAGTACTGTTGTAGGTTGAGAATGGAATATGAATCTCCACGTTCAGACTTCTCCGCCAAGTGGATCTTCGTTTCCTTGTGGAAGATGATGCCATCGGATAAAGTATCGATTTTTTTCGCTGCTATTTCATTCATAGTTAGTACCAGAAATGTTAAAATGTTGATATTAATGTTAATATTAATATTGGTAAAGTGATGCAAGTTGTTATTTGGTATTTGTTGTGTGAATAAAAAATATCGCAATTCCATGTTGTCCGTGGTGGCGTGTTTCATGTCTTGGACTAATATTTGTCAGAGAGACAGGATGTACATGTTCTAGTCGCATTAAGTTTTCTGGTCAAATATGTGTGTGAATGTTAGTTTTATGCTGTGACAACGGTACCTATCATCCCAGATTTTAAATACGGAGTCAAAAGAGCGGATTGCTGTCCTGAATTGAAAAATCGCAACGGCTACTCAATTTGAGAGATTATGCGGATTGTTTTGGGCGTTGTTTGCATCGTATGCAATTGCCCGTGTTGTGAGTTTCCACCCCCGAGAGAGACAAGTTTGAGGACAGATAGTTGAGACTAGGAAGATACGAAAATCCTGATAACACTTTCTTGGCAGTTGATAAGAGTTAGTTCAGTTTTGTGTATGTGTAAGAGTTACATTGAGCACTGCAGTGTGTGTGTGTATTCATTTGATGTGTTCAGTTTGTACGTTTAACCCTGAGATGCATGTGAAACTGGGTTACATTCAGTTTGTATCTTTGAGTTTAGTGTTGTCTTCGGATCTGATTTTTGGCATGTATAGTTCAATGCCCGTTTCTATGTGGCAATTAACCAGTGTGTACATGTTTTTCTTAAGCGTGTGTTTATTTTTGCACGTGTGTTGCATGTTTTACATTAAATCAATTTCAGATAAGTGATCAATAGTTCAGCAAGTACAGAAACGGTTTACAAAGTAAACGACATTTTTCCTTTTGCAAGAGAGAAATTCGAGCGAATTGGAATTCGACCTTTGCCAAGAGAACGGAAATTGGTGTTTGAAGACCAGTTTCCTTCAACACCTTTCCACATGCGTGGAGAAGCTGCTGAACGCATTTACAGTTGGAGCGATGATTTACTATGAAAGTAGAAGAAGAATTTATTTCTCTGATACAAAATAATAATACTAGCAACACAAAGTCTAATATATATTTAGCACAGAGAGGACAGCAGACGGAACCAATTAGTTCACTTGAAGCTGCCCTAATCCAATAACGTTATATTACAGAAAATGAATAATAGTCAACTAAGTCCATTTAAGTATCCCAATCTCACCAAAGCAAGTAAAAAAAAACGAAACAAAAAAAGAGTAACTTAAAAAAATTGAAATTGTTTTGCATTTTAGCTACCTAACTGATGTAGAGCATACTGAGAGGCTTTGAAAAGTGATGCATGATTTGTTTGAGGGAAGGTGTACGTTACACTGATCAAGGTTAGGTTCTGACACCCAAGTGCCAAGATTCCAAAACCCAAGATCTATGTAACGTTGACAGACTTCCTCACCCTGCAACGAACAACCCGCACCACTTTTGTGGCCAGGAATTCTCAGAAGTTCGTTAGGAGGAAGTCTGACTGCTCTATTCACTATACTATACTAACTATCCAAACACAAAGTCAGTTAAGTCTATATTGCCTAGAATATATAGATCCCTTATACTATGAACAATTTTGGAAAAAAATGCATTATCTATCTCAAGAGGTGTTTCAAGAACACCATTTTCAATCAGCAAGTTGAACAATTTAGCTCCTCTATAGGCTAACGAACATTTTTCAGACCTATTTGACTTGGAAGGCAATTTTAGATTTTTTTGAGCACTGCGCGTTAAACGGGGGTTTTCTTTATATTGAAACAGGTTATTCATATATTCCTCCGAATGCAATTTTCCAGCAGAACGAAGAACACATTTCAGAAGCTCATATATGTACAGTTCATAGACCGAAAGAATTTTATTCTGGACAAAAAGATTACCAACATGCTCGTCATTTTTCAAGAAATAGATTGTACGCAAAATTTTCTTTTGAAGAATATGAAAAGGCTTTAATGCATTCAGCGATGTACATCGATAAACTAAAATTCCATACTGAATTATGGGTTTAATCTTTGTATCATAAAACCTCAGCAAGAAAACTCTAGGAACAAAGTGCCTTAGCTTGCACAAAATTCCACACTGAACACTAAGTTTTTTACGAACTATTTCGATATGGTAATTGTACTTAAGTTGATTGTCCAAAACAATTCCTAAGTACTTGCAGTGCGATTGGGAAACGACACGATCCAGCTATGTTTAGATAACTAGACTCTGGAGTCACATTTTTGAAATTAACATGCACCGTTTTCTCTAAATTCAGTGTTAATTTGTTATTTAACAGCCAAGTGTTTACACTAGCTAGATCCACTTCCAGCTCATTTTTGGAGCAGTTAATGCCCGGAATGTTAGTATCGTCAGCAAACAGAAACACGTCACTGCTATTACATGCCTTAGGGAGGTCGTTTATATAAATGATGAACAACAAAGGGCCTAGAATTGAACCTTGAGGAACGCCTTATTTTATATCAGACAGCTTAGATCTTACACCATTTACTTCAACACACTGTTTACGATTGATTAGAAAACTTTTCATCCAATTTTTACAAGGACCCACTAAGCCATAAAGATCAAACTTTCTGAGTAAGATTTCATGGTCAATTGTATCAAAAGCTTTCTTTAGATCAATGAAGACAGTTGCCGTTGTTTTTCTATCATTATGTGCTCTTACTTTTTCCGTAAATTCAGCTATGGCATCAATAGTACAATGCTTGCGCCTAAAACCAAACTGATTCTTGTGTAAGAGATTGTTGCTTTCAAGATAATTATAGATCCTGGAGTAAGCTATTTTTTCAAAGATTTTGCCCCAAAATATTAAAAGAGATGGGCCTGTAGTCATTACAGCAAGCTTAATTTCCTGATTTGAAAAGGAGAAAAACTTTTGCGATGGACAAGGCAGTAGCGAAAATACCCGGATGGAATGACATATTAACTAGTTTTGATAGATAGGGAGCCACTACGTCTTTACAAGCCTTTATTACTTTGGAACATACGTCGTTTAAACCACAAGAAGTTTTATTTGATAGGTTATCAATGACATCAGATATCTCCTTTACATTGGTATCATAGAACTAGATTGAAAAATAAGTGTGCATTGCTATTTGAGGGAATTTGAACACATGAAATGACGAGTTTGTCTCCCACAGAAGAGAAAAAAGAGTTCATTTGCGCTATATCAAATGGTAAATTGTTAATTGTCCCAACTCTGTTTCCAACATAGGTATTTGATCTGACTTTTCATTTTTGCCCTGAAGATCATTTAATATTTTGAAAACTTTCCTCGAGTCACCCAGACATTTTTCAAATTTCTTAAAATAGTAATTACGCTTGCATCTTCTGCTCTCTTTTTCAACTTGTTATCTCAAAAGTAGAAATTTCTTAGTATTAAAGTATTAAAGAAAGCTGATCAGTTTTTGTTTTCGGCAAGTTTTTATTTAATTGCTAAAACGATAGATTATCAAAGCAGAATTGTACATCCTGTAATTCGTATCCCAGCTCAATACCTCCTTCATACAGTTGACGAACACAATGTACTTTATTATTGTCCTTCCATTTGTAGAACAAATTTCCCTCTCTTGTCCATGTCGATTCTATTCTTGTGTCGCTTTTCATCAAATTGTGGATGCTTAGTCTGGCTCTTGTTAAGTCTTCAACAATCGAAACGTTCATGGTTGTGTCATTTTCTCTCAGCTTTCTCTTGTTTCTTAAAATTTCAACTTTGCTTACTCTTCTGGTGAAACGAACGATAATGGGTCTTTCGTTCTTATTGGATGGAAGACGATGAGCAATCGAGATGTCTTTTTATCCAATGGTACTCCAATATCGGATGCCAGCTCCACTACGTTGCTTATTGTTCTATCGCTAGACTCCCAAATCGTGCGATTATTTGCATCAGTTGTTATGAGACATTCCCATTATTTGCAAATCGTCTCGCCTATTGTAGTTCTCCACCATTTCTGTTTCTGATAACATCTTCAATGTCAGCTCATCTTTTTGATATTTCATTTGCTCTCGAATGGAATCTGTTGCTGAATAAATTTCTGATTTTACTTCATTTAAAATTTCCTCCTTTGTACCATTTAAAACTTTTTCAATCATTTCTTCGATAGCCTGCTGTACTGAACACTTCACCTCATCAATAATTTTGGGAATAATTTTTGCTACTGCTTCATCAATGAGACTTGATACGTCCAGATCACCGTTTTCGTTTAATGGGCTCAATTCACTTCTAGTTCTCTTCTTTTCAGATTTACCGACTGGTGTTTGCAGCGGTGATTGATCATGGAATCTAAGTTGAGGCATATTCACGTCTACTGAGTCATCTAAACGCTCTTCTTGAAAGTTTTCATGTTTTTTGGCAGGGTTATTTAGCATGCCTCGCTGGCTCATCTCTGAAACTATTTAATAAGTATATCACAACAATTAGGCTTAGATAGTTGAGACTAGGAAGATACGAAAATCCTGATAACACTTTCTTGGCAATTGATAAGAGTTAGTTCGGTTTTGTGTATGTGTAAGAGTTAAATTGAGCACTGCAGTGTGTGTGTGTGTATTTATTTGATGTGTTCAGTTTGTACGTTTAACCCTGAGATGCATGTGAAACTGAGTTACATTCAGTTTGTATCTTTGAGCTTAGTGTTGTCTTCGGATCTGATTTTTGCATGTATAGTTCAATGCCCGTTTCTATGTGGCAATTAACGAGTGTGTACATGTTTTTCTTAAGCGTGTGTTTATTTTTGCACGTGTGTTGCATGTTTTACATTAAATCAATTTCAGATAAGTGATCAATAGTTCAGCAAGTACAGAAACGGTTTACAAAGTAAACGACATTTTTCCTTTTGCAAGAGAGAAATTCGAGCGAATTGGAATTCGACCTTTGCCAAGAAAACGGAAATTGGTGTTTGAAGACCAGTTTCCTTCAACACCATTCCACATGCGTGGAGAAGCTGCTGAACGCAATTACAGTTGGAGCGATGATTTACTATGAAAGTTGAACGAAGGATTTGTCAATGCAGAGCAATTTGTAAACGAATGACAGGCAATAGGAGTTGTGAACACAGAAGGCTCAAGGATCGCTGGCGCCTCTGAAGAATTCAAGACTTCGAAAGCTAATTCTTTTGAATTTCCTCGGACAGGTCTGACTTTTCAACCCAAATCCTTGTAGCAGATCACTAGCGCAGGTGGGGGCGGTGGGGAGTCTTTAGCGAAGCTCTTCTCGGGGTCAAAGTTGTGAGGGATTACAGAAGATCTACCCACTGCTTGCAGTCTAAGTTGGACTGGTTTCCTGAGATCTGCGAGTTCATTCTTATGAGCGACGAAGCAGGAAGAAGAAACCAGCGGATTACCAGATCCAGGGCAGACTCTTATCACCTTGGCCGCCTGTGACATTTTGATTCAACTGAGTGAGAAATTCAAAAGATACCCGGCAGATTACCGGGAAATAGCCGCCGTTGATTCCAATAAGCATGATTGGGATTGAACGAATAGAAGATATTGCAAAAAAAAGATTTTTGTACAAAAAAAATTTTTTAAGTCCGATTTATTTTGATGGCATTTCGTAGTTGAACATACGTCTGTTTCTTAGAGAGAGGCTACAGGGGCTACTATCAACACCAATAAGCATAAGAGATGGTAACTAAGACTTATAGGAACGACGTTCAAATAGTGGGCATCTAAAATTGGGCTTTATGGGTTTATCCCGTTTCTATTTCTGACTTCAATTTTTTATACTGACTCTGTTCATTTTGAATTGCTTTGCCGAGCAACTGATGTTCAAATTCACTTTTAGCAGAATGAGAGAAGAGAGAAACTAGCCCAGAGAAGTCAGAAAGATTTCACGCAAAATGTCGAAAAAGCGGCAAAATGGTAAAGCGAAAAAATGTTCGACGAAGTAAAAAACATAGCAGGACAAGTCCTGGCGTACAACAAATTTCCCTCTCTTGTCCATGTCGATTCTATTCTTGTGTCGCTTTTCATCAAATTGTGGATGCTTAGTCTGGCTCTTGTTAAGTCTTCAACAATCGAAACGTTCATGGTTGTGTCATTTTCTCTCAGCTTTCTCTTGTTTCTTAAAATTTCAACTTTGCTTACTCTTCTGGTGAAACGAACGATAATGGGTCTTTCGTTCTTATTGGATGGAAGACGATGAGCAATCGAGATGTCTTTTTTATCCAATGGTACTCCAATATCGGATGCCAGCTCCACTACGTTGCTTATTGTTCTATCGCTAGACTCCCAAATCGTGCGATTATTTGCATCAGTTGTTATGCAGACATTCCCATTATTTGCAAATCGTCTCGCCTATTGTAGTTCTCCACCATTTCTGTTTCTGATAACATCTTCAATGTCAGCTCATCTTTTTGATATTTCATTTGCTCTCGAATGGAATCTGTTGCTGAATAAATTTCTGATTTTACTTCATTTAAAATTTCCTCCTTTGTACCATTTAAAACTTTTTCAATCATTTCTTCGATAGCCTGCTGTACTGAACACTTCACCTCATCAATAATTTTGGGAATAATTTTTGCTACTGCTTCATCAATGAGACTTGATACGTCCAGATCACCGTTTTCGTTTAATGGGCTCAATTCACTTCTAGTTCTCTTCTTTTCAGATTTACCGACTGGTGTTTGCAGCGGTGATTGATCATGGAATCTAAGTTGAGGCATATTCACGTCTACTGAGTCATCTAAACGCTCTTCTTGAAAGTTTTCATGTTTTTTGGCAGGGTTATTTAGCATGCCTCGCTGGCTCATCTCTGAAACTATTTAATAAGTATATCACAACAATTAGGCTTAGATAGTTGAGACTAGGAAGATACGAAAATCCTGATAACACTTTCTTGGCAATTGATAAGAGTTAGTTCGGTTTTGTGTATGTGTAAATTGAGCACTGCAGTGTGTGTGTGTATTCATTTGATGTGTTCAGTTTGTACGTTTAACCCTGAGATGCATGTGAAACTGAGTTACATTCAGTTTGTATCTTTGAGCTTAGTGTTGTCTTCGGATCTGATTTTTGCATGTATAGTTCAATGCCCGTTTCTATGTGGCAATTAACCAGTGTGTACATGTTTTTCTTAAGCGTGTGTTTATTTTTGCACGTGTGTTGCATGTTTTACATTAAATCAATTTCAGATAAGTGATCAATAGTTCAGCAAGTACAGAAACGGTTTACAAAGTAAACGACATTTTTCCTTTTGCAAGAGAGAAATTCGAGCGAATTGGAATTCGACCTTTGCCAAGAAAACGGAAATTGGTGTTTGAAGACCAGTTTCCTTCAACACCATTCCACATGCGTGGAGAAGCTGCTGAACGCAATTACAGTTGGAGCGATGATTTACTATGAAAGTTGAACGAAGGATTTGTCAATGCAGAGCAATTTGTAAACGAATGACAGGCAATAGGAGTTGTGAACACAGAAGGCTCAAGGATCGCTGGCGCCTCTGAAGAATTCAAGACTTCGAAAGCTAATTCTTTTGAATTTCCTCGGACAGGTCTGACTTTTCAACCCAAATCCTTGTAGCAGATCACTAGCGCAGGTGGGGGCGGTGGGGAGTCTTTAGCGAAGCTCTTCTCGGGGTCAAAGTTGTGAGTGATTACAGAAGATCTACCCACTGCTTGCAGTCTAAGTTGGACTGGTTTCCTGAGATCTGCGAGTTCATTCTTATGAGCGACGAAGCAGGAAGAAGAAACCAGCGGATTACCAGATCCAGGGCAGACTCTTATCACCTTGGCCGCCTGTGACATTTTGATTCAACTGAGTGAGAAATTCAAAAGATACCCGGCAGATTACCGGGAAATAGCCGCCGTTGATTCCAATAAGCATGATTGGGATTGAACGAATAGAAGATATTGCAAAAAAAAGATTTTTGTACAAAAAAAATTTTTTAAGTCCGATTTATTTTGATGGCATTTCGTAGTTGAACATACGTCTGTTTCTTAGAGAGAGGCTACAGGGGCTACTATCAACACCAATAAGCATAAGAGATGGTAACTAAGACTTATAGGAACGACGTTCAAATAGTGGGCATCTAAAATTGGGCTTTATGGGTTTATCCCGTTTCTATTTCTGACTTCAATTTTTTATACTGACTCTGTTCATTTTGAATTGCTTTGCCGAGCAACTGATGTTCAAATTCACTTTTAGCAGAATGAGAGAAGAGAGAAACTAGCCCAGAGAAGTCAGAAAGATTTCACGCAAAATGTCGAAAAAGCGGCAAAATGGTAAAGCGAAAAAAAGTTCGACGAAGTAAAAAACATAGCAGGACAAGTCCTGGCGTACAATTCGAAGAATTTTTATTGACTTAACAAACAACTAGACCTAGAACGGACAATGAGTGAATTGGGAAAACCATTTCTAAAAAAATCAGATGAAAACAACAAAAACACAGAAAATCAATGTCAAAATGCTGCTAGGGAGAACAAAAAAAGACTAGTGAGATATGTAATTTTGATTCTAACAAAAAACTAGGTCCAGAATGAACTGTGAATGGATTGGAAAAACTATTTAGAAAAAAATTCGATCCAAAAAATTGAAAAAACAGTAAAAATCAGTGAAATTGCCTTATGTGAACAAAAAACCACTACCGAGAAACCGAATTTTTGTTCAAACACCGTTTTCTCTCTACTTTAAAATTAGAGCGACAAAAATTCACGCCGCACAACCACTCGCTTTTTCGCTCCATTTCCTGTTTCGGCGTGACCAAAATCACTACTCCAATTTGACTTCAAAAATCATGAAAATGTGTGAACAGATCTTAAAAAAAAGACAGCGCCCCAATACAATTCAAATTCTTTGAATTGTAAAAAAAAATATAGGAGCGCAATAATAGCCGGCTGAGAAGATGAGGGCGGCTATTAAAAAGAAGCCTCATAACTTTAGTACAGATCATTGGCTATCGAATGGTACCTTTCTCCCGACCCAGAGGTTTCAAAATAACATCCAGGAATTTGAGTTTATTTTGGGGGTAGTTTTGACATGATTGTCACTTGTGTTCTGGGTTCAGTAAATCGGAAACTGCCAATAGCAAAGCGTTCAAATTTAGAGCAAATTGTCAGCACGAGTAGGAAAACATTTTTTATCAGAGGTTTGGGGTCAATTTTTTCTTGGTGGAGTTATCACCGCTTTTCTGCGAATTTTTTCGCATTTTTGGAAACTAATTTTCCAAATTAAGTTCACATTCTTTTGACATATAAGCACTGGTAGGCTTAAACTATGTTCCTTTCTGCTCAACTTATTCTTGTTTAGAACTGCAAGTAGTTTCAGAAGACTGGGACCAGTGGAACATATCTTTTTTCAGCTACGAAAAACAGTAATTATTTCTCGAAATCTACTATTCTTCTTTGCTAGTTCTGATCCTCCACCTAAGTGATAGTTCTGGGGCGCTACTCAATGTTTTGGGAGGTCTAGAAGTTCGTTTTTTACGTCTGGTGATTTGCGTTCTTTTTTACGGGTGCTTGTTGTTTGTTGCATAAATTGGGGCGAATCGGTGTTTTCCTGGTATTCCCACAAATTGGCTCTCACTTGGTCCAATTTTGTTTCCCTGCTTGAGCGTGGATCAGCTTGTGTTCGTCAGACTGTACTTTAATAATTGATATTTTATTCTTCTTGACTAATCTGTGTTCACCATGCTCGATACAGGCGTATTGGGCGCTGCTTCTGGCTGCCACGACGCCGCGTAGGTACAGGAAAAATTCTTTGCTTCACTCGTGTCGACATGTGTTGAATACGTGCTTGGGTCAGAACTGTCTTCATTGTTCCATCTCCCTGGTTTATTTGCCATAGTGCAATTGGTTAGTTCTGACGAGGGCGAATGATGAGGTCGTGGGGGTGATGACGTTCTAATGCATTGTTGGCGTTTTCGCCGTCAGCTTCGACCGATCTTGGGGAGAAATGGCACCGGAGCTAGTTGCGGTACTGGTGGCAATGTCTGTACAGTCAAATGAGCTGGTGAGTGTGGAAGTTGCGGTAAAGCAGGTGCTCTCGTCGTACGTGGAATCAGACGTATTCACTTTGGAGAAGATTTTTCTGTGGGTTTTTTTCTCTGTTCCGAAAGAAGACTTTGCAAGTAACTGTCGAACAAATCGGGCTCTCGCTTGTCATCTCAAGTTTTATTTGAACACAAGTCCTTTGATCTCACTATCCAGTGATGACATTCGGCTTGTTTATGAGTCTTAGAATCCACAGGTTTTCAACTGGGTTATGAAAGCTTTATTACTGATCATTGTCAAAAAAATCGTCTATTGTTGCTATCGAATTCAGTTCAGTATTCGGAATTTTTGCCTCAGTATCAATTTCTATATCAGTGACTGGTATCTCCTCGTTCAACTTCCGTGACACAGTTTCTGATCTGTCGGTCTGAACTCTCGACAGAAAGTCTGCAGCATAGTTTGCTTTACCAGGTCTGTGTGCGATAACCAAGTTGAACGTCAGACCTGTCTAAACAGTTCCAAAGAAACTTCTCTTCGAAACTGACATGGATTTTTGTGTGGGGAATAGTTAGCAAAACTGTTAAGTTGAGACAAAGAATTACTGAATCGGGCTACTCTATTAAAGTAATTATCTTCAGAACGTTTCCGAAATCTTTTTCTCGCTTCAATAAAAAACTTTTCACTTGATCTGATCTTTGGACAACCAAAAGTTATTGACCAGTGGTCTGACGCATTCATAGAAGTTAAGCCCACCAAAATCTTGTTAAGCAGAATTAGGTCGTTAAGAACTAGGAAATAACCGACTGGCAATAAGCTATTTCGAATTAGGCTCTCAACGTATTCTTTGTCACCCAGAACAGAACGGCAAGTTATCCATTTTAAACATGATCTCTGCAGTCTTTCCAAGTGTTGAAGATACTGTGGTACTGGGTTCCAGACATTTGACGCATAAAAGACCGCAGAGAATATATATGTTTTCACCAACGTGCATTTGACAGTTTCTTTTGTGGTGCGGGGTATAACTCTTCTTAAATGATTCAGTTTTTGAAAACCTTTCTTTACCGCCATTTCGAGGTGACAATTCAAAGTCATGCTGGCCGTAAAAATTAATCCGAGATCTTTAATTTGTTTTTCGTTTTTGATGGCAATTCCTTTTGCAAATAACTCTGTAGACGAATTATATGTATTTTTGTATGAGAACTCGAGAATGCTGAATTTGTCAAAATTGAAATTTAGTTTGTTTGAGCCAGCCCATTCGATAGCTCTATTTATATCAAACTGAAGTTCTTCACGTTCTGAAATCTGTCCTATTATCGTATCATCGGCATAAAGGAATGTTTTATTATTAAGTTGATCAGGTAGGTCATTTATGTACATGGAGAACAAAAACACAGCAAATATTGATCCCTGGGGATTTTGAGAAAGTCGAGTAACTGTCTGCAATTTTTACTCTCTGCTGTCGATCAACCAGATATGAAACAAAAAATTTCAAAAACTTTTCATCAAACCCAAAACGAGCGAGCTTTTGAAGCACAATATTAAAATTAATCGTATCAAAAGCTTTAGCAATGTCCAAGTAAACTATTATCGGGGATGAACTTTCGTCTAAAGCTTGATAGTAGAATAGCTTTTTGATAGACAACTGTGCTAGGCTTCGGTTGTCCGTAGGTACGGCCAATGGGTGGTGGGATTCCCAAATGAAACCTTTAAAATGTTCAAATACAAAGTAGTGCTAAGAACTCTTTGTAATAGATCGTGTTTCAGTTGTGAATGCGTGACTACCAAACGAGACCGAACAAGCGTGACTAGTTATTTACTTCATTGGAGTCATATGTGTCGTCTTCAATCACAAAAACAAATTCTGATGCTTCGTAGCTGGCGTCGCAAAGCAAAATATACTTCTGGCCTGATGTTGACGTAGAGTTGACGAAACAGTACGATTTACCAAACAAAGAATCTCTACCTTGAAAGCTCTAAACACAATAAGATCGAATACCCCTCGGCACTGAGAGCACACATGCCAAATAGCAAAAAGTAATCTACTCGACAATAAATTTGATGATGTGCAGAAAACGCATCGAATAACTGTAAATATACAGGTCACAAAAAAAATTATTTGGCCTACTGGACAACTGAAAAAAAAACTATAAAGAAGATCATGGGCAGATCGAAAACAAACCAGATGAAACTGCTTTCCTAAGTTGCAACTTTTCTCTTTCTTTGAAATGCGAAGCTACTGAGTGAACCTTTCCGAACCCATACGATTGATAATGACTTGCCAAACTTTTTCTACAAAATTCTGCTCGTCACAAATGAACTAACCTTTGTGATCGAGCTAAATTTTTAGTTACATATGGGAACATTGCACAGAATGCTCAAGAACATTGAAGCTCATAAAGATCATTTTTTAAACAGAAACATCAGCTAACCTATCTCAGATCACATTGCTACTTGAGCAGCTACAACTTTGTGAGAAGTTTGACCATAAGTTAATTATGCTACGTTTCATGAACAACTAGAATGTCCTGGGAAATGTTATCCAAACTTTTTCTTATCTCCCAATTAATACAGTAACAACAAATTAACAACAAAAAATACAGTGACACATCTGAAACTTCCGGCACAAAAGTAACAAAGAAAACTTTGATTCCCGATGGTTTCACAAAAGCATTCCGGCATACTCAATAAATTATTATCAAAATCAAATTAGTGCTCTCTCAAATTTGACCCAATATCACACGTGCCAGCCACAAAACAATTCATTTGCCCCCAATAGTGTTAAAAAAAGGACACAAAGTGGAAAAACGTACAGAAAATTTCAAATTTCACTTTTCTGTTTTAAGTGAGTATAACCAATACAAATACCTGAAAAGCATAAATGAAAAATTTAACTTTCTTTAGACTTCTATGGACCGAGAACATCATTTAAAGACACATTTAAAAACTGCACATTACGGTAATCAAAATCATCAAAAAGTTTTAATCTTAAATTGGGGCATTCCTAACGGCTTCAGGACACCAAGCGCTCAAAAAAGGTTCCCTATTAAAAAAAATTACATCTTAAAAAGCACCAACATAAAATTCAAAGAATGAAAAAAAACTAGGGAGCGCTCTAATAGCCAGCTCAAATGATGGCGGCTATTAACCAAGACTACTTTTAATTCAAGTTTCTAATCCAGTAGAAAAGAAAAAAAATGCGTTATGAAGAGAAAACAAAATGTGGGCATGGGGGCTTGGTTATTTTGTTCTGCATTTTTGCTAGAAAATGCGTTTCCTATTTCAAGTACAACATTGTCAAACGTTTATAAATTTTGATGAAATAAATAAACACATATTCACTTCAGTGTGGTTAACTCATGATTCAAAGAACTCAAGAGAAAACCTCAAACTGACGACTTTGTCATCTAAACAAAATCACTTGCACTGATTTTTTAACTTCCATTATTCCATAACGCTGCAGTCTTGTGAAGTTATCTTGTGAAATTTTAATCCACTAAAAAGATGTCGAAGTTGGTTTTCGAACTACGGCTACAATTTAAAAAAGCTAGCAGGCTGTGTTAAAAAAAATAGCCACTGCTGACCTATTGAAACTATTGCCCGATTGATGTCCATTCCAATTGAAAAAAAAAATTAGAAGAAAGAGTAAAAAAGAGCATTGTTTCAACGTGACAAAATTGTTACAAATTGAGGTGCAAGTGAATTACCCAATTTTGCAAACTCGGCTTCCAAAACGCTATTAAGCTGAATACTATTATCACTTTGTATTCACATTCATAGCCCAATACACTATGACCGATTTTATCCTATTCCTTCTGATTTTGCTCTTTTTACCTTGTCCATATCAAATATGTTCTAAACTTACATTGAGAGCAGTGAAACGGTAATTGTGTAAAGAAAAACGTGAACAGAAGATAGTTCCATTCTTACATTTGCAGCTGCCTCCTTTTATTTCGAATTTCTTTGCAGGGCAACTGATGCTTCAAAGCATTCTGCACAGAATGAGCAACGAATGAAACTATCCTAAAAAACTCTAACAAACCCGCAGATTGTCGGAAAATAGCCGCCATTGATTCCCATTACACCCACTGGGATTGAAAAAAGGGAAAAATGAAAATTCATTTTTGTACAAATATATTTTTAAAGTGCCAACTATTTTGATGTCAGTCCGTAGTTAGAGGTCATACAGGGGCTAGCATCCACGCCGTAAATCATTAAAGATGGTAAGTAAAGTTCAAGTAGCGGATATCTAAAATTGAGATTTATGGGTGTATACCATTTCTGTTCTTGAATTTGTTTTAAGACTCCGTTTAATTTAGATTGCTTTGCTGAGCAACAGCTGTTCAAAAGCGCTTTGCAGCATGAGTGAAGAATAGAATAGCCTACTAGCAAACTAGAAGACAAAAAGATTTCACGCAAAAATTTGCGACCCTTAATGGGGGTGGAAGGTCAAACTTGAAGAACTCCACACCGTGGATTCATGTTTCCTAAACGACATCGGTGATTTGCATACTTAAAGACTAGAGACTAGTAAACCATAAGGCTCCAAGAGAACTTAATGGCCTCCGGGCGGAAAAATTTCCATAGGAGTAATATAATTGCTAATAGCTTTGTTTGAGAGCAATCGAAAAACACCTCTCAAATTTGACTTCAAAAACACTCGATATGTGTGAACAGATGTTCAAAAAACATAGCCGGAAGACTCAGAGTTGAATTCGACCACAAACTCAGAAAACAACTCACCTAACACGGGAACGGAAGCAGACTTTTTTGCCGTTTAAAAACTAAATGACTAAATAAATGACTAATAAACACGAACATGAAATCACGCGCTTCAATTGAGACAGCTCGCCAATTCGAATTCTTTGGATTAACATTGCCGGAATAGCTGCGAAAGAATAGACTTGTTTCCCGTATAGTAGAGATAGAAACAGATACACATATAAATTGCAAAAGTTACCAACAACGCTCAAAAAGCTATGTAAAAAATTCAGCGATAAAGTAGTAAACTTGTTAAAAAATCAATGCAGAGAAGCCTTTTCATTGGGATTATTACACATATTAAACCCAGTACCTTTATTACACATATGAATTCCTTTGACCTTAAACTAATTCACAATAAACTTTTAAAATTTTAAAATTGCAAGTCATTTTATTCAGTGAGGTAAGTCACGTATGATCAAAATCTAATCACGCAAAAAAATTTGCTAGATAGAATGAGAAATGACGTCACGCGCGCAAGAGCCCTTAGTGAGAGGAAGTCATTCAGAACAATTGAATTTTTCAGCTTTGCTGTGTGAGCAAATGTAAAACGAAAGAGCGTCAGACGACGAAACGAAAAAAAATCAAGAGCACCGTAAAATAACTACGCTCAGCTTCGCAGCTAAAATAAAAAAAACCGGCAGGTTGCCGGAATAGCTGCGAAAGAATAGACTTGCGTGCCGTATAATCGAGATAGAAACAGATACAGATATAAAATGAAAAATTTATTGACACCTCTCAAATAGCTATGTAAAAAACATTCAGCGAAAAATTAACAAAGCTGGTTAAAATTCATTGCGCGGAAGCCTTTTCATTAGGGACCTTTATCTATATGAGTTCCTTTGACCTTGAAATAATTCAAAATAAACTTCAGTTTTAAAGTGCAAAAGTCAATTTATTGATAAGTCACGTATGATCAAAATCTAAACATAAACCGACAAATGTCGGAAGAATTGCTCTTGAACGACAGGCGAGGCTGTAGCTGTTAATTCAGGGGCTGTAGCCTAGATCAATTTTTCTCTATGGGTGCAAAAAATCTTTCTAGTCCGGGATTCGAACCATTGACCTCCCGAACCGTTACCCAAAGCACTTCCAACTGCGCGATCAGAACCTTATTCTTGCTGTGCTGCAACCAATTTATATTAGCAACAAGCTTTACTTCGGAGTGAGACCAATAGAGATCACTGAAAAATGAAGAACGAAAGCGTGAAAAAATCACCTGAGAAGTCACAGAATGTTCTAGAAGAAAAGCGCAAAATTGTCATGCGAAAAAGACACACACGTTTACAATAATTGCCATGAACTTCGTTCAAGAGCAATTAATCACGCAAATAAGCTGAAAACGTTGGCTAAAGAGAGTGAGAAAGGGCGTCACGCGCGCAAATGCCGTTAGTGAGAGGAAGAAGTCAATCAGAAAAGTTGACTTCAGCTTTGCTGTGTGAACAAATGTAAAGCAAAAAAAAAGTGTCAGACGACAAAACAAAACAACCAAGAGTACCGCAATATAGCTCCGCTCGCAGCTATAAAAAAATTCCAAGAGCACTGCAGCATAGCTACGCTCAGCTCAAAGCTTCTCGGCTATCAACACAGACGGCAGATTGTCAAATTAGCTACCAAATAAATTTTCATAGACTTGATTTGATGTACATTATAGTTAGCAACGGATGCAGAATAAAGTTGGAGCCGCTGGTGCAACGTATACCTTTTTCAAAAAGTAAAACATTTTGAGAAGTTCCTGCACATGAAACGAAAAATGTTGCTAACGTTGAATCAATTGCTCTCGAACGACAAGCGAGGCAACTTAATTCAGGGAGTGTAACTTAGAATTTGTTTATGTGAGCAAAAACTACCAACCAGATCGCGGTTCGCACATGCGACCTCGCGTATAGCAGTCTGTCAGCTTAGCCACTACGCTATTTCAGCTTCGGTACTAAATCCCTTACAATTGATTTTATGTTAGAAGGAGCCTTCAGTTCGGATTGAGAGCAACTGAGATCACGTATAAATTAATAAGTCAAGCGTGAAAGTCATTTGCGATGGTCACGCAAAAATTTTGCATAAAAAATGTAAACGTTTACAAAAAATGCTTCCAACTGCGTCCGAGAGTAATTGAAAAATTTTCTTATCTTACCTTGGTCGCCATGTTTTGTCATTAGCATGATCACAAACATTTTGTAGGCGTCCTTTATCGACCTTAAGTGCTCATGAAAATAAGATAAATTGAGGCAAGCCATTTATGAAAAAAATATCACCGCCTGAAAAAATTCCGCTTGAAACTCACCGCCAATTAGCTTAAATAATGACGTCACGAACATCACAGCGACAGAAAAGCGAAATATCAAATTGAAAAGGTCAAAAATTGCTCTTTCTAAGTGTGCGCCGAAAAAATTGGTGACAAGAAAAAGAGCGCCAGACGACAAAACACAAGCAAACAAGATCACCGTAATAAATCTACTTTCAGATTACAGCTTCGCAGCTATAAAAACGATATGTGAACAGAAAAGCCAGATGGCGTTCCTGCGATCGGACTTCAGAGAACCAAGCTAATCAGATTGTTTCACTGGCGTCGGTATTAAATGTTCAGAAAACACCTGACCTTGTATTGGTTGCTATTGGGCTATTTTTGCCGATTTTTGTAACTAAGCGAAATTTTTCAATCAGAAATTTATCTTACGTTTGCATTTGATACGAACAATGCTTCCCAATTTTTAACCTTATAATAAAAAATATAACGTCGGGCGAAATGCCCTCTAACTACCGGCGAGCGTCAGGCTTCGTCAGTACCTATACATTGTGTAGTGGGGCTATTTTAGCCTGAGTGAAAGGGCGTGAGGTTAGCGTAATAGACGATGACATCACCCCACATAACAGCCGCTGAAAAGCGGCATCAACAAAATAGTTAAGGGGAGAGAGAGAGAGAGTGCGAGATAAAACGAGAAAGAGAAGGAAAAACAGCCCAACCAACACACACACATACACACACCGAGAGAGAGAGAAAGAGAGCTAGGAATAGTTTTCATGATGAGATTCGACTCTGCAACTTTTAGTTTTCTAGCCTTGTTAGTAATTAAATCATGTAGAAAAAACTGAAAGCGCAAAATTCAAAACAAAAGTTTCCACATTTCGCAGTGAAGAAAATGTTCAAAAAAATTGTTTCTCGATTTTTTTCATGTAACCCATCTGCAAGACTTGAAAAGCTTTGTTGGCCACTAATGATACTAATGATCGTTAAACTCATGAGAAAGACAAAAAATTCAAAAATTTTAAAAACAAATGCAAATTTTAAAATCTTGCTAAAATTCGTGGTATTATATCTTCAGAACCGTTTCATTGTCTCAAGAGACGATCAAGTATCCCTATTTCAAGCCTTAAACAGTTTCGCTGGCTCATAAAGATCCATACACTTGGAAAAGTAATTTTTCTAAAAGTTTTAAAATTCCATTTTATAAAATTGTCATTAAAATATCGATAACCATTCCCTTAACTCTAGAAACTGTGCAGCAGCTCACAATCAAACCTCGGAGGAGGTCGCTGGTGCACAAAAAAATTTTAAAAAATTCAAAAAATATTCGAAAAAATTGAAATTGCAAAAAAATTCCATTACATCTAAAAACTATAGAGTAGCCTATTATAAAACCCTAGAGCACGCTCCTTGGCTCTGGAGGCTTGATGAACATGAAAAAGGAAAAAAATTAAACAAAATTAACACAAAAAAAATTGAACAAATTAACAAAATTAAAATTGCAAGTTTTAGAAAAAATCGATAAAATATCGGGTAGGGAAAAACTTGAATAATGACAAAAAAAATGAAAAAATGCAAGTTTAGTCTTAAAAAATGATAAAATTCACGATGTTAAAAAGTTGAAACCATTCTATTACCACAATAAACTATGCAGTAACCTATTATCAAACCCTAGAGTAGGTTCCTTGGCACCTAAGGCTGATAAAACTCAAAAAATTATTACAAATTTGCGTGTTTTTAGCGAGCGGTTGTTTGTCAATAGCTAGCCACGGGGGGGGGGGGCAACAGCGGGGTGGGGGGCAACAGCGGGGTGGGGGGGGGGGGGGGGGCAACAGTGCGGTGGGGGGGGGGCAACAGCGCGGTGGGGGCAATAGTGGGGGGATCAACAGTTGGGGGCCTTCAACCTCAAAGAATTTCACCTCTATGGTGATTTCAAATGTAACCTGGTCCACTCGAGATCTAATTCGGAGGTTGAAAAATGATGTCTTTCAAGAAGCGGTTAAAAATCAGATTAAACAAACTTAATCTGAAAATGCCGGCAAACGACATACGCAAACGCCATAATGACGGCAAACGACAATAAAAAGACGGCGCGGCCAACTACGTACGCTTTTAGTTATGAGGTTCAAAATTCAGATCAAAGGCGCTATTTCAGACATTTCCTACTCATTTTTGGATCATTCTTAATTTAATGGCCTTTACCTGTACCAATTTTTAAAGTAATAATATAAGCTACACCTCGAGACGAAGAGTAGTAAATATGTAAGCTATGAGTAGAGGCTACAAATATTGGCGACTATTTATTATTGACCTGTGATGGTATTTTTGAATACGACAAACTCATCAATGTCACAATCTTCCGAATCAAGAGGAGTCGTGTAGCTCTCAAGGTTTGTCTCTTCATCGCAAGCCTCGCTGTCTTCGTCATCATACTCGTCACTGTCATCTCCATCAGCCCCGATTTCACCTGCATCGACATAGAGAAAAATTACATTTTTACTACAATTATGCTAACAATCCTGAAAACACCTGTCGAAGAGTAACCAATCAGGAAGTATAACAAATCGCAGCTTTGAAGTTTTAAAGCTCATCAAAAACCCTTTGCAAGTTAACTTGATGCAAAAGACGATTTTACAACATAAATGCCAGATTGTCAAAAGATAGTCGCAATAGCTTCGTACATCTGCAGTCTCAAAAAAGACAGTAGAAGACCAAAACAAAAACTTCTTGCTATAAATGCTGCGATCATAAATTTTAATTAAGAATCTCTAACTTATTGCTGCTTCTATTAGCTGCTCTCAAAAACCCTTCAATTAGAGTGACACGCACTCACTTTACCTTATATCTTCGAATAAAAGTAAAGAAAAGACAATTTCAGAGTGAGGAAGTCATTTTTGAGAGATCCCTAAGAGTCAAAAATCTCCACTACGAGTCAAAAATCTCCACAATAACTCTCTCCACTAAGAGTCAAAAATTACGTCACGCACGCAATGCAGTTGAAATTGCATGAACGAATGAACAAAACGCAGATTTGAAGTGATTGTGACGTCATATAATTGTAACAAAAATCTTGACGACAAAGATTAAAAATTAAAAGAAAAACAAAGCAGGACCAGCCCTGAAACATTCCAAAGAATTTTCATTGACTAAACAAGAAATCTAGACCAAGAATAAACAATGGACAGGGAAAATCATTTCGAAAAATTCCAATAAAAAAATCGAAAAACAGCAAAAATAAAACTCAAATTACAGCATGTGAGCAAAAAGTACAAACGAGAAAGCAAATTTTCGTTTTAAAAAACACGACTTTCCCACTCTACTTTAAAATCAGAGTGGAAAATTAACTCCAAAAAACCACTCGCGTCTTCGCTGCACGTCATGTTTCGGTGTGAAAAAAAAACAACTTCAAAAATCATGAAAATGTGAACAAAATTTCAAAAACAGACAGCGCCCCAACACAAATCATTCTTTGAACTGTATAAACCACGAAAAGACCAATGATAGCCTCAGATCTCGCCTTGCGGCAACTAAACAAGTGTTGGCAGGTTGGCAGTAAATAGATTTGCAGAGGGGCATAAAAAATGATGAAAAACGACCATTTTTTAGGAAAAAAATTAGGTTAATTTCAGGTTGAATATATATATATATATATATATATATATATATATATATGCATCACGCGGTACATGTTTTAAGAAACTTCACAGCACTAACTTTTGAAAAGAATCAGAAAACTTCAATACTCCAATTTTAGAAAGTAATCATTTTGAGAGAAAGGCACCTCATGTGCAAAACAGAAACATAAAACAAAAACCTGCTAGCGTCGAAAAATAGCTCTTGAATGACAGGCGGCCAATTCAATTCAGGGGCTTTAGCCTCCATACATTTTATTTATAGGTGCGAAACCAGCCGACGGTAGGATTCGAACCGCGACCTCCTGAGTCGGATTCTGTCACCTCGACTGAGGCATTAACCCCTCTGCTATCAGGGACTTGTCGTCAAGTCTCCAGCAATCGGTTATGTTTTAACAACAAATTTGACATCGGAGAGAGAGCAATTGACACCGTTCAAAAATTAAGAAATGCTTGAAAAAGTAATTTGAGAAGTCAATTATTCCAGAAGAAAAACGCAGAACGGTCAAGTAAAAAATTTGCATAAAAAAGACACACGTTTAAAGTAATTGCTTCTCATTAGAGAGCAATTAAAAACCGACTAACGTCGGACAAATCGCCCTCGAATGACAGGTCGTGACATTAAATTCAAGGGCTGCCAAGATAAATTTTTGTTTGTGGGTGCAAAAACATCCGATCAGAGGGTGGGGTTCAAACCCTGACCTCCGGAGCATTCCTCAGAACCATTCACCGCTCCACTATCAGACCCTTCGAGTCCCCTCTGCTACAATCGCTTTACTTTAGCAACTAACTTTAGTTCAGAGCGAGAGCAATTGAGATCGCTCACAAAAGAAGAGAAGCGTGAACGAATGTTCTAGAAGAAAGCGCAAATGGTCAAGCAAAAAATATTTAAATTTTGCATTAAAAAACAGCCGGTAGAATACCTGAAACGACTCCTAGAGTCATGCAATAAAATTTGTAACTTTTAAGTATCCCTAACTCAGAAATATCAAAATAGAAAGAAAAGGCATTATATACTTAGAAACAACCAATTCCTAGTTATGTGGGTAGGTGTGTGTTGGTTGTCGGGAGGTGAGGGAAGGTTGACAAGTAGGCGGTTAGTCAGCAGTTTAGATAGCTGGGCGGGACTTATGGAATCAAAAATTCTCCATTCATGGAAAACTCTCCATTCAAAACTTCTCAATTCATGGAATCAAAAATGACCATTTCAACTTGAATATTACCCGCAGTTCCTATTTACTATACAATACTAACTAGGCTTCTGTTGAAGTCCAGTGTTCAAAAACAGAAGTCAAAGTTCTACATGAGAAAAAAGAGAGGTCAATGTCCAGGCATACCTGGCATATTGCTGCCTTGATTTCTATAACGATTGGGATTGAAGGAACAGAAAAAAAAGATTAAAATTGCCTGTTGTACAAAAACGGTTTCAAAGTGCGAACTATTTTGATTGGACCCCGTAGTTAAACAAACACTCTTGTTTCCTGACGAGAGGATGCAGGGGCGACTATCAATGCCAAAATGCAATTTAACTAATCCTTTTACGAACAAAGTTCAAGTAGAGGGCATCCAAAAATGGTCTTTATGGTTTTATCCCGTTTCAACTTCTGATGTCCTATTTTATACTCCACTGATTTCAGATCCCTTCGCCTGCTATGTGAAAAACTATGAGCAGGATGAGCGAAGAATGAAACTAGCCTAGAAATGTCAAAAAATATTTCATTCAAAATGCAGAATAAGCTGTGAATTAAGGAAAAGCGAAAATTTTGTTCAATTAAGTTTAAAAAAGGAGCGCTATAACAGCCGGCTGAGAAACTGAGGGCGGCTATTAATGACAAAACAGCCCACAGATTGGTGGAATAGCTCTTTTAACATTGAGCGTATTCACTACATCGAGTAATCCAATGAGTGCAAGAATTTAAAATCTATTGCGTTGAAACAGCGAGTGAGGTAAGTCACTAGTTAAACGTGAAAATCGTGAATTATCTAAAACCGATAAAGTCATCAAAAGGTGTGAAATAAATAATATAGCAGGACAAGTCCTGAATTACAATCCAAAGAACTATAAAACAAAGAACCTTGACCAACAAAAATTAAGAAATAGGATAAGAGTTTCACTTTTAAAAATACCAATAAATCTATGACGGAACAAAATAACAATAAAGATATGAGGGCTAGACTAAAAAAACACCTCAGATATAATAAATGATCTGATTGCTTAAATTAGATGTTCGCTGTCATCTACAGGACTGTTTTGGTCCTTTATTACCGTTCATAATAGCTGGAATTAAATCATTTGACATAACAAAGATGTGCCGGAGACCTCAAAAAAAGCTTCTGGATTTGATAAAACAAGTGTCCTCAAAGTCAATAAAAGTGATAGCTAAGAGCTAAAAGTATTGTTCGCTATCATCTACGAGAATTTAGTGCTCATTGATACCATTCATAAGCTTGGAATTTTTAAAGATTAGTGCTCCCAGAGCCAAAAAAATTGTTTGCGAAAATTGTTGTCCAATATCTTTTACAGAACTGTTCGGACTCAATTATTCGCAATAGCGGGAGTTGACACAATTGACAAAGAGAAAAAGGATACGCAGGAAAAATTCAAAAAAAATCACGCGCAGTTTTTTTTTTACAAAAAATTGTTCTAAAAGTCAATAAAAACTGATGGCTGGTTGCTAAAATTATTGTCCGCTATCATCTACAGTCCACATAAGGCTCATTACAGCCGTTCATTATAGCAGCAATTAACCAATTTCACAAAGCATGAAGAGAATTCAAAAAAATCATTTGGATTTCTAAAAAATAAGTTTTCCTAAAGTCATTAAAAATTGATAGCTGATTACTAAAATTGTTGTCCGCTATCATCTACAGGACAGTTATGTCTCATTAATACCAATCACGATAGCAGGAGTAAACAAATTTGCAAAAGCAGAGGAATGTGGGCAAAATTCAAAAAATCACCTCAATTTTTTTTAAAACACGTGAAAATCCAAAAATGCAAGTTGAAACACTTTATCCGGCAAAACGATCAAATGTTAGACGCCGAATACGACCTAATATTGAGCCCACGAAAGACCGAATAGGAAAACATACCCGGCAGATTGCCGGAAAATAGCCGCCGTTGATTCCAATAAGCATGATTGGGATTGAAAGAATAGATATTGAAAAAAAAAAAAGGATTTTTGTACAAAGACAATTTTTAAGTCCGACTTATTTTGATGGCATTTCGTAGTTGAATATAACGTACTTCTGTTTCTTAGAGAGAAGCTACAGGGGCTACTGTTAATACCAATAAGCATTAGAGATGGTAACAAAGACTTACAGGAACGACATTCAAATAGCGGGCATCTAAAATTGGGCTTTATGGGTTTATCCCGTTTCTACTTCTGACTTCAATTTTTTATACTGACTCTGTTCATTTTGAATTGCTTTGCTGAGCAACTGATGTTCAAAATCACTTTTAGCAGAATGAGAGAAGAGAGACACTAGCCTAGAGAAGTCAAAAAGATATCACGCAAAATGTTGAAAAAGCAGCAAAATGAGGTAAAGCGAAACATTTTTTTATTCAACGAAGTAAAAAAACATAGCAGGACAAGTCCTGAAATACAATTCAAAGAATTAAAGAAAAACTCAGACATACTCTACCTGACCAGCAGATCAATTGAACAATTCCAGCCAGAACACAAACAAAATCATCAAAAAATTGAGAAATTAAAAGAATCAAAACAAAACAAAAAATACTCATTGCTAAAGCTCATAGCCTTCAAACCTAAGGCGAACTTTTTTCCCTTTAAAAAACCTATTTCAAAAATATGTTCAAAATCAATTTTTGTTTCTGAAATCGGTCCAGTATTATATCTGCAAGACCTGAAAAATACTCATTGGCCCTTGAAGAACGATGATTAACTCAAAATTTAAGAAAAGAAATCTATTGCAAATTATCACAAAATGTTGCTGAAAATCGTGAAATAAATATCTTCAGAATCATTTCTATGTCTCTAGAGGCTATCCAGTAACCCAATTCCCAGCTTAAAAAAACTCATTGGCTCATAGATCGATAGGCAATAATTTTTAGAAAAAATTTCAAACTTCAAAAAATAGAAACTCGTTCTATTAAAATGTTGAAAGCCATTCCATTGCCCCCTAGCATTTAATAATTATTTAATAGCATACTATCAAACACTGGATGAGGTTACCTGTCTACTTAGACCAGAAAAAATAAATAAAATACAAATGTTTTTGAAAAAACTTGAAAAAAAAAATGCAAATTTTATCTAAAAACTTCCAAAACTTAAATTGTTGAAAACAAATCCATTGAAACTAAAAATCATGCAGTAACTTTTTACCAGAACGTGGAATAGGTTTTCTCGCACTTGAGAATGGACGAATATCAAAAACAGACAAAAACTTTAGGAAACCTTAAAAAAATTGCAGATTTTATCAGAAAAATGCTAATATCGAGACGCTAAAATATGTTAAAAACAATCCCATTGTTACTAGAAACTATGAAGTGCCCTATTAACAAACCTCAAAGGAGATTGCCTGGTCCTTGAAGCTGGAAAAACTGAAAAAAAAAATTTCAAAGACCTGAAAAAAATGTGAATTTTGTCAAAAAATTGCTAAAATTTGTGATATTCAATAAAATGAAACCTATTCCATGGCATTTAAATTTTTTTCAGTAACTTATCATTCAACCGCTAATGAGGTTTTCTGGCCCCTGGGACTCAAACAACCTGAATGACAAATGTAAAAAAAATATGAAAAAATTGCAAGCTTTGTCAAAAAATGCTAAAATTCATGATGGCAAAAAGTTGAAAACCATTCCATTACCACTAGACACTATGCAGTAATCTATTATCAAACCCCTTATCAAACTATAGAGGAGGTTTCTTGGCAACTAGGGCTAAAAAACCCAAAAAATGACAATTTTCAAAAAACCTGAAAAAAATTGCAAAAATTAGTATCCTTTCGCGAGTTTGTGTTTGTAGTACCAAAACTTATAGCTCAAAAAATAGGCCATAACAAGCAATTTTGAGTCGCAAACGACCCTAATCAACTTTTAAAAACTTCAGCCTAAGACTAATCAAACAAAGAACCTCAAAAATCACAAAAACATGAAAAATTGCACCATTTTGAGCCCAAAAACTCCTAAAAATGACCTTTTAACCTTAAACTAAGGCCATCCCAGCAGCTGCACCACTATTAGCACTTGAAGGACAACTAAAGCCCACTTTGGGCCTCTAATGGAACTTAATGCCCGCTGGGATTTACCTGTTTATCCCGTTTTGAACGATCAAAGTCATTGAAAAATGTGTGAACACATCTTAGAAAAAAACACAGCGCACCAATACAATTCAAATTCTTTGAATTGTAAAAAAAATAGGAGCGCTATAATAGCCGGCTGAGAAGATGAGGGCGGCTATTAAACAGCAATAAAATGGTCAAAAAATACAAAGAAGGCCTCAAAAAATCTGCCTAACGCTTTCCGACTCAACGTTCTCAATAATTGTTACGGCACGTACGTTCGCCCGGTCTCAGGCCTCACATGCGTTTTGGCTGATTAGCCCATTTTTTCTTGACCTTTTTTCGAAACGGTTCTCAAGGCAACTGGGGTCACACCCTCTTCGACGACCTGGTCAAACGACTGATTTGTTGTTGACCCCCTTTTTCACCTGGAGCATGTGCAACAATCAAGTCAGAAGTGATTCTTGAAAAAACATTGACTTTTCTCCTTATCGCAGCAAAAACAAGTTGCTTGTTCCCGCAACTTAAAACAGATACAAAACCTTGGCAAACTTGAATGTCTAGAACTACGTAATTGAATCCTTATCTACTCTCTTACCATTCGTAAAAACCAGGAACACGGAAATATAGCTACATCAGCTTAGTTTCGCAGCTAAAGAAAGAGTATATGATGCAACGCATTCTCCAGATTGATATCAAACGACAGCAATTGGACCCCCATTGCCTACATTGAGACGAAAACCACTCAAAGGACAAGATACAAATTGACATCCAGTTTCATTCAAAGCGTCAAAAATAAACCGTTGTTCAATTTACGCACATTAGATAACTATAATGTTCAGCTTCTAAAATTAATTCAGCATCACCCAATCAATTTTAAAACCATCCAATCACCCGATCAGCATCACCCAATCAATTCTTGTAAATTTTCAGTAAAATGGAAAAAAAATAACGAAAGGTATCACGAACAATAGAGTGCTTTTGAGAAAGCTCCTTAGTTTGTGTACATACGAAATGCTAGTTCAACAGTTTCGAATACAAAATTGGACTGACCTGATTTGTTTGCCAACTGTAGCAAATAGTCTGCCTCATCCTCATTAGGTGCATCCTGATCATCTTCCACTTCCTCGTCTTCCTCTCCCTCTCCCTCTCCTACCTCATCGTCATCATCTTCCTCCCCATCATCGTTTTCCTCTTCCGCTTTATCTAAAAACATTACCAAATATGCTTACCAAATAGGATTTTTTTTCTCTAAACTTCAAAACTTAAAGACTTCAAATCCTTATGAACTCAACATTTGAGAGATTGATGATCATTTTCTGAAGACAAGAAGTCACGAAATTTAATGGCCAGACGAAAAAATGTTTAGACAAAAAAATGGTACTACCACAAAAACCGCATTAAAGAAAGACCGACAGGACTAATATAATCGGTAGACTTTGAGAGCATTCAAAAAATATGAATTGAAAGCCTATTTTGTGTCAAGTGTTTTAATTTGGTGAGCAATTTCGGTTGCAGGTCGACAGAACTCACTGGGCAAAATGTTTTCAGCTATTTTTATTTTGCGTGACCACGCGCGAGTAATAAGAAATTGACAAAAACAAACTAACAGAACGAACAAAGCGAAACTGCTATTCCAACAAACAAAAAAAAACGAAGAATATACTTATCTTGAACGAGCCTGAGAAATTTTTACCAGACACCATAACGACCACTGAAATTATCGGCAAATCCTCTAACAGAACCCATATTCCCAGAATCGCTGCTAAATAGACTTGCGTGCCAAAAAATAGAGATAAAAACAGATACAGATATAAGTTGAAATAGTTATCGACGCCGCTCAAAAAGCTATGTAAAAACATTCAGCTATAAAATAATAACGCTTCATAAAATTCATTGCACAGAAACCTTTTTATTAGGGACCTTTATTCCACAAATTAGTTTCTTTGCCCTTAAACTAATTCAAATTAAACTTTGAGTTTTGAAGTGCAAAAGTCATTTTATTTGAGTGAAGTAAGTCACGTAAGATCAAAATCAAATCACGCAAATGAGCTAAAAATTTTCGCTAGAGAGAGAGAGAGAGAGAGAGTGTGTGAGAAATGACCACACACGAGGAAGAAGTCATTCAGAAAATTTGACGTTTTTAGCTTTGCTGTGCGAACAAATGTAAAACAGACGACGAAACAAAAAAAAAACATAGCAGGACAAGTCCTGACGTACAATTCACAGAATTTTCATTGACTAAACAGAAAACTAGACCTAGAACGGACTATGAATGGATTGGGAAAACCATTTAGAAACACCGTTCAAACACCGTTTCCCCACCCTACTTTAAATTTAGAGCAAAAAAAACTCACACCGCAAATTTTTTCTGTAAAATCAGACAGCCCAATTTTTACACCGAAAAGGGTGATCACCAATTTATGATCCGCGAACATAACTTTCCCACATTTATGTAGACAGCTCGTTTGGTTTGAGAAAAAACAAGAAGAATGTTTGCCCTTTTGCAAAAGTTGCCAAACTTTTCCCCGCATTGCTTCAATTTTCCGCCAAATCAATCGCACGTTGTCTTTTCACCAATATTGCTTCAAACCATTGCTCAAGGCTATCAAGTCTGCCAAAGCATTTTTCTACTAGAAAGATAAAATTTCTACTAGATTTGAAAAAAAATTACTTGAACATTTGAATTTTTTCTGTTTCTCCAAAAAAACTTGAAATACTTTTTAAAAACATGGTTTTATTTCCGAAGTTTTTTTTGGAACACAATACAAAAAATTCACTTTGTCAATCATTTCAGTCGAAATTGCGTCGGCAAGCTCTAATAACCATTGGCGGAAAAAAGATTTGACGAAAAATTGAAGCAATGCGGTGAAAAAATGTGCGAATTTTATGATTATGCTGTTTCTTATCTACCCCGTTATAAAACGACAAAATTACGTCCTTATAGCTTTGAAAATGAATAAACCTTGCATTAAAATGACGAAGCGAAAAATTGCATTAACAAACCCGGCAGATTGTCAACGTTTTAAATTAGACGTCAATGTTCAGACATACCCGCAGATTGCAGGAAACAGCCGCCATTGATTCCCATAACAACGATTGGGATTGAAGGAACAGAAAAACAATGATACCAATTGATTGTTGTACAAAAATATTTCTACAAGGCTTACTATTTTGATTGGACTTCATAGTTATGCAAACTCTTGTTTTTTCAATGAAAAATAGGGGCTAGGATCAATTCCAAAACGCATTAGAGATGTTAATTAAGAATTACTAGAACAAAGTTCATAATGAGGGCATCTAAAGTTGGGCTTTATGGGTTTAGAGAGAAGTATGGCCTAGAAAAGTCAAAATGATTACATGTTGAACAAGCTAAACAAGGTAACGCAAAATAAAGTTTTGTTCGAAGAAATAAAAACATAGCAGGACAAGTCCTGACACAATTCAAAGAATTTTCATCTACTAAACAAAAAACAAGATCTAGAACGGGCTAAGAGTAAATTGGCAAAACCATTTAGAAAGAGATCATCAGATCCAAGAAATCGAAAGAAAAAACATTTAAAAAATCAAGGTCAAAATGCCACATGTTAACAACTAGCGAGAAAGCGAATTTCTGTTCAAACACCATTTTCTCACACTCCTTAAGAAAAGACAGCGCCAGCTCAATATAATTCAAATTCTTCGAACTGTAAAAAAAATAGGAGCGCTATAATATTCGGCTGGGAAGGTGAGGGCGGCTATTGAACAGATACACAGGAGCAAGCAATTAAAAAGAAAAAGTTGTTGATGTTAGAATGTTCCAACAGATGTTGACATCCATCCAAATGTATAAACGGAATAGAAAACTTCACTACTGGAAATTGATGAAATACGCGATAAAAAGTTGTTTAGAATTGTTAAGCCGCAAGACCTTTGAGGAAAACTGAGCATTAGCGAACTCGGGCAAAATTAAACGCCTCTTATAATATAACTTACACTGATAAGCTCTCCTTAACCCACTAAACAAGGTCAAAAAAGAGGGAATGAGTGTCTGCATGGATCCATTGACAACATCCACTTTTCCACCACAGTGCTGCTCCAACAATGTACACAAACCCAAAACACACAATTTCCGGTCATGTAGTCCGAAGAAACAATCTAGATCATTCATCCACTGTTTGATGAAGCTGTAAGTAATGGACTCCTCGCTGTTGGGTATTTTGGTCGTGTTCAGAATACCCAGCACCAGGTCTGGGTTCTTGTACAGGGCAGCTATAACCACTTGTATACACATTGTTCTCAACTCTGAACATTTTATCTCCTGAAACACATTGCAACCGATAAGCATATCTAGTAGAATGCAAATATCTATTACATGTACGGACAGTTTTTCATCGTTTCGTAGGAGTTTATTAACAGGAAAAAAATTATGATTATACATTAAAATGCTATAGATTTAGGTGTAGAAAGATTTAAGGTCCCTCAAGATTAAGGTTCGTTCCTTCTACCTTGCGACTCCTTAAACCGTTCATAGACTCGGTTAGAACCAACAGAGGCCCAAACATCAATCTGTTTGCTAAATCCCGAAACTAAATGATCGAAACCGACAGTTGCTCATAAATAATAGGCCGTGTGAAGAGAACGAAAATTATAATGTCCCTAGCATACACTGAAAACATAACCGACTGACGTCGGAAGAACTGCTCTGAAACGACTGGCAAGCTCGATTCTATTGCACCCTGCTTGTGTCAAGGGAGCTTTAAATGATGAGTGGCTCGATCAGGGGTTATTACAAACCACTTTTAAGACTCAAATAGAAACATAGCCGGCAGATTGCTGGATGCACATCGGGAATGAAAGAAAAAAAGAGGAGAGAAATTGACAGCAATTTTGTCTGTTTTTTTTTCAGTGACAAAAAAGCGTTCTAATTTGGCGTGCAGTTTCAATTGGATTCTAAATCTATGCTTAATTCAGCTACCAAAGTGAAAATTAATAAGCTTAATACCAATGTCAGCGAGCAAACACTAATGAACTTTGATAACCTAATTCTCAATGACCGGTCTTTATCGGTTTATCCTGTCTCTTCTGATTTTAATCTTTTGACTTTGACCGTATTCCCTATATTGCGTAATTAAGGCATGAAAGAATTTAAATTCCATGCAGTTGAAACAGTGAGTGAAGTAAGTCAGAAGTCAAACGTGAAAATTGTGACTTGTGTAAAACAAAAATTGTGATCAAAAAGACAGTAAAAGAATTCTACCAAAAAAATTCCATTTCCATTCTAGTGACCAAAAACTTCATCACGCGAATGAACAAAAAACTCGCTCCACTAAGAAAGAAAAATGACGTCACTCACGCAATTCAGTTGAAATTGCATGAACGAATGAACAAAAAGCAGATTTGAATTGGTTGTGACGTCATATGGTCGTAACAAAAATGTTGACAACGAAATAAAAAAAACATAGCAGGACAAGTCCTGACGTACAATTCAAAGAAGTTTCATTGACATACGAAAGGCAAGACTTAGAACGGACTATGAGTGAATTGAGAAAACCATTTCCAAAAAAAAAATAGACAAAAAAATGAAAAAACAAAAATGAAAAAACAACAGAAAATGAAAGTAAAAATGCCGCATGTGAACAAAAAACAACTAGCGAGAAAGGGAAGTTTGGTTCAACCAAAAAAAAACTAGGCCTTGATTGGGAAAGTGATTGTAAAGTCATTAAGAAGAAAATCCGATCCAAAAAAATGAAAAACAGTAGAAATCAAAGTGAAATTGCCGCATGTGAACAAAAAAACATACCCGGCAGATTGCCGGAAAATAGCCGCCGTTGATTCCAATAAGCATCATTGGGATTGAAATAACAGAAGATATTGAAAAAAAGATTTTTGTACAAAAACATTTTTTTAAGTCCGATTTATTTTGATGGCATTTCGTGGTTGAACATACTTCTGTTTTAGAGAGAGAGGCTACAGGGGCTACCATCAATAACAATAAGCATTAGAGATGGTAAATAAGACTTATAGGAACGACGTTCAAATAGCGGGCATCTAAAATTGGGCTTTATGGGTTTATCCCGTTTCTATTTCTGACATCCATTTTTGTACTAACTCTGTTCATTTTGAATTGCTTTGCTGAGCAACTGATGTTCAAAATCACTTTTAGCAGAATGAGAGAAGAGAGAAACTAGCCTAGAGAAGTCAAAAAGATTTCACGCAAAATGTTGAAAAGGCGGCAAAATGAGGTAAAGCGAAACATTTTTTTATTCGACGAAGTAAAAAAAAATAGGAGCGCTATAATAGCCGGCTGAGAAGATGAGGGCGGCTATTAATCACTAGCGAGAAAGCGAATTTTTGTTCAAAAACCGTTTTCTCACTAGAGTGAAAAAATTTGACGCCACAAAACCACTCGCTTTTTCGCTCGCCTTCCTGTTTCGGCGAGACCAAAATCCCTACTCCAATTAGACTTTAAAAATCATGAAAATGCGTGAGCATATCTGACTAAAAAAAGACAGCGCCCCAATACAATTCAAATTCTTTGAATTGTAAAAAACCAAGAGAAGTCCAATAATAGCCCCAGGTATCGCTATGCGGCTATTAATAACATCACCGAGTAACGGCGGGCGAAGTGCTCTAAAACTACCGGCGAGCGGTCAGCTTTGGTAGAAACCATCTGGGTGTAGGCGTAGGAAGGCTTGCATTGAACATAAGGCGCAGCATTAGGATGAGAATTCAGCAGAACGGGGTGGGGTGCGGACTTCTCAGCAGCGCCGATGAATTGTGCACTTAGAGACTAGCAAAGCTCTAAGAGGTGCTCAGCGGCTGAATGCCCCCTCTGTGCTTTACCAGTTCGTCTCGTTTTTGAGGACGAAAAGTTAAAAGCGTAAGACTAGACCGCATAAAAAGACAAGGAATAATATTGATACAAACAGTTTGACAGCAATTAATAATGGCAGCAAACTCTTTTCAGACCGATTAAAGCCGTTTGAAAGAATATCAAAAGTACCGGAGACTAGCACAGACCTTACTGAGTCTGTCGAATATGAGTGTGAGGAAGTGAGGTATGGACTTGTCTGTGGTCTCTTTACTGCACTGCAGAATCACCACCTCCAGCAACTTGGCTGCATGCATCTCGAAGTCTTCATTTGACTCCTCGTTCGTTAGCACCTAAAAAGACACAATACCCATTACAATATACTGTTCTTGCTATAAAATTCATATAAGGTTTTGTTATAAAATACATATTACAATATTTGCGCTGTAAAACACATAATACAATGTTTTCGCTGTAAAATACGTAAAGCACATAAAGTACGTTTATGGTATACAATACAAAACAAAATGTTTGCCATAAAAAACAATCTTTTTCCTGAAAAAAAAACAATGCAATGTTCATACTAAAAAATGTTTTCACCGCTCTATGTACATAGTTGGCAGATTGCAGGAAAAAAGCCGCGACAGCCTTGTAGCCGTGCAGTCTCAAAACGATTAAAAACAGACCAAAAATTGAAATTTCTCTTTTTTTTATTAAATACTGAGACGATACATTTTGATTAAAAGTCTGTATGCCTTATTGATGCTTCTATCAGCTGCTCTTAAATAATCTTCAATTAGAATGACACACACTCCGTTGAACTTATCTCCTTGAATAATAGTAAAGAAAAGTCATTTCGAAAGTGAGCAAGTCATTTTTGAGAACGAAGTAAGTCACGTGTGACTGAAAATTTCATCATGCGAACGAAAACAACTCGCTCCACTAACTGATCGCACGATTCCAAGAATTATGGCCCCCATTAAAGCCCACACGAAAACATAGCCCCACATCATGGTAGGATTAACATGACTGGAGGCTGTACGTTATTTGATCGCTATACGTTGTACATTATACAAAACAAAGCGACTCGGTAATGTGCAATTGCACATAAGGTTCCGACTCCGCTCATCCCCAATTTTGGCATGATTGTCTACTAAATGAGTAACATAGAAAAACCCAAAATTTAAAGTATTTTTTTTAATTAGTGTATGAACAAAAAAAATAGCCTCTAAAGCAAATAACTCAGTGGTGGAGTGAATAATGGTGCATTAGAATGATGATATATGCCAATATCAAGAAAGCAAGTCAAGACGAACAGCAAAATCAAACAACAACAACATTAATTACATCAAAAACTTCATGTCCGTTTTAAAAAACAAAACTTAATAACAAAGTCAAAATAGCGTTAGATAAAACTGATATTAAATAAAATAACTTTTAATTCACCAAAAAATATATGGGACTACTCAATAAAAAGGCTTGGTAACAATAAGACAAAGAACAAAAACAGTAAAGTTGTAAATTTCGCTTACTTTTTAAAACAATTAATTTCAAATAATAAAAACAATTAGAAATCAACTAAAATATCCCATACCAATCCCTCTTGAAACTATCCTTTGACAACAATATTTTCATATTTGGCTTGTAATTTACGAGACTAGATAACAAACAGACCATAAAAGGAGCAAAATTAGGAAGTTACAAAGTCTCTTCTTAATTTATAAAACAATTGTTTTCATGAAAGCCAACAGCTATCTACTAATATCAGAATATCAGATCACCTATTCTTCCATGAAAAGCCAATGAAACCGGGTCATTGTACTGGAATTTTTATACGACAAAACAGACATAGTAAAAAGGACAGTTAAAGACAAAATTTAAAAAATTCAAATAAATTCTTCGAGAAAGTAGTGTCGATGCCGTTAAAATCATAATACATATCTTCAAGGAATTCAGTATTATCAATTGTGTTTCATTTTGAAAGCCAATAATGTGATATACGAACTGTCAATAACGTGATAAAAGGACAAAACTACAAAACGTGAAAAATGGGCAAATAGCTAAAAAAAATTTAAATATGTGAAATCTAGTAATATCAAAGCCAGAAAAACATAATTCAAGGCGTTGAATTTGATTTCAAAAGAAAGAAGAAGCATTCTTTCATTGCTGACAAAAATCTACAAGTTGACCAAATTAAGAGAAAAATAGAGGCAAAGTTCAATAAGTCATTATTTATTTTATAATCAAATACTTTTAAAAGTCAAAACAACCATAAGCTTTCAAGTAATCAACTAGATACAACAATGTGGAGCTATTTAGGGATCCAATTGGACCTATCATTAGTGAGCTTTGGTTTGAAATGTTCTGTTATTTAATTAATGTAGAAAAGATCGATTTTTTTAATAAAAAAGACCGACTGATTACAATCCGAATTATCTTTTGATTATACCAGTTGAACTGAACAATACCCAGAGGCAGGGATACAGCATAAGGAAAAAAGTTTATTCGGCTGGAAAAAAGCAAAACCGACTAAGGTCGGTCGGATTGCTCTCAAGCGATGTGAGTGGTTGGTTTCGGTAGAAGACAGCTGAGGCTTAGGGATGCTAGCATTAGGGTATGCATTGGGGAGGGATGAGTGAGCGCAGCAGTGCATGGTGTCAACCCGAAGCGCGACAGTAAACAACACTAATGAGAAAGAAACAAAGTAAAGAGGGTCTTGTTGAGAAATGAGAAACAAAGTAAAAAGGACAAAAGTTAATATAGTTGGCAAAAATTGCTTTCGCTTCAGGTTCTGACGAAGTGCTAGGGATCTGAACATATAAAATATCAAGTCTTTATAGCAGAAAACCTTATCTTATTAGAAAGCATATAACTAGCAACAAAAAAGGCGCTTAACTAGCAACAAAAAAGCAACAAAAAACGCGCTTAACTAGCAACAAAAAAGCTTATTTTTAATTCAAAACGAATAGTCTCCTAGTAAAAAAAATTGATAACAGGCTGGAACATAATCACTTAATGCCCTCTGGGCGGTACCTGTTTAACCCGTTTTTGAACTCAAAAGGGTCCCACGAACAATCAGACAATTATAATTGCATTGGACTATTATAATTGCTCCAAACTTTGTTTGAGAGGAATTAACAATTATTGCCAAACTCTTTAAAATAGTTAGACAAACTGAAACCGTTAGATAGCTCCAATTATCCCTCAGAGTGTCAGTGAGGCCAGTAATTATTGAATTATTAACACTAAGAGAGAGGACAAAAGAAAAAAACACACAAATGGCTAAATTCCAAATTTCACTAATAATTTATGAGAACAAATAAAGTCCATGTCACAATGTGGAAAATTCACCAGTAAAACACATGTGTCACCTGTTGACGACATTTGTGCCAAAAAACAAGATAACACATACCACAGATTGCCAGAAAATAGCGGCCATTGACTCATAAAACCAATTGGCATGAAAGGAACAGAGGAAAAAAATAAAGGAAAAAAATTATCGTTGTACAGGACATTTTCAGAAGGGCAAACTATTTGATTGGAATTTGTAGTTACACATACTCCTGTTTCTTAATGAAAGGATACAGTCCAGTATCAAAACCAAAAAGAATTATAGGTGCGGTGTTAAGTAGCGCAGAGATGTTAGCTAAAATTTATAGGGTCACGAAACAGGCATCTAAAATTGGGCTTTATTCCGTTTATTTTGCTTTTGTTTTTCGATGCTGATTCTGTTCATTTTAGATGGCTTTGCTGAGCAACTAATGTTGTAAAGCACTTTGAGAGGAATGATCGAAGAAAGAAACTAGCCTAGAGAACATTTCATGCAAAATGTAGAAACGGCGGCAAAATGAGGTACAGCGAAACACATTTTTATCCGACGAAGTAAAAAAAACATAACAGGACAAGTCCTGAACTACAATCCAAAAAATGAATGAAGAAATTATAACTACTGTACTTGCCCAGCGGATCAATTGAACAATGTCAGCTAAGAGTCAAAAGTTTAGAGAAACTAAAATAGACAAAAAAGCTATGCAAAATAATCAATGCTGAAACTTTTGAACCCTTTACCATTAAGGCAAAACCTGATCCATTAAGGCAAAGCCTGATCCTTGAAAGGGATCTATTGGCCACTGAAGAAATATGAAAAATAGTGGAAAAAACAATATTTTAATGTTTAAAACATAGCCGGCAGATTGCCGGAATAGCTGCGAAATTGACTTGCGTGCCGTAAAATACAGATGGAAAAAGATACAGAAGTGAGTTGATAATAGTTATCGCCACCGCCTATAAAACTTATTTTAAAAGTTTATTTCAAAGGAGGTTGTTTTTGGGTGCAAAAAAAGTTTCCCTGTCGCGTCTCGAACCGGCGATCTCCGGATTAACAGCCAGTCGCCTTAACCACTCGGCTGTCGGACCATACAATCTGTTTTCTTACAATCAAATTTGTTTTAGGAACAGATTCTGTTTCTGAATAACCGCAATTTAGGTCACGCAGAAAGCGTGAAATCAAGCGCGAAAAAGCCATTTAAGCAGTGACGAGACAGAATGTTCTAGAACAAATGTAAAACGAAAATGAAGCGTCAGACGACGAAACAAAAAAAACCAAGAGCACCGCAATATAGCTACGCTCAGCTTACAGCTTCGCAGCTATAATAATATTTCATATTTGCAATATTTATTAAAAGCTTCTGCATTTTGCGACATTGCTACAAACAAAACCATTTCTTTTCTGATGAATCTATCCAGTAACACAACCGCAAGACCTAAAAGAAGTTTCATTGTCCCTAAAAGATGATAAACTCGGAAAATAACAAAAGTTCAAAATGTTTGAAAACAATTGCAAATTTTAGTGAAATGTTGCTAAAATTCGTGATATTATTATCTTCAGAACTATTTAATTATTTAATTGTCTCCAGAGATTGTCCAACTACCCAATTAGAAGCCTAAAAAAGTTTCACTGGGGCATACATATCGATAAATTTGAAAAATGACAAAAATTTAAAAGAAAACAGAACAAATTTTCATATCGATATATTGAGAACCCTTCCATTGCAACTAAAAACGATCCAGTAAACCAATTTTAAGCCCTTAAAACGGTTCATTGGCTCAAAGATTTAAAAACTCAAGAATTGAAAATTTTCAAAAAACTCAAAAAATAGCAAAAGTTGCAAAAAAACTTATTGTACTTAAACTTGCATTACCACAACATATACATCAGAAACAGATTTAAACAAGTAAAGAAAATTTTTGTCAAAAACTGACAAAAAACAAGAAAAACAGCACAATTTCGGGGTAAAAAATATCAAAAGACCTTTTGACCTTGAAATTAGACGTTCCCAGCAACTTCAGTACATTAAGCATCTCAAATACTACTTATTCCAACTGAGGGACTTATAACAACTAAATGGCAGTAAAGCTTTACTTCTTTATCTCTTTTCGAAAGCTAATAGTCGTCAGAAAAAGGCGTGAAAACATCTTTAAAAAAGACAGCTTGGAAGACAGACCTAAAAAACCAATAAAATCTTTGGATTGTAATAAAATAGGAGCTCTATAACAGCCCTTTGAGAAGATGAAGGCTGTTATAAAACATTACAAACCGATGTCAAAGAGCAGCATCAGAAAAAATTCTCAAAACCGAAAATTCAATTAAGAACTCTTTTCTCACTCCCATTTAAAAGCAGTTAGAACCAATTTTACGCCGCACAACTACTAGTTTTACGCTACCTTTACTACTCCAGCTTGACTAAAATCACCACCTTAACTTTTGACTTCTCATTGACAGCAAAAGTCGAAAAAGGTGTCAACAAATCTTCAAAACATAGCTGGCAGATAGCCAGAAAGGAGCCGCAAAAGCTTCGTAGATCTGCAGTCTAAAAAAAACCAGTAAAAGAGACAGACCAAAAAAATTATTTCCTTTATTAAGGGCTGAGATGTTATATTTCGATTAAGAATCTGTATAAGTTATTGCTGCCTCTATTAGCTGCTCTCAATTAACCTTCATTTAGGGTGACAGATAATCACTTGACCTTATCTCTTTGAGTTAAAGTAAGTATAAGTCAATTTCAAAGTGAGGAAGTCATTTTTGAGAGTGAAGTAAGTCACGTGTCACCAAAAATTTAATCAACCGAATGAACAAAAAAAAAACGCTCCACTAAGAGCAGAAAGTGACGTCACGCAGGCACTCCAAATGAAATTGCTTGAACAATTGAAAAAAAAGCAGATTTGAAGTGGATATGACGTCATATGATCGTAAATGAGAACAAAACAATCAAAAAATCTAAACAAAAATATAATCATTGCTAAAACTTTGCAAGCATTTACCCCTAAGGCAGAATTTGATCCCTTTAAATATACCTATTTCAAAAATTCGTTCAAACCCAATTTTTGTTTCTGAAATTGCTGCAGTATTCTATCTGCAAGGCCTGAAAAATTCATCGGCCCTTGAAGATCGACTAACCCGAAAATGACCCAATAAATATTTTTTTATGAAAGCAATTGCAAATTTTAAAATGTTGCTGAAAATTGTGATATTAATTTCTTAAGAATCATTTCTGTGTCCCTAGAGGCTATCCACTAGCCTAATTCCAAGCCTTAAAAATTAATTGATTCAAAGATCGATAGGCAATAATTTTTATTAAAAATTTCAAATTTCAAAAAATAGAAATTCGTTCATATAAAATGTTGAAAACTATTCAATTGCCCCCTAGCAACTATTTAATAACATACTATCAAGCCATTTACGAGGTTATCTGGCTACTTAGGCAAAAAACTGAAAAGACAAATGTTTTCAAAAAACGTAAATATTGCAAATTTTATCAAAGTTTTTTTAAAAATCGAACAGTTAAATTGTTGAGACAATCAATTGAAAATATAAACCATGCAGTACCTTTTTCAGACCGTGGAAAAGATTTCCTGGCACTTGAGAATGGACAAATATCAAACGGAGACCAACAAATGCCGGAAGAATTGCTCTCGAACGACAGCCGAGGCAATTTAATTCAGGGTGTGTAGCCTAAATCAAATTTTCCTTATGGGTGCAAAAATTCTTGCCCCCAACGGGATTCCAACCCTTGACCTACCGATCCATAGCCACCCTCACTAACCACTGCGATATGAGTCACTTATTTTCCCAAACTGCAACCGATTATATATTAGCAACAAGCTTTACTTCGGAGAGAGCAATTGATCACTCATAAATGATGAATGAAAGCGTAAAAAAGTCACTTGCGAAGTCACAAAAAGTTCTAGAAGAAAAGCGCAAAATTTTCAAGCAAAAAATTTGCATGAAAAGACAAGTTCACAATAATTGCTATGAACTTCGTTCAAGAGCAATTTAAAATTAACAAAAACATTAGTAAACCACAAAAATTGCAGATTTTTATCAAAAAACGCTAAAATTCGAGACATTAAAATGTTAAAAACCAATCCATTGCTACTAAAAACTATATACTACCCTATTATCAAACCTTAAAGGAGATTCCCTGAAGCTGGAAAACTCAAAAAATGACAAAAAAATTTCAAAAAACTTAAAAATTGCAAAATTAGTATCACTTTGAGTGTTTGTGTTTTGTAGTATCAAAACAATAGCTCTTAAAATGGTCATAACGAGTAATTTTTTTCATGCAAAAGATCTTCATCAACTTTTAAAAACTTCAATCTCAGACTAATCAAACAAAAAACTTAAAAAAATCAAAAAATATGAAAAATTGCTCCATTTTGAGCCCAAAAACTCCTAAAAAATGACCTTCTAACCTTAAATTGAGGCCATCCTAGCAGCTGCACCACTCTAAGCACTTGAAGGACTACTAACGTCCACATTGGGCCTCTAATGAAACTTAATGCCCGCTGGTCTTTACCTGTTTATCCCGTTCTGAAGTCATTGAAAAATGTGTAAACACATCTTAAAAAAACAGCACCCCAATACAATTCAAATTCTTTGAATTGTAAAAAAAACCAAGAGAAGGCCCATAATAGCCCCAGCTCTCGCTGTGCGGCTATTAAAAAAGACAGCGCTCTATTACAATTCAAATTGCTTTGAATTTTAAAAACTGAGGGCAGCTATTAGAGAGGGCAGCAATGAAATTTTCTCGTCAAAACAGTTTGTGACTCGCATACGTAAAATGGCCTCCGGGTTTTACCTGTTAGTCCTATTTTTGAAGCCGAAAAATTAAAAAGGTCAGATGAAGACCACAGTTGTTAGAGCAATTAATGACTCTACCTAAATCGGTGTAGCAAAAAAGTTTGACAGAAATTTGGTTATTTTGTATGGTATAAAAGAACCTGAATTTTTCTTTCGCTGCTTCGAATATTTATATCTTTACCCTTCAGGCGATCTCACATTAAGCACCACACAAAATTTCCCCAATAGTACAATGAAGAGCGCAATGTAGACACCCCTACCCGCCTGCAGTGTTGCACAACTAATTGATTGTTGAAAATTTCTTACCTGTCTGCAGATAAGGAACACCTTCTCCACCCTAGCCGGGTCACCCTCGAATGCGGGCGTGTCCACAGTGACAAAGTTGTGCAAAGGGGGCAGGAAGTCTAGGAAGTAGTCATAGCCCTCCTGTGTGAACATTGTGAACATGTAGTCAAACACTTGCCACATTGGGGCAGACACACTAGTTACTGTCAGAGAGTCCACTATCGCAAGTATCTCCTCGTAGAACTCTACAACACACCAATGCATATTGAAAGACCCTTATGCTAGTTTAATTTAGAGCATGATGTTAGGTGTTCAGCTAGGACTCGGTGCTTTCCGTGAAATTTGTGGTTAAGACAATCATGAACATTTTCTTTTATTACCATCACAAAGTTATTCCACATTGTTACTAACATAGCCGGCAGATTGTCGGAAAACAGCCGCGATAGACGCTTGTGGCCTTCCATGAATTGAAACAACTAAAGAAATAAGATCGACCACCAGTCCTTTAATACATTAGACTTTTTGGGTTAAGATTCGGACTCAATTTTATGAAAAATACGGTCTATAAGGAAAAAGCCCTAAAAGAGCTGCTACAAATTTGATATTCGAAATCAAAATGCGCTCTATTGATCTTTATCTAGTAAATGTTCATAAAATTTGAAATTCCATAAGTGAGTTCAGAAGTCATTTTTTTGGGTGAGGTAGGTCCTAGAAGCAGAAATGACGTAACGCTCACAAATTTTAACTGCAAAGCAGTAAAGTCACAGAAGTCATTGAAAAAGTCAATTCCAAGCAGTCAGGTCCTAAGAATCATCGATGGAGACTACGAATTTAAAAACATAGCAGGACAAGTCCTGACGTACAATTCAAAGAATTTTCATTGACTAAACAGAAAAACTAGACATAGAATGGACTGTGAGTGAATTGAAAAAACCATTTTAAAAAAAATCAGATCAAAAAATAAAGAAAAAAAACAGAAAATCAATGTCAAAATACCGCATGTGAACAAAAAAACCACTAGCGAGAAACGAAAATTTAATTCAAACAAAAAACTAGTCCTAGAATGAGCTGTGAAGGGATTGGGAAAACCATTTAGAAAAAAATCCGATCCAAAAAATCGAAAAAACAGTAAAAATCAGAGTGAAATTGCCGCATGTGAACAAAAAACCACTACCGATTAACCGAATTTTTGTTCAAACACCGTTTTCTCACTCTAAAATTAGAGCCAAAAAATTCACGCCGCAAAACCACTCGCTTTTTCGCTCCATTTGCTGTTTCGGCGTGACCAAAATCACTACTCCAATTTGACTTCAAAAATCATGAAAATGTGTGAACAGATCTTAAAAAAAAGACAGCGCCCCAATACAATTCAAATTCCTTGAATTGTAAAAAAACATAGAAGGACAAGTCCTAAAAGACAATCAAAAGAAAAAAATAAAAACACTTAGAAGTACTCTGCCTGGCCAGCAGATCAATTGAACAATGCCAGCCAAAGCACAAACAAAATCATCTCAAAAAGTTGAGAAACTAATACAATCAAACAAACTAAACAACAATATACTCATTGCTCAAAAACAAAAAACTCTTGAAGCTTTTACCCTGAAGGCTAAATTTGATCCCTTTAAATATATACATTTCATAAACACTCCAACGAACGCCAATTTTTGTCTCTGAAATCGGTTCAGTATTATATCTGCAAGATCTGAAAGAAAATCATAGGCCCTTGAAGATCGATTAACTCAAAATTGAGAGAAAAATTCAAAAAAAAAATGAAATCAAATGAAATATTGCTAAACATTGCGATATTACTATCATCAAAACTATTTCTGTGTCTCTAGAAGCTATCCAGTAAACCAGTTTCAAGCCCTAAAAAAATCATTGGCTCAAAGGTCGATAAACAAGGTAAAAGACAATAATTTTTAGAAATTTCAGATTTTATCAAAAAAAAGGTATTCATTCTATTCAAATGTTGAAATCCGTTGACCCTAGCAACTGTGTAATAACATACTATCAAACCCTGGAGGAAGTTACCTGGCCATCGAGGCGAGAAAAACTGAACAAAAGACAAATATTTTCAAAACTTGAAAAAAAATTTATCAAAAAATTTCTAAAATTCGAAATGGTATAGTTGGAAACTCCATTCACACTAAAAACCATGCAGTAAGTTTTTACCAGACTGTGGAATAGGTTTTCATGCTCTTGAGTTGGACAAAAATCAAAAATTGACCAAAAAATTTTAGGAAACCTTGCAAAAAATAGCAAAAATTAGTATCATTTTGCATGTTTGTGTTTGTAGTACCAAAACATATAGTTCATCAAATGGTCATATTCAGTAACTTTGTTTTGCAAAAGACCTTCGCCAACTTTTAAAAATTTCAACCTAAGACTAATACAAAACTGAAAAAATCACAAAAAACATGAAAAATTGCACCATTTTGAGCTCAAAACTCCTAAACATACCCGGCAGATTGCCAGAAAATAGCCGCCGTTGATTCCAATGAGCATGATTGGGATTGAAAGAATAGAAGATATTGAAAAAAAAAGTTTTTGTACAAAAACATTTTTTAAGTGCGATTTATTTTGATGGCATTTCGTAGTTCTTCTTTTTCTTAGAGAGAGGCTACATGGGCTACTATCAATACCAATAAGCATTAGAGATGGTAACTAAGACTTATAGGAACGACGCTCAAATAGCGGGCATCTAAAATTGGGCTTTATGGGTTTATCCCGTTTCTACTTCTGACTTCAATTTTTTATACTGACTCTGTTCATTTTGAATTGCTTTGATGAGCAACTGATGTTCAAAATCACTTTTAGCAGAATGAGAGAAGAGAGAAACTAGCCTAGAGAAGTCAAAAAGATATCACGCAAAATTTTGAAAAAGCGGTAAAGCGAAACATTTCTTTATTCGACGAAGTAAAAAAACATAGCAGGACAAGTCCTGACGTACAATTCAAAGAATTTTCATTGATTAAACACAAAAACTAGAACTAGAACGGACTATGAATGGTTTGGAAAAACCATTTAGAAAAAAATCCGATCCAAAAAATCGAAAAAACAGTAAAAATCAAAGTGAAATTGCCGCATGTGAACAAAAAACCACTACCGATAAAGCGAATTTTTGTTCAAACACCGTATTCTCACTCTACTTTAAAATTAGAGCAAAAAAAATTTCACGCCCCAAAACCACTCGCTTTTTCGCTCCATTTCCTGTTTCGGCGTGACCAAAATCACTACTCCAATTTGACTTCAAAAATCATGAAAATGTGTGAACAGACCTTAAAAAAAGGACAGCGCCCCAATATAATTCAAATTCTTTGAATTGTAAAAAATAGGAGCGCTATAATAGCCGACTGAGAAGATGAGGGCGGCTATAAAAAATGACCTTTTAACCTTAAATTAAGGCCATCCCAGCAGCTGCACCACTCTAAGCACTTGAAGTACTACTAAAGCACACTTTGGGCCTTTAATGAAAACAAATGCCTGCTGGAATGTAATTCTGTGGATTGTAAAAAACACGATTTCTCCAATAATAATAGCCGCAATCGCTTGGCGGCTATTAACCACAAACCTATTTCAAACGGATGGGGTCAAACTTTTAAGACTAAAAACCGCCCTTCAGACACTTCCTCGACCCAATTTCATAGAATCGCTTGGAGACAAGTCAACTGAAATGCTCTAAGAGAACTTAATGCCCTTTTGGCATTACATGTTCATCCCGTTTTTGCTGACGAAAAGACAAAAGGGCCGGATGAAAAATCGGTCACGCAAAAAATTGCAAAAAAGGTCCCAGGACTAAAACTTCGCTTGATAGCAATTAAAAGAGTGACCTTGTGAGTTGTTCTGTAGGACATATCCGACAATAGAGAGAATGACAGGCTCCAACTGCTGCATGATTGGTTTGTTCTCTTCCAACACATTGACCAGACTCTCTATCGTGTTAAGCAGACCCATAGCAGTCATTGCCCTGTCCTCAACATTCTCATCATCGTCACGCTCTAGCACCTGAAAGACCATCATGAATGGATACAATACAACAAAAACAGAAATGATGCCAATTAATGTCATGAAATTTAATCAGCTCTTACTTGAACCAACAGAAATATTGCCCCCCCCCTAAGGTTTTCTTAGAGATTCTCCCCCTCAATCAATCAACTGACCACTTTGAATGTTTCTGCAAGGTGATGTGCAATGTTGACAGCATACTGTGCAATGTCGTCTTCGAAGTTGGCAATCAATCTCTGTATCACTCCATTCAGATCGTCATTCACTGTCTCTCTGATCAACATCAGAACTGTCTCCAGCACTTTCGCTACCACCGGTTGGATCAGTGGAACAGCTAAAAACATGAAGAAATTATAGCTCAATTAAAAACGAATAAGATCACAAATTTAAGTCATATCAAAACTGTTCTGGAGGAATCTGATTGGATTAGCCACACCTGATAATGTCTGAACTGTGAATCTAGGTAATGCTTAGGTTGATCCCGTTATTGAGGACAAAAATTTAAAAGCCTCAGACAAAATATCGGTAAAGGGAAAAGATGCATAAAAAGAAGGCAGGACTAATAACAATTGCTAACTTCATTTGAGAGCAATTAAAAACTAACCCTTCTCCTGATGGCCAAGTACAGAATGTAGAGCTACCGCTGCATTGACCTTGACAGGCATCTGTTCCTGTTCGCTCAGGATACTATTGAGGAGTCCCTGTGTGATGTGGTTCAGAGTGGCTTCCTCCTTGATCCGCACACTAGCAAACTGGTTGACCACCCAACACGCCCTCGCACGCATGAAGCCCAACTCACTCGTGAACTGTGGTATCACCTGTCAAACAACACGACTAATTGGTGTTGCGCATGAGATAGTTGCTAAAGAGCTCACATCTAATCGGTGCGAGGTAAGTCACTGAGGATTCTAATCAAGACGATTTCACAAGACGGGATTAATTTAGATTTGGTCTTAACTCATTCCATCAAAGTTCAGGAGCTCGGTTTGACTTATTATAGATGGCAGTGCTATGATAAAGTTCATAGATTGATTTTGGGTTAGAACCCTACATTTTAAGACTTTTCACTAAGAACATAGCCATATACAGTAGGATCACCTTTGTCCCAAAGAACCACAACGTTTTTTCTATATCTGAATTTAATATTATTATTAAACTATTTACCTGTGAGACGAGCATGTTTTCCACTTGCACTTTGTACAGTTTCTTCTTGAGTAACACATCCGCAAGGCACCCAATCAGTCTTAAAGCTCCCTCTCTTTTCTGGGGTTCCATCGGAGGATCTGCTGTTAACACTCCAACTACAAACTGCAACGTCTGTGGAAGCACCTGAAGCAGACAATGCATTCACAGACCAGCAACTTCAGAAAATTTGCTGAAGAGGCATGAGGCTGAGGCGCTTTTTAAAAGTATCACGTAGCAAATTCTGCTCAATTTGTGCGTAATATATGTTCACTTTCAGTCGGTAAATACAACTGGTAACCGCAGATTTCTGGCCATCAATATTTTGAATTTTGTTGCCACCAATTTAATTAAAACAAAAAGCATTTCACTGACAGAACGAAGTTTCTGATACCTCTGATCAAATGAGATAAATGACACATTATGAATCTGGTGGAGCAAGTAATAATTTGTAAACTTCGTACGAAAAAAAGGATAAACATAGATGGCAGATTGCTAGAAAATAGCCGCAACAGCTTTGTATATCTGCAGTCTCAAAAAAATAGTAAACTGGCCAAAAACAAATTTCATTTTATTAGATGTTATATTTTGATTTAAAATCTGTTTAACTTATTGCTGCTTCTATTAGCTGCTCTCAAATAATTTCCAATCAGAGTGACACACACACACTCACTTAACCTTATCTTCTCTTTCAGAGTGACACGTGAGACCAAAAAAATTATCACGCAAAAATAAACTCGCTCTGGTAAGCCGTCACGTCATGCGCGCAATTCAGTTCAAACTAGTAGGTACGTATAGGCCATCCGAAAGCATCTTATCTTACAACCGATATTCTCAAAGAAAACTTATTCGTGAAAACTGGTGTACAGGCAATCGTTTCAATGATTTTTTTGCAAAACTACTTTGGACACCAACAAAAAAAAGAAGAGCCAAATATGTCAAAGAAAAGTTTCATGTGAGTTAAGAATAAAAGACAATTACAAAAATCAAAACATAGAGAATGAAGTATAAATAATGAGGTATAAATAGTTTTAAAAAAACGAAATAACCCAAAAGACAGAACCAAAGAAGGTTGAAATCAGAGGAAAACAGAAAAAGCGAATCTGAGAGAAAGCCAACGGGAGCGACCAGCGAGAAAAAAGAGAAACTAACGAGAAAAAGAAGGAAAAATCGAAACTCATGAGAGGAAAAAACAGAAAGAATACAATGCAACAGAAACTATGAGAACATCAGGAACCCACCGTAAGAAAACCGATAGGAAACAAGAAATTGAATCAAAATCAGAATATAAAGAGAAAAGAAGACGGTATTACGGAACCGAGAAAAGAAAAAGAGAGAGAAAGGAGGAAAAAGAGTTAGCGAGAGAAAGAACGCAAGAAAAAAAGAAAGCGATAGAATGAAAGAAAATGGGACAGCAAAAAAGAAATAAGCCGAAATCATGAGGGAGAGAGAGAGTACAACAAGGAGATGGTGAGCAAGCGCAAAAAGAAAAAACTTGAGTAAAAAAGAAAATATCACAGAGAAAAGACTTGAAGACCAGAAATAGAACATCGCACAACAGAAAAAGGTAGATAGGGAAGGAAATTGAAGAGAGGGAGAGTTACAACAGTTCAAAAGAAAATAGAAAACAGATCCTGGGTGAGACCATGATTTCCGGTTCTCAAAACAGGGATGAATGTAATAATAAGAACACGATTGATGCGCCTCAGAACGAGGAATGCGCTCATAGAAAGGAATCGTTGGCAAGCCTTCGCGAATGCTTTTACGAAATCGACAAACACAGAATTGAGTTAAAGGGGTAGCTAAAGATACCAACAAAATTTTCCTCGATGAAATTAAAGAAGGAAAAATATATGCCTATCATGTTTTGTACGCAATAATTTATTAGTAACAGCCCTTACTATGAAAAAGTCCTCTACTGAGCGCTAAAAAATTGTATTTATTTCAAGACCTCAATTTCGTCATATATAGTTTTTTGGCACCTAACTGGTTTTTGTACCGGCACTTTTTGGGTCTGTTCACTTCAAAAAATGTTTGGCTAAATTCTTCTGTATTAATGAACTTTCGTACAAGAAATTTTGACAAAACAAATTTCCATCATCCACCTTTAATCCTTGACGTTTTCGGTGAGTGACTTTTCCTTAACAAATTTTCATGACATTCTTTTCCATCAAAAACAATTTTTTCAAATGAATTACGAAAAAACAATATTTTTTTCGGTCATAAACCCTCTTTGTCTTGACACAGTTTCGATCATTTACCTTTTCCATATGAAAAGCTTTTCGATCACAGAACGTTTTCTGAAGAAGCTTTTGGTCACAGACCTGTTTCTGAAGAACTAATCGGCCAATGATTTTTTCGCCGTTTTTGTTTATTGTTGTTCAATATTGTTTTTGTTTATTGAATCACCAATTATTGTCTTTTTCTTTAACAAAAAATTTCGGCAACAGGCTGATTCGCAAAGCATTTTTCGGTAGATGGCACGACCTCTTAGCAAAATTTTCGGTCAATGACCTTTTTGTAACATTTTTTGGTCAATGACCTATTAGAAACATACTTTTTGGTCATTAACCTCAATTTAACATCCGCTTAACCGTGCTCTTCGGTAGTACTGTTAAAACATGCTGCTCAGTGTTAAAACATGCTGCCTCTAAAACAAGCCAACTTTTGTTCACGCGATTAATATATAGAATGCATGAACGAATTATCAAAAAGCAGATTGTGACGTCATAAGATTTCAACATTAATCTTAGAAATCTTGATGACGAAACATTAAAAAAAACATAGTACGACAATTACTGACCTACAATTCAAGCAATTTTCATTGACTAGCATAAAATACACCTAGAATGGATTATGAATGGATTGGAAAAACAATTTAAATAAAAATACGAAAAAGCACTGAAAAACAGTCAATATCGAGTTCAAACTGCCGCATGTGAACAATTAACCACAAGCGAAAACGAATTTTTGCACAAGCACCGTTTCTCACTCTGCTCGAAAATTAGATTGACAAAATTTCACGCCTAATAACCCCTCCTTTTTTAATCCACGTCCATTGCAGACGTGACCAAAAGTATCACTTCAATTTGAATTCAAAAATCTTGAAAATGTGTGAAAAAATCTTACAAAAATAGCCGGAAGAATTTCGGAGACGACTCGGAGAAAACTAAAACAACACATTCAGCAAACTAATACCTACCCACACTAATGAAAAACATAACCGACTAACGTCGGGAGAATTGCTCTCAAACGGCCGGAGAGCGGTTGGCTGCGGCAGTAGCTAGTCGATGTTTATTGAGGCTAGCTTCAGCTTGATTGAAGAGGCGTGAGGTTAGAGTAATAGACGATGACATCACGCCACATAAAAGCCGCTGAAGTGCGGCATCAATAGAAGAGTTAAAGAGGGAGAGAGAGAGAGAGAGAGAGAGAGAGCGCGAAAGATAAAATGTGAACGGGAAGGAAAGAAACCCCAACCAGCACAGAGAGAGAGAGAGCTAGGAAAATTTTCCATGCTGATATTCGACTCTGCAGTTTCTAGTTTTCTAGGCTTTTTAGTAATTAAATCATACAAAAAACTGAAAGTGCAAACTTCAAAACAAAAGTTTTCACATTTCTCAGTGAAGGAAATTTGTCTCAGGATTTCTGTCATGTAACCCATCTGCAAGACATAAAAGGCTTCTTTGGCCAGTGAAGGTCGTTAAACTCGGAAAAGGACAAAAGTACTCAAAAATTTTAAAGACTGCAATATTTAACAAAATCTTACCAAAATTGGTGATATTAGTATCTTCAAAACCATTTCAATATCTCAAGAGAATATCGAGTATCCCTATTTCAAGCCATAAAACAGTTTCACTGTCTCATAAAGATCCATAAACTTGCAACATAATTCTTCAAAATTTTTACTTTATCAAAAAATCTTCTAAAACTCGAAACATTAAAATATTGATAACCACTCCGCAAACTCTAGAAACTATGCAGCTGCTTACTGTCAAACCTCAGATGACGTCCTTGCGTCCCTAGTTTACGAAAAATTGAAAAAATTCAAATATTCAAAGAACTTGAAAAATTAAAATTTTTTTTTGAAAAATGCTAAAAAAAGAACATTCCATTTCATCTAAGAACTAAACAGTAACGTATTATAAAACCCTGAAGGAGGTTCCTTGGCTATTGAGGCTGGATAAAGCTGAAAAAATGACAAAATTTTCAATAAAAAAATTTGAAATAGCTGAGAAAATTATATTTGAAAAAAATATTTGAGAAAGTCTTATCAAAAAATAGATAAAATTTGTAATATTAAAAAGTTGAAAACTATTCCATGGCAAAAAAAATTCATTAACCTACCATCAAACCCTACAGGAGGTCTACTGGCTCCTAGGGCTGGAAAAACTTGAATAATGACAATAAAAGTCAAAAAAAAGCAAAAAAAATTGCTGTTTTAAAAAGTTTGTGATTTTAAAATGTTGAAAACCATTCTATTACCACCAGAAAATATTCAGCAATCAATTATCAAACCATTAAGGAGGTTTTCAACCCCTGAGGCTAAAAACCCTGAATAATGACAGAAAAATTTAAAAAATATTGAAAAAAGTTGCAAGTTTTGTAAAAAAAAAATTGATATTAAAATCTTGAATAGCAATCCATTACATCTAAAAATTATGCAGTAACCTATTATCAAGTGCTAAAGGAGATTTCTTGTCTCATGAGGCTGGAGAAAACAAAAAACAATAAAACATTTTCAAAAAAACTTGAAAAAAGCAATTTTTTTAAATACTACCATTAGTGATATTAAAACCTCGAAAAACAATACATTACATCTAAAAACTATACAGTAACCCATTATCAAACCCTAGAGAAAGCTCCTTGGCTCTTGAGGCTGGATGAAACTAAAGACAACATAACTTCATTAACATTGATAACCTAGCTGGCAGAATGCCAGAGAATAGCCGCTATAGCTTCGTAGATCTTCAGTCTCAAAAAACAGTGAAAAAGACAGACCGAAAAATTCAGTTTTTCATTGAAGGCCCATATGTCACATTTTGATAAGTTTTTGCTGCCTCTATTAGCTGCTCTCTAATAACCTTAATTTAGAGTGAGACACACCCATTTGACCTTATCTCTTTGAGTTAAAGTAAATAAAAGTAAATTTCAAAGTGAGGTAGTCATTTTTGTGAGTGAGGTAAGTCACGTGTGAGCAAAATTTTAATCAGGCAAATGAACAAAAAAAAAACAAAAAAATTTGGCTATTAAAAAAATTGTAAGTTATATCAGAATATCAAAAAAAGCTGTGATATTAAAAAGTTGAAAACTATTCCATGACCAAAAAACAATTCGGTGACTTATTATCAAACCCTTAAGCTTTTCTGGCCCCTGTTTAGGGAAAAACTTGAATAATGACAATATATGACAACCAAATTGAAAAAACTGCAAGTTTTGTCGAAAAATGCTAAAATTCGCAATGTTAAAATATAGAAACCATTATCTTACCACTAGCAACTATGCAGTAACAGATTGTCAGATCCTAGAGTAGGTTCCTCGACACCTAGGGCTAATGAAACAAAAAATGAAAAAAAGTTTCAAAAAGCTTGAAAAAATTGAAAATTAGTAAAAAAAAATTGCGTGTTTTTGGCGAGCGGTTGTTCCTCATTAGATAGCCAGGGGGTTGTGCACCGGGGGGCTGATGGGGGCAGCAGTGGGGTGAGGGCAACAGCACATTGAGGGGGTGGGGGTTCTTCAAACTCTAAGAACCGCTCTTCAAACCATGAGTATAAGTCTCCGTTTGTGCCCGCTTGGCGCTACATGTTTATCCCGTTTTCGGGGACGTAAAGTCAAATGGATCAGACGAAAAATCGGTCAAGCGAAAAATTGCATAGGAAAAGACCGAAAGGACTAATATAATTGCTACAAACTTCGTTTGCGAGCAATTAAAAATAGTTCCTGCAAGAAAATTTAAATAAGAAAAACAAAACTAGCTTATTTTTTATATTACAAGGGCACATAAAGTCAAAAAAATAATGATTGAGACAAAAAAAAGAGTAATAAAATGTTCGCCAAACAAGGAGTTTACATTAGGCTAAAAAATGAGTCTAGGATTTAAAAAAAACACACAAAACAGCAAAAAAATAAAAGGTCAAAAATTTCTTTTAGTTTTTGTCAGGTTTCTCAAAAAAAAACAAATATTGTAACAACAGAAGCAAATAAAATGGCTGCAATTTGCCTAAAATTCACAAAATAGCTGGAAAACATACATATTAACAAAAAAAATTCACTTATAACCAAAAACCTTCAAACCGCTGTCAAACAACCCTAAATAAAACTATATAATCAAACTTCCAAACCAAAATAACGGTATGAGCAAAAAGCTCGTTTTCTCTCACTCTTCAATTCAGTTCAGCACGCAGACTACTCACGCGTTTCAATACCGGCTTCAAAACTCACTCCAATAACTGGTTAAAAAAGATAGCCGGATGGATTCCGGAAACGCCTCGAAGTCGTATACCCCAAAAAACTCGCTTTTCAAATAGGCTTTATCCTCACATAACGCATCAATGCAGAGAAAAAAACAATCATACATCAACCAACAAAATTTTGCCAAAACAAATTAACGTGAAAAATTAGGATAATTCAATTTATTTTTCATAGAACACATAAAACGAAAAACGTTGCTTCGTGCAATGAAAATTAGAAATCTAGCCACCAAATATCAACCAAGCCCTAATGAGGTCACCAACATCTCTATTGTCGAAAAAAAAATGAAAAATTGTAAAATTTCTCAATTCATCAAATTTTTATACAAAGTGTCAACTTTGTAGAGAAAGAAACTTCTATTCTTCGTAATAAACAGAGCCTACAGGCATGAGGCTTTAATTCATTTGCCAATAAATTAAACAAAATGATACAGTGGGGCAAGAATTGCAAAAATAGATTAAAAATCAGTAAAATAGTTGAATCACATTCAAATTAGCGAAAAATTCCCATTATTTACAAAAAACATCAAAAAAGTATCAAAACAGGCTGAATGTTATTACTTTTGTCCAAAACGCATCTTCGGGTCGTAGAAAAAGAACTTCTCCAATACTCCTCTTCGGGTCGTAAAAATACAGCGCCTCAACACAATTCACATTATTTTAATTTTAGTAAACCAAGAGAAGGTCAATAATAGCCCCAGCTATCACTTTGCGGCTATTAATAACTATTTTAATGACTTAGTTACATTTTTTTGAATAATATAATAATTTAATTCGTCTTGAAAATCTCTAAAAACAAAGGGAATATCAATATGTACACAGTGATTCAAGACTGGACTAGCCGGAAAGCCCACCGGATTTTTGCTGAAGGCAGTCCAGTACATTATTTGGCTGACCAAACCCCATGCGCATCTTAAAAACATACCCGGCAGATTGCCGGAAAATAGCCGCCGTTGATTCCAATAAGCAATTTGTACAAAAAAAATTAAGTCCAATTTATTTTGATGGCATTTCGTAGTTGAACATACTTCTGTTTCTTAGAGAGAGGCTACAGGGGCTACTATCAACACCAATAAGCATAAGAGATGGTAACTAAGACTTATAGGAACGACGTTCAAATAGCGGGCATCTAAAATTGGGTTTTAAGGGTTTATCCCGCTTCCATTTCTGACTTCAATTTCTTATACTGACTCTGTTCATTTTGAATTGCTTTGCTGAGCAACTGATGTTCAAATTCACTTTTAGCAGAATGAGAGAAGAGAGAAACTAGCCTACAGAAGTCAAAAAGATTTCACGCAAAATGTCGAAAAGCGGCAAAATGGTAAAGCGAAAAAAAGTTCGACGAAGTAAAAAAAAATAGGAGCGCAATAATAGCCGGCTGAGAAGATGAGGGCGGCTATTAAACATAACCAACTAAACGTGCTCTCGAACGACTAGTGGGAGCACTAATCAATTGCAGCCTGTTTCAGTCGGGGGGGAGGGAGGGAGGAGGAGCTTAAATGGGACTAAACAGTTCAGTAGTGGGCTTCAAATAACCACATTAGAGGTTAAAATATACCACTATTAAGATTTAAAGAAAAAAAATGGCACCAGTTTCGACGCACTTTTCATTTGACTTTTACTATTAAATTGCCGCCAGTTGAATTCAGCTGCTTGAAATTGTGATTGAGAGAGAATTTTAGATCACGCGAAACGCAAAAAGTCAAACTTGTCAAGCGAAAATTTTGCATGAAAAAAGACACACACGTTTACAATAATTGCCATGAACTTCGTTCAAGAGCAATTAAAAACTCGTACAAACTATCTCACCTCTTTCCTTTTACTACATGCGAGTATGAGAAGGGTCTCGGCTGCATTGACAGGAGAGTAGAACTCTTCGAATATATCAAACTTGACTCGAATGTACTCGAGGGGGTCTTCATTCCACAGCTCCTCGTCCTCTTTGGAGAAGCACAGCAGTGGGAACAACACTTCCTGCACCAACACCCCCAACTGACTCTGCAACAGACAAGTAACTGATCAATCAGTTAAGAGAGGAAACATCAAAACCCGTTGAGAAACACAGCAGTAAAAATATATCTGTTTATTTCTTTCCCGTCCCGCTGTTTTAGAACTAACAGTTTCTGCTTTAGTTTAGAAAGAGGTCGTGCCTGCCATTACAATTGTCTGCGCACTAACTGGGTGTTAAAATATCAGTTATAGATGATCATATTCAGTGAGGTGATGAGGATACCAAATAAATTGAATGGAATTTACAAGTAAAACGCAAGAACAGACTTTTCAATTAAAACGCATGGTACAGAATGGATCCAGTAAAGATCTATAAAGATAATTTCCATTTCTAAAAAAAACTGCTTCAATCCGAAAGTTCGAAAACACCTTGTTAGGAGTCATAGTACAAATTTTGCAGAGTAACAACCATCGTTGACAAAAAACCTGAACTTATATAACTAAAAAACATTAACTATAAAGTGTAACTTCAACAGCTCCAAATTTAAACAAAACCGACTAAACGTCGGAAGAATTGCTCTCGAACGACCAGTGGGAGCTCTAATCAATTGCAGCCTGCTTCAGTCGGGGTGGGGGAGTGGGAGCCTAAATGGGACTAACAAGTTCAATAGTGAGCTTCAAATAACAAAAGTAGAGGTTAACATATACCACTATTAAGATTCGTAAAAGTAAAAAAGTACTATTAAGTAAAAAAATGACAACAGTTTTGGCGCACTTTTCATTTGACTTTTAGTATTTAATTGCCACCAATTGAGTTCAGCTGTTTGAAATTGTGATTGAGAGAGAAATTGAGATCACGCGAAACGCAAAAAGTCAAGGGTGTAAAAGTCACTCGAAAAGTCAAAATTGTCAAGCGAAAATTTTGCATTAAAAAGACTCACACGTTTACAATAATTGCTATGAACTTGGTTCAAGAGCAATTAAAAGTCAATTTGAGAGTGAGGAAGTCATTTTTGAGAGTAAGGTAAGTCGCCTGTGACAAAATTCAATCACGCAAATGAACAAAGAACTCGCTTCAATAAGAGTTAAAAATGACGTCACGCGCAGCATCAAGTTGAAACTACATGAACGAAAGAACAAAAAGCAGATTTTAACTGATTGTGACCTCATATGGTCATAACAAAAATCTTGACGACGAAAAAAAAACACACCCCGCAGATTGCCAGAAAATAGCCGCCGTTTATTCCAACAAGCCTGATTGGGATTAAAAGAATAGAAGATATTGAAAAAAAAAGATCTTTGTACAAAAACATTTTTTAAATCCGATTTATTTTGATGGCATTTCGTAGTTGAACATACTTCTGTTTCTTAGAGAGAGGCTACAGGGACTACTATCAACACCAATAAGCATAAGAGATGGTAACTAAGACTTATAGGAACGACGTTCAAATAGCAGGCATCTAAAATTGGGTTTTAAGGGTTTATCCCGCTTCCATTTCTGACTTCAATTTCTTATACTGACTCTGTTCATTTTGAATTGCTTTGCTTAGCAACTGATGTTCAAAATCACTTTCAGCAGAATGAGAGAAGAGAGAAACTAGCCTAGAAAAGTCAAAAAGGTTTCACGCAAAATGTTGAAAAAGCGGCAAAATGAGGTAAAGCGAAACATTTTTTTGTTCGACGAAGTAAAAAAGCATAGCAGGACAAGTCCTGACGTACAATTCAAAGAATTTTCATTGGCTAAACGATAAACTAGATCTGGAATGAACTACGCATGGCTTGGAAAAACCATTTAGAAAAAATCCAATCCAAAAAATTGAAAAAACCAATAAAAAACCAAAGTGAAATTGCCGCGTGGGAACAGAAAAACCACTAGCGAGAAAGCAAATATTTGTTCAAACACCGGTTTCTCACTCTACTTAAAAATTAGAGCGAAAAAAAATCCCGCCGCAAAACTACTCGCTTCTTCGCTCCACTTCCTGTTTCGGCGTGACCAAAATCACTACTCCAATTTGACTTCAAAAATCATGAAAATGTGTGAACAGATCTTAAAAGACAGCGCCCCAATACAATTCAAATTCTTTGAATTGTAAAAAAAAATAGGAGCGCTATAATAGCCGGCTGAGAAGATGAGGGCGGCTATTAAATATAGCCAAAAGAATTCCGGAAACGAATCGAAGAGTCGTCTTCTACGACGAAATAATTAAAACCAAGAGAAGGCCAATAATACCCTCAGCTATCGCCCTCGCGGCTATTAAAAAAACTAAAGGACCACTTCGTTTGCGATCAATTAATTAGGAGGGGTAATATAAGCTTTGGTCATGGCAATCGGATTCCTCACTGTAATATTAGCTGTTCTTATTATACACCCTTATAGTAGTTATTTAATTTGAAGAACTTACTCTTAAAAGCAACAAGCATCATTATTATTTTTATTATCAAAACGCGTGTGGGTTTGTTCACAGGTTTATGAAAGTAAAACTTTGTTTAACGGGGGAGAAAAAGGGGGAAGTTCGCGTTGTCTATGGTTTCCGACGCATAACCTCAAGCCATACCTTCATTTTGAGCCAGCAGATGGAGTGATTGACACACAAGGTGAGGTATTGAAGTGTGTGCTGTAACACCCTGGGTGCCATGAACTGACCCTGTCTCTTCCTGTCCAACACTGTCAGACATGTCAACATGCCAGGACTGGCCAGAGTCTTCAGGAACCAGGCAGCAAATGTCTCATACGAGTTGTTGATCAAGTTCCCAGGACTGCCAAACCTGTAACAACACTAACGATCTACGTACACCGCCAATAAAACCTCCAGTATTACAAATTAGCTGTGCTGCAGTGCATGCAGGAGCTGATTTCATCCCAGATAGAAAATGACATATAAGCTTTATAATGGTAGAAAGAAATTATAAAGGCTACAGTTATACATCTTATCAGGCTCTGTGCAAACAATTATCAATGCATTTGTTTGTTCACACAGTAGAATGAAATTTCGTCAAGTATTTGGGGAGGGAGCATATCCTACTCGACTTTTTCACATTGTATGCCACCTGACCGCTGAAAATATGTAACCAATGTTTTAAGGAGCCTCAAAAAGAACAACTCCCAGAATTCCTTTAAAGGAGTACGAGGAAATCGACCAGTGAATGTGTGGTAACAATTCGTAAAAATACCTCTCAAAGAGCCTGTGCATAATTCGGGATGCCCACTTCTTCACCTTCCACCACACACAGCCCTCCTTCTCCTCATCATCCTCCAGCGACGTCATAACTTGCTCAGGCACCTGCTGCTCCAGCACATTCTGACACAACACGAACCTAAACAGGCTTCTTTAATTCACAATACTATGTTACTAAAAGGTCTGAGTTATGCTAGGGAATCGTTAACCGAGTTAATGCAAAAGCTACGTAATGTATCAAACGCGGTTTTTACGATAACTACGTACTACAGCTAAGCTTAATATCTTGTCCTAGTTTTGCAACAAGTACCAACAAAAAGGTCAAGCTTGAACGGGAACAAAAGTACCAACAAGTACCAACCAAAACGGGAACGAAATTTTAAGTGTTCTCAATTATGATGAAATTAGCAGGTTGATTTAACTGATTGAGGTATGGCATTTCGTTTCCAAAGATCAAACTGTGGTGAAAGTTTGTTTCCAACTCTTCAGAATTACAACATTGCTCAATGGCTAAAAAAAATTTTATCTCCATTTCCCTCTTGATAACTAGATTTTAGTCTGCACAAAGTATAGTATATATCTGTTGAGCGTTTAAGATGAGCCTCGAGCAACTTCCAGAGAAGTTCTCACTGCCTTAAAGTTCCGAGAACTCTATTTTTAAAGATAAACCGACTAATGTCGGAAGAATTGCTCTCGAACGACAGGCGATGCAAATTAATTCAGGGGGCCGTAGCATAGATAAATTTTTTATGAGTGCAAAAACAGTCGGCTACGCCGGGATTCGAACTATTGGCCTTCTTCTCCCTCACCAGAAGCACTGCCCACTCGGCTATCTTGGCCTTCGTGTTGCCATGCTGGATTCGATTTTATTTTAGCAACAAGCTTTGCTTCGGTGTGAGAGCAATAGAGATCACTCAAAAATGAATAACGAGAGCTGAAAAAAGTCACTTGAGAAGTCAAAGAAAGTTCTAGAAGAAAAGCGCAAAAACGCACAAGCGAAAAATTTACATTAAAAAAATGGACCAACACGCTTACAATAAATGCTACGAACTTCGTTCGAGAGCAATTAAACATATAAAATTATGTATCACATGTATAGAATTGTTGAGAGGTAAAGACTTCAACGCAAACACGCTTTGAGCTGTTCGAGAAAACTCGATGCGCACAACGGAGCAAAAAAAAACAGAAAATAACCAACTAATGACGGTCGAACTGCTCTACAACGGCTGACGAGAGGTTGTCTCTATCAGTAGCTGCAGTTTTGGTAGGCTAGCTTTAGAGAGGGTGTGGGGTGAGCATGCGGTTGCGTCGATGAGCGCCGGGGGTCTCGCGTAAAGGGTGGAATGAGGTGGAGAGAGAAGGGGAGTGGGGGATGGAGAGCGGAGTCAAACTCTAAGAACTGCCCTTCACACCAGCCGTCACACTCTAAGAGAAATTAATACCCTCCGGGTGTTACCTGTTTATCCCGTGTTTGAGGACGAGAAGTCAAATGGGCAGATGAAAAATCGGTCAAGCAAAAAATTGCATTAAAAAATAACCAGTAAAATACCGGAAACGAATAGAAGAGTCGAGCAAATAATATCGTGAACTAACCTTATCAAAAGGGGGTAGCTGGGAGGGTAAAGTCCAATTTTCGAAAACAGACGTCAACGTTCTTAAAAAATTCACTGATCAAGTTAAGAAAAACTTGCTTCGGCCGAAAAATCTGAAGAATAACAATACTCCTCTTCGAAACGTAAGACCACAGGACTAATATAAATGCTACAAACTTTGTCTGTGAGCAATTAATAACTAATATGCTCAGATATCGTTCCACGTTTCCAAGCGGAAGTTGATAATGAAGTCAACTGTTTCAATCTTTAAAAAAACGAAGTAAGACCCAAATTAGCTCACTCAAATTCAGTATTGCTCGTTACTTCAACCAGGAGACCAATATTAACCTCAATCATCGCTCGCTTAATCTGAATTCGGCATAACAGGCTGAGACCGAACTGCTCTCAGACGAACGGTAGAGGGTAAGAGAAGGTTAGGTCTAGTTAGTGAGTGTGTGGGTTGGAGTGGGGAAGGGGGTCCAGAAATCAACTAATCACCCTTCACATCATGAGCCTATGTCCTTTCAACAGTTCGGTTTCCGTAAGACCACAAAGGCTCTGAGAGAACTTCAGAGTGGCTTAATGCTCTCAGGCTTTACCGGTTTATCGCGTTTCTCAATACCAAACGTCACATTTTCCCGGTCAGATTTAAAAAAAGGCAAGACAAAAAATGACATTACAAAACAGGGCTAATCGCTACAAACTTTGTTTGAGCGCAGTTAAAATGATGCCCCAACACTTAGTTTCGAATACAACGCACCAAATAGCGTCATTATTGATTTCTGAGGCTGTTTTGATGCTTTTGAAGTTCTATCTGGTTTTATTATTGATTTTTCGTTCATATTTGAGATGAGAGAAAGCAGTACCCACCACTGTTGGCAACTCTCGTTTGAGATGGTGTCAAGAGGGTAGAAGTACTGAGTGACACAGTGGAATATCTTTAGAATCAACTTCCTCATCTCCACCACTGCCTCTGTCTGGTCAGCAAGCAGTCCAGCTGCCTTGTTGTACAACTGAGACATAGCCACTCTCAATACTTCATTCCTCGGTCCACACTCTTCTGTCTTCTTGTACCTGTAAATACAGTTAATTCATCATTTGGATCTTTTCGGTTATTTCCCAGGGCCACTCCCCGGTTATAGAAAACTATATTACATGATGGTTTAGTATGTAATAAACCATCATGTAATATAGTACCTGTGGTTATGTGTCCAGCCTTTTCACCCCTACTTCTTTCACCCTTTAAAACTGATTTTTTTGCTTATGCAATTGAAATTCAAAATTAGAGATTCGCTGGGTTTTTTGTTGTGAGGTGAAATTTATGATGTTAAAATTTGGAAGAGGTAAATAAATCGGGAACCCTATATGCTGGAATCTATGATCAATTCGCGACAATTGGGAACATGACACACTAATAATGCATGAATTGCTCTTAAAGGGGCAAGGCCAAGTTTTATATTATTAGCCTCAACTATTCTACAATTTAAAAAACAAAATATTGCGTGTTTTAAGAAATTAATTGATGCCCAGGACTTTTTGTAGTAGGCAATCTTTGTGACAGAACGATGATTCTCTAGTTTGGTCCCAAAACTATTACTTTTAAATATACTTCCGCTGGACTCACATCTCTCGAGATTTTTCTTAAAAAAGATTTTTGTGAAAAAGTCCAATACGATTTACTTTACAATTCTAATATTGCTAAGACAATTCAAAGATCGATTGAACAGCCGAAAAACAAGACAATTCATTTTAGTATTTAAAAATCAACAAGGAGGCTCGGTAATGTGCTTTCGCAAAGTTCCGACCCCGCTCATCCACATTTTTACATAATTGTCCACCATATGAGGAACAGATAAAAACCCCGAAAAAAATGATGTATGAATAAAAAGGTCGCCTCCAACGCAAATAACTAAATGAAGTTTAAAAATGCTGCATTAGATTGATGAGATCAGCCATTACTAAAAAGGGAGTCAAGAACAAAAAAATCAAACAATAACAACAAACATTAATTGCATCCAAAACTTTATGTCCACACTTTTTTAAAAAAGACTTAATAACGAGGTCACAATAGCGTCAGATAAAACTGAAACTAAACAGTACTTAACTTGTACCTCACTAGAAAAGATATGGAACCAGTCCATAATAAAGCGCGGTAACAATTAGACGAAGAAAAACAACAAGGTTAAAAAAGTTCGATTATATTTTTAAAAACAATTAATTTCAAAGCAATGAAAACTATAAGATATCAGCTGAGATTATCCAACAGGTTTACGATCAGCTATGCCTCTACCGGAAGGCATTAAGACCTGTCAAGATTCAATTTTTTGTGCTGTTACAAAAAGATCAAATAGAAAACAAAAACTAATTCCATTGAAACCTGAAAGAAAACGCAGTCAAAGCCGTAAAGTCATCTTTTGCCCCTCAAAACATGTTCCATTGCTCCTTCTTTGAAAGCTAGTATTATGGTATATGACCTCTTATTGATGAGACTAAGTAACAAGTCGAAAAAAAGGGCAAAAATAAAAAAAACTTCTGTTTTTTTCGAAAACAGCTGCTTTCAAAGTCATGAAAGCCAAGAGCAATCAAATCAGATCAGAATATAGGCTGAAATATTTCGCCAAAAAAACCAATGAGATCTGTCAATATCCAGAAAAATTCATAAGACTAAAAAGACAGTAAAAACGACAGTTAAAGACAAGTAAAAAATTCATCTAAGTTATTCGATAAAGTGGTGTTGAAGCCGTTAAAACCATAATAGGCCTTAAAAGATTTTGATAAAATCCATTGTGTCTCATCCTGAGCGCTAATAATAAGATATGTGACCTTTCAGTAATGAGATGACAAAACGAAAAACGTGAGATATGGGCAAGTTGACCAAAGTAAGAGAAATATAAGCGAAGTTCAATAAGCCATTGTTTATTTAAAAATCAAACATTTTAAAATGTCAAAGCGACCATAAGCTTTTGATTAAAACCAGATACATTATTTTTGAACTGCTAAGGAAGCATTTTGAAGAAATCATCAGTGAGCTTGGATTTGAACTGTTCTCTTCTATAATTAACATAAAAAAGATTGAAAATTTTAAAACCGATTTGATTGAAAAACGAAATTTTTTTTGGATTGTAACAGTTCAAGATTGTGATAGCGGTTTTCGGGAATCTACTTCTGGCGAATTCAATCAAAATGGCTTAAAGAAGCTTATTTCGTGCAATTTTTGATGAAAAAAGCTGATTTTTTGAAATATTTAGACAAAATTTTAGCTCAAAAAATTAAGTAAAAATAGTCAACAAAACTTTTTGGTCTTTAAAAATGAAATCGACAACACTATTGTTAACAAAGCTAATAAATTTCTATTAAAATTGAAGAAATTTTAAGCAAAAATTCCAGGAAATGTGAATGAAAATAACGCAAATCGCTCAAACATTCACAAAAATTTTAACCTCGATAATTCGCTCTACAAAGCGTAATTAAAAAAATATTTTATTCCATATTTTACGCTGGATGGGCTTTCTAATGATACCACTCACAACTCTCTACAATTATATCGATTGACCAAAATTGACTGAACAAAAAAACATGAGTATATAGTCACCCCCTCCCCCTCAGGAGGGGTCGGAACAAAAATCTTGTCACGAACAACACCAGTAGAGAATCTGAGAATCTTTAGATGTAGTCTTGACATTCAAGTAGAATTAATATCTTGAATTCGCCTGAAGTGAGCAAAGTCCCTTTTGGATGCAGGTTTGGACTTGCCACAGAAAATCCAACTACAATTTGACTTTGAACGCTACCCTTTGACTGAAGAGTTTATGAAGAGATCTGAAATAGAACAGCCGGAAGACGCCGAACCGACCCAAAGTCGAACCAGATTTAGACCCGGGATCACTGAAAACTAAATACTAAACAGCAATAAAAACAGCCAAAAATAAGAGGCTATTAAAAAGTATTTCTTTCAATTATTCTAAAATTATTCTATTTCAATTCTAAAATTATTTCAATAATTAGTTAAAGTTACAACAGCACAAAATTCATTCCAATCAATTTTTTTAAAAAAAATACCAATCCTAAAAGGACGAACAATTGCCAGAAAGAAATTCTCTATAGACTGTAAGCACTCGATAATAAATAAGCCAACTTAAATTGTATAAAATGACAAAAAATAGCTCAAAATTCGATCTTAAATTCTAAACATAACAGACTAGCGTCAGGCGAATTGCTCTCAAACGACCGGCGAGCGGTTGCCTTCTGTAAGAGCCAGCTGGGGCTTAGCAGCATGCCGGTTGGGGGTAACCGTTGTATGTTTGTGTTAGTGTGTGTGTGGGGGGTGACAGGTGTGCGTCTGTCTGTGTGGTGGTGGTGGGGTGGGGGCAAGCGTTGGGAGGGGCGTCAAGCGATGGGGGGAGTAGACTTGCGAAGGCTAGATGAGACAGTGGTGCAAATCGACAGGTGGAGGAGGGCCGACAATGTGAGTTCAGGAGGGTAATGGGGGCGAGAGCTCATGGCGAAGAAGGGTAGCTGAGGGTGTCAAACTTTTAAGATTAAGAACCGCTCTTCACACCATAAAATGGACACTAAGCTACAAGTTGACCAAAGTAAGAGAAATATAAGCGAAGTTCAATAAGCCATTGTTTATTTAAAAATCAAACATTTTTAAATGTCAAAGCGACCATAAACTTTTGATTAAAAAACCAGATACATTATTTTTGAACTGCTGAGGAAGCATTTTGAAGAAAACATCAGTGAGCTTTGATTTGAACTGTTCTCTTCTATAATTAGCATAAAAAAGATTGAAAATTTTAAAAACGATTTGATTGAAAAACGAAATTTTGTTTTGGATTGTAACAGTCCAAGATTGTGATATTGGTTTTCGGGAATCTACTTCTGGCGAATTCAATCAAAATGGCTTAAAGAAGCTTATTTCGTGCAATTTTTGATGAAAAAAGCTGATTTTTTGAAATATTTAGACAAAAATTTAGCTCAAAAAATTAAGTAAAAATAGTCAACAAAACTTTTTGGTCTTTAAAAATGAAATCGACAACACAATTGTTAACAAAGTTAATAAATTTTTATTAAAATTGAAGAAATTTTAAGCAAAAATTCCAGGAAATGTGAATGAAAATAACGCAAATCGCTCAAATATTCACAAAAATTTTAACCTCGATAATTCGCTCTACAAAGCGTAATTAAAAAAATATTTTATTCCATATTTTACGCCGGATGGGCTTTCTAATGATACCACTCACAACTCTCTACAATTATATTGATTGACCAAAATTGACTGAACAAAAAAAACATGAGTATATAGTCACCCCCTCCTCCTCAGGAGGGGTCGGAACAAAAATCTTGTCACGAACAACACCAGTAGAGAATCTGAGAATCTTTAGATGTAGTCTTGACATTCAAGTAGAATTAATATCTTGAAATCGCCTGAAGTGAGCAAAGTCCCTTTTGGATGCAGGTTTGGACTTGCCACAGAAAATCCAACTACAATTTGACTTTGAACGCTACCCTTTGACTCAAGAATTTATGAAGAGATCTGAAAGAGAACAGCCGGAAGACGCCGAACCGACCCGAAGTCGAACCAGATTTAGACCCGGGATCACTGAAAACTAAATACTAAACAGCAATAAAAACAGCCTAAAATAAGAAGCTATTAAAAAGTATTTCTTTCAATTTAAAATTATTCTATTTCAATTCTAAAATTATTTCAACAATTAGTTAAAATTACAACAGCACAATATTAATTCCAAACAATTTTTTTTTAAAATACCAATACTAAAAGGACGAATAATTGCCAGAAGGAAATTCTCTATAGACTGTAAGCACTCGATAATAAATAAGCCAACTTAAATTGTCTAAAATGACAAAAAATAGCTCAAAATTCGATCTTAAATTCTAAACATAACAGACTAGCGTCAGGAGAATTGCTCTCAAACGACCGGCGAGCGGTTGCCTTCTGTAAGAGCCAGCTGGGGCTTAGCAGCATGCCGGTTGGGGGTAACCGTTGTATGTTTGTGTTAGTGTGTGTGGAGGGGGTGACAGGTGTGCGTCTGTCTGTGTGGTGGTGGTGGGGTAGGGGCAAGCGTTGGGAGGGGCGTCAAGCGATGGGGGGAGTAGACTTGCGAAGGCTAGATGAGACAGTGGTGCAAATCGACAGGTGGAGGAGGGCCGACAATGTGAGTTCAGGAGGGTAATGGGGGCGAGAGCTCATGGCGAAGAAGGGTAGCTGAGGGTGTCAAACTCAAACATTTTTAAATGTCAAAGCGACCATAAGCTTTTGATTAAAAAACCAGATACATTATTTTTGAACTGCTGAGGAAGCATTTTGAAGAAAACATCAGTGAGCTTTGATTTGAACTGTTCTCTTCTATAATTAGCATAAAAAAGATTGAAAATTTTAAAAACGATTTGATTGAAAAACGAAATTTTGTTTTGGATTGTAACAGTCCAAGATTGTGATAGTGGTTTTCGGGAATCTACTTCTGGCGAATTCAATCAAAATGGCTTAAAGAAGCTTATTTCGTGCAATTTTTGATGAAAAAAGCTGATTTTTTGAAATATTTAGACAAAAATTTAGCTCAAAAAATTAAGTAAAAATAGTCAACAAAACTTTTTGGTCTTTAAAAATGAAATCGACAACACAATTGTTAACAAAGTTAATAAATTTTTATTAAAATTGAAGAAATTTTAAGCAAAAATTCCAGGAAATGTGAATGAAAATAACGCAAATCGCTCAAATATTCACAAAAATTTTAACCTCGATAATTCGCTCTACAAAGCGTAATTAAAAAAACATTTTATTCCATATTTTACGCTGGATGGGCTTTCTAATGATACCACTCACAACTCTCTACAATTATATCGATTGACCAAAATTGACTGAACAAAAAAAACATGAGTATATAGTCACCCCCTCCTCCTCAGGAGGGGTCGGAACAAAAATCTTGTCACGAACAACACCAGTAGAGAATCTGAGAATCTTTAGATGTAGTCTTGACATTCAAGTAGAATTAATATCTTGAAATCGCCTGAAGTGAGCAAAGTCCCTTTTGGATGCAGGTTTGGACTTGCCACAGAAAATCCAACTACAATTTGACTTTGAACGCTACCCTTTGACTTAAGAATTTATGAAGAGATCTGAAAGAGAACAGCCGGAAGACGCCGAACCGACCCGAAGTCGAACCAGATTTAGACCCGGGATCACTGAAAACTAAATACTAAACAGCAATAAAAACAGCCTAAAATAAGAAGCTATTAAAAAGTATTTCTTTCAATTTAAAATTATTCTATTTCAATTCTAAAATTATTTCAACAATTAGTTAAAATTACAACAGCACAATATTTATTCCAAACAATTTTTTTTTAAAATACCAATACTAAAAGGACGAATAATTGCCAGAAGGAAATTCTCTATAGACTGTAAGCACTCGATAATAAATAAGCCAAATTAAATTGTCTAAAATGACAAAAAATAGCTCAAAATTCGATCTTAAATTCTAAACATAACAGACTAGCGTCAGGAGAATTGCTCTCAAACGACCGGCGAGCGGTTGCCTTCTGTAAGAGCCAGCTGGGGCTTAGCAGCATGCCGGTTGGGGGTAACCGTTGTATGTTTGTGTTAGTGTGTGTGGAGGGGGGGTGACAGGTGTGCGTCTGTCTGTGTGGTGGTGGTGGGGTAGGGGCAAGCGTTGGGAGGGGCGTCAAGCGATGAGGGGAGTAGACTTGCGAAGGCTAGATGAGACAGTGGTGCAAATCGACAGGTGGAGGAGGGCGGACAATGTGAGTTCAGGAGGGTAATGAGGGCGAGAGCTCATGGCGAAATAGGGTAGCTGAGGGTGTCAAACTTTTAAGATTAAGAACCGCTCTTCACACCATAAAATGGACACTAAGCTACAAGTTGACCAAAGTAAGAGAAATATAAGCGAAGTTCAATAAGCCATTGTTTATTTAAAAATCAAACATTTTTAAATGTCAAAGCGACCATAAGCTTTTGATTAAAAAACCAGATACATTATTTTTGAACTGCTAAGGAAGCATTTTGAAGAAATCATCAGTGAGCTTTGATTTGAACTGTTCTCTTCTATAATTAGCATAAAAAAGATTGAAAATTTTAAAAACGATTTGATTGAAAAACGAAATTTTTTGGATTGTAACAGTCCGAGATTGTGATAGTGGTTTTCGGGAATCTACTTCTGGCGAATTCAATCAAAATGGCTTAAAGAAGCTTATTTCGTGCAATTTTTGATGAAAAAAGCTGATTTTTTGAAATATTTAGACAAAATTCTAGCTCAAAAAAATTAAGTAAAAATAGTCAACAAAACTTTTTGGTCTTTAAAAATGAAATAGACAACACTATTGTTAACAAAGTTAATAAATTTTTATTAAAAGTGAAGAAATTTTAAGCAAAAATTCCAGGAAATGTGAATGAAAATAACGCAAATCGCTCAAATATTCTCAAAAATTTTAACCTCGATAATTCGCTCTACAAAGCGTAATTAAAAAAAAATTTTATTCCATATTTTACGCTGGATGGGCTTTCTAATGACACCACTCACAACTCTCTACAATTATATCGATTGACCAAAATTGACTGAACAAAAAAAAACATGAGTATATAGTCACCCCCCCCCCCCCCCTCCCCCTCAGGAGGGGTCGGAACAAAAATCTTGTCACGAACAACACCAGTAGAGAATCTGAGAATCTTTAGATGTAGTCTTGACATTCAAGTAGAATTAATATCTTGAATTCGCCTGAAGTGAGCAAAGTCCCTTTTGGATGCAGGTTTGGACTTGCCACAGAAAATCCAACTACAATTTGACTTTGAACGCTACCCTTTGACTGAAGAGTTTATGAAGAGATCTGAAATAGAACAGCCGGAAGACGCCGAACCGACCCAAAGTCGAACCAGATTTAGACCCGGGATCACTGAAAACTAAATACTAAACAGCAATAAAAACAGCCTAAAATAAGAAGCTATTAAAAAGTATTTCTTTCAATTTAAAATTATTCTATTTCAATTCTAAAATTATTTCAACAATTAGTTAAAATTACAACAGCACAATATTCATTCCAATCAATTTTTTTTTAAAATACCAATACTAAAAGGACGAATAATTGCCAGAAGGAAATTCTCTATAGACTGTAAGCACTCGATAATAAATAAGCCAGCTTAAATTGTCTAAAATGACAAAAAATAGCTCAAAATTCGATCTTAAATTCTAAACATAACAGACTAGCGTCAGGAGAATTACTCTCAAACGACCGGCGAGCGGTTGCCTTCTGTAAGAGCCAGCTGGGGCTTAGCAGCATGCCGGTTGGGGGTAACCGTTGTATGTTTGTGTTAGTGTGTGTGTGTGTGTGGGGGGGGGGGGTGACAGGTGTGCGTCTGTCTGTGTGGTGGTGGTGGGGGCAAGCGTTGGGAGGGGCGTCAAGCGATGGGGGGAGTAGACTTGCGAAGGCTAGATGAGACAGTGGTGCAAATCGACAGGTGGAGGAGGGCGGACAATGTGAGTTCAGGGGGGTAATGGGGGCGAGAGCTCATGGCGAAGAAGGGTAGCTGAGGGTGTCAAACTTTTAAGATTAAGAACCGCTCTTCACACCATAAAATGGTCTACTCAAAACAGTTTTGATGAACAGCATTCTACGAGTTTAGTAAGGCTTAGGGCTCAAAGAAAACTAATACCTTCCGAGCGCTACATGTTTATCTCGCTTTTAAGAGCCACAACTCAATTTGTCAGACAAAAAAATCGGTCAAGCGAAAAATCGCATAAAAAGGACCACAGGACTAAAATCATTGCGACCATTTTTGTTTGCTAGCCATTAAAAAAGATTAAACGGGTCAAAATACAATTACAAAATTCTGAATGTGAGTAAACCTATTTCACCTGAAACCTATTTCACTAGAGTTAAAACTAAAAACCGTTTAAGCCACACGCTATCAAAAAAATGGCGCAGCAAAATATCAAAACAATGAATGTACAAAAATGAATCTAAAAGCAAAGTCTAAAAGAATAATGATAGAAATAGAAGAGCATATAAAACAAAAACAAGTTAGCTATACATGAAGCAGAAACAGAAAAAATGGTTTTCAAAAACGAAAAATTACAAACTGTCAATTTCGTTGAATATAAAAATCAATGATTGAAACCAACAGATGAATGCAGATATTTAGGTGCTATTCTTGATGGAGAGCTGAAATACCAAAAACAGCTTAATAATGGTATCAGTAAAATGGCTATAGGCATCAGATCAATTTATTTGGTACACAATCAATTACCTTCACACGCTCGAAGAAATCTTTTTGAAAAAAAATGCTCAACATGCACAACTTCAAATAGCGAAAACTTCATTAAACAGATTTTTTGATGTTGTCCAACAAACAAACACTCAAGACAAGAAACTCGGAGATGTTGAAATTAATGTAAATAATCGTAAAAAATTTAAATCAAAATCGAGTCAAAATACAATTTTAAGAAACCTTGTTCGCATATGGAAGAAACTTCCAAGAGTTATAAGAAAGGAAAAATCAAAGAAAAACTTAAAGAAAAATTTACGAGAAAAGATGCAAAAAAGACACGGCGAATTCCAATGGCCAAAAAATTGAAAGCCTTAAAATTGTATTTTTTTATAGTTCACAAAAACCGGAAACTGAACCTTAGCTTTTATTTAGTTATTCAAAGGAAAGATGTAGCCTGTTTGATTTATAATATTAAAACATGTAACTTTAACCTTGTGGTTATTCGAAATTCTATGTTTGAGATCTGAAAACAATTAGCAAAAATATAACTCTGTGAGGCATTTGACTTTATATCCAGTATAATTCAAGCAACCTTGACTTAAAACTTTGATTTCGTTTCGATAAGATCAGAAAACAACATTTAAGCCTCGTTGAGGTTAAGAATTCCAAACTATCCTTCTTCGGCGCATGTTCTGAAGTGTTACTTACGAATAACATTTGCAGAGTTGATAAAGAATCACGAGTCCCGCTGAAAACTCCTCCATTGAATTAGAATTTATTTTTGCTAAAATCTGGTCTGCTAACTCTGGCCATTTTGTCGGAAAATCCTGTTTGCATATTGACTGAAAAGCTGTTGATAATTGGTTCCTGAAACAAAATTTCCGGTAACTTTTTGAAAATCGAAGCTGACAGCAGCTAGATTACGAATTCTGTATAAACTTTAAGACATACCTTAAAAGTTTTGGAGATCTCGCAATAGCTTCCACGATAACGCTGCGGATGAAGGTCTTATCATTTTCATGAATCGCAAAAGGCAGTTGGTCATCGACATTTTTAACTTCTTTTTCTTCCCAATAATTAGTTATCATGTTTTTGAAATAAATTGCAGCTGAAACACGAAGATTCCCTCATTGACAACATTCATAACGATACCTTCAATTATTTATAAACAATAACATTACCCGCTTGTCTGGTTGCGTGTTGTACTTGGTCATTTGTTACTACTTTCAAAATGCTCGGAGCAAAATCAATAATTTTGAAAATCTGAAACAAACAAAACATTAAAACCAGATGACATAACTCAGAAAGAAGAACAATTTTACCGTGTCAAGTTCCGCTTCTGCGTCCTTCTGCAACTCTGGGTCGAGAGAGCTTTGGAACAGACTACAAATTCGTTCTACATCCATTTCAAACTCAACAAATCAACTCATCAAATCTGGAAACAGAATTATTACAACAGATTGCAGCAGAATGTTTGCAGTTCTTATCCAACGAAAGAAAAGGCTAAATTACAATATCCGCCTATATATCAATGAATATATCTGCTTTACCTGAAAACCTGGCGATACACCCCTCGGCGTTGCAGAAGTCTTGCGCCGTATTATAAGTATTACAAAGCGCATTGAAAATCATTTGAGTTAGCTTGAAGGCAATGCAATAGTCAGCTCTGCTAGGGCAAAAGTGTGGGATTGCATATTCTATCCATTCATCTCAGCCTGCTTATAATGCTACTGACAATGAGGCCGTACTCCTAATAGATGAAAAAATGCAATTCGCTTTCAATCGACAATTAGCTTTAGAAAGATTTGTCCTGCTTTAAGCAAGGTGACTGAAAATTAGGATCTTTTCCGTTTGTGCCCCCCCAGAACGTTATGCTCCCCCCAGTGACAGAGCACGTGTCATTATATAGTAAATCATTATGTAAAAATATTGCACGTGCGTCTGGGGGTTGCAAATAATATGCACCCACTAAGCTGGGGGGCACAAACGGAAAAGATCCGAAAATTAATTTGCAGACCAATCCGACTTCTTCGAACCACCGCATGCCTGTAGTCCTCAGAAGGCACCCTCCAGAGAGATCCTATTGGCATGGCAAAGGAAGGCGTAGCCATAAACTCGAACGTAACGCAAAAACGGTCCAAGGAAGACCGCAGTGTGATAGCAAGGTAGGAGAACCAACTCGAGTTCTTCATGGATTGAATTGTTGAACAATTTTTGATTTCATAATTACAATTTTGCAAAAGCAGTTCAGTGATTCTAAGTTTTGAAGGAACTCTAACAAAAACTGAATATATGCTGATCAGAAGTAATACTTCTTACTGCTATATTAAACTTCCAATGGACGACAGGCAAATTTCTCAAGCACCTGATTACTTCAACTCATTGTACTAGGGATTACTTGTCAATCTTCTACAGAACTTACGGCGTACAACGGAGTCAGTGTATCAGTTACAATTTAGCCCATCCGATGGTACACCAAAATCAGACCACATTAAAGCGCTTCAATGGCTGTCCATAAAAAGACAAGTCCTCAAAAAAAAAATTTAGGCATCGGTTGGTTCAACATCCATGAAAAACTGAGGGGTATCTTGGAATTAGTTTTTAGTAGCAGTAGCAATGATGAGAAAAGATGAAAAAATTTGATGGCTCTTCATGTACAATTAACTTGGGCAAAATTCATTCAGTATTGAGGTTTTATAAGTCAAATAACTTGCCGTTTGAAACAGCACGACTTTTCTGAATTTTATTTGTTTGAAATTTAGTTTTTATATCCTTTTCGAGGTTGTATATAATGTATATTTTATATATAAGGCGTAAAACAATATTTAAAAAAAAATAACCGACTAACGTCGGGCGAATTGCTCTCAAACGACCGGCGAGCGGTTGGCTTCGTCAGTAGCTAGCCACATTTTATTGAAGCTAGCGTTAGCTTGATTCGACTCTGCAACTTTTAGTTTTCTAGCTTTGTGAGTGAACAAATAAAAAAAACTTATATTTAAAAATTTTGCCAAATATTCCAAAATTTAAGAGAAGCTTCCAATTTTCGCAGTGAAAATGTTCAAAACTACTTTTCTCCTGAGTTATGTCAAGAAACCGATCTGCAAGACTTGAAAAACTTCGTTGGCTAGTAATGATAGTTAAAATCTTGCTAAAATTCAAGACGTTAAAATCGTCAAAACCATTTCATTGTCTCAAGAGACTATCCGGATCTTTTCCGTTTGTGCCCCCCCCCCCAGCTTAGTGGGTGCATATTATTTGCAACCCCCAGACCCACGTGCAATATTTTTACATAATGATTTACTATGTAATGACACGTGCTCTGTCACTTGGGGGAGCATAACGTACTGGGGGGGGCACAAACGGAAAAGATCCGACTATCCAGTATCACCGTTTCAAGCTTTAAATAGTTTTACTGTCTCAAAAAGACCCTTAAACTTGGAGCATGATAATAATTTTCCGAAAATGGAAAAAAATTGAATTTTATCAAAAAAGTGCTAAAGCTGGAGTCATTAAAATATTGATAACCATTCGACTAACTCTAGAAACTATGCGACAGCTGATCATTCAACCTTGAGAGAGTCCCTAGGACCCTGGGGCCGGAAAAACTGATAGAAAATTTGCAAGCAATATCCAGAGGGGCCGGCTGTGGTGATGTATCAAGGTTGATTATACAAAACGTGTTTGAAGGTAAAAATCGTGGTGGAAGATCAGCAGTGAAGCAACCAAGATATTTGAAACTTAGGTGTGGTAACCTGTTGACAACATGCAGAAGTTTTTGGTTGCCAATTTTTGGTAACTGACCTCCCTTTGTCAACTGCCATTGAACTTATTTGTTCCATTAATCTAGAAACTATGCGACAGCTTGTCAAAAAGCTTTGGAGGAGGTCCCTAGGACCCTAGTGCCGGAAAAAATAATAAAAGGTCAAAAAAAACTTGAAAAAATTTCAAATAAATTTAAAATTTCTGGTCATAAAATCTTGAAAAACCATCCATTACATCTAGAAGCTATGCTGTAAACTAGGCTCAAACTCTAGATGATGTTATGTAGATGTTGAGGTTGGAAAAACCAATAAAATGACAAAAAACTTCAAAAAAATGAAAAAAATTAGAAGTTGCAAAAGTACTGCTAAAATATGTGATAAAATTGTATCAGATCCATGGCCAACAGACATTTTTCAGTAGCTTATTATGAAAACCTAACGGAGATTTTCTTTTAGGCTGAAAAACTGACAATAATGACATATAAACTGGCAATAGCGATAAAAAACTGACAGTATATAATGAAAAAATTTAAAATTTGCAAGTTTTGTCAAAAAATGCTGAAATTTGTTGTGTTGAAATCCGGAAAAAAAAATTTAAAACTTTTATAAATTATACAGTACCAATTTTTGAACCCGAGATGAGTTTGCTCGAGTCTTGAGGCCGGAGAATCCTGACAAACCGACAAAAACTTGAAAAAATTCAAGCTTTATAAAAAAAATTGACAAAATTTCTCATATTAAAAAATTGAAATTCATTCCATGGCAAATAAAATTAATTCAGTAACTTATTAACAAATATATGAGGACAACTTTTTGGCCCCTGCGTCTAGAAAGAAGTGGATAATAAAAAGTGAAGGTCAAAAAAATTGAAAAATTTTCCACGTTTTGTCGAAAAAATGCTAATATTCGTGATGTTAAAATGTTGAAACCATTCCACTACCACTAGAAACTATAGAGTAACCTAATATAAAACCCTAGAGGAGGTTCGTTGACGCTTAGGTCTGAAAAAACTCAAAAAATTACAAAAACTTTCGAAAAGATTAAAAATGTGAAAATTAGTATAAATTGCGTGTTTAGCGATCGGTTGTTCGTCAGTAGCCACGAGAGGCGCGAAGAGGGGGGGGGGGGGGGGTTGTACACCAGGGGTCTGATGGGGAGGGGGTGGGCAGCAGTGGGGTGAAAGACAAAAGCGCGATGGGGGGTTGGGGCAATAGGGGGTACTCAACAGTGGGGGGTGTCGCCAACCTCTAAGAACCGCCATTCACAACATAAGTATTAGTATCCAGATTAACTTGAGCTGAAACGGAGCTGAAGAATTCCAAGATTACCTAATGCCCGCTGGGAGCTAACTGTTTTTCCTGCTTTTGAGGACGAAAAAAGCCTCAGACGAAAAATCGGTCAAGCGAAATATCGCGTCAAAAAATAATTTGGGGTGACTTATTTAGGACCAAAAAATCTCAAAATGACCTTTTCACCTTTAACATTACCAGAAGTTCCTAATTACTATACATTACGAACGAAGCTTCTGTGAAAGTCCAATGTTCGAAAACAGAAGTCAACAATCGAAAACGGAGGTAATTGCTCGAACAGAAAGATTTCAAAATTAAAGTCATCAACAAACTTGCTTTCTGCTGAAAAAAATTAGCCGGTAGAATATCGGAAACGACTGGAATCGTGGTACAAAATAATCTCTACTCTAACTTGGACAAAATCAGAATATTGAAAATAAACACCAGAAATAAAAAATATAGTAGACCAATATAACATAAAAGTGTTAAAAATTTTTCAGTTCAGGGGTGTGTGTAGGTGCTGGTGGGGGGGGGGGGGGGGGGGGTTGGTAGGTGGGGGCAGGTAGGTGATTTTGGGGGGCGAAGGTAGGTGGGGTGGTGGGTAGGTACGTGGGGGCGCCGTAGGTAGGTGGGTACGTGGGGGGAGGTACGTTGGGGGTATGGGGGGAGGTATTTTGGTGGGGGGGTAGGTATGTTGGGGGGGGGTTAGGTACGTGGGGGGTAGTTTTTAGGGGGCGGGGTAGGTAGTTAAATGGGATCAAATTTTCTCAAATTGACCTCTTCACCTTGAATTACAGACTGTTACCAATTGCTATAAAAAACAAACTAAGCTATTGTTAAAGTCCATTGTTCAAAATTAGAAGTCAACAATCAAAACCGAGGTAAAAGCTCGAATAGAAAGAAGTCAAAACTCAAGTCATGAACTTGCTTTCTGCTAAACAACATAGCCGAAAGAATTCCGCAAACGACTTGAAGGATAAAATAGCCCACACTTATGACTTTACACCTACAACAACTATTGTGAAACTTGAACATCCGCAATTGCCATAAAAAATTGAGGAAGAATAGAAACGGTATTCAAAACCTTAAAACAAATTGAAAAAAATCTAGAAAAAAACAACGACTCTTTTAATAGTACAAGGAAACCCAAAGCCGAATAACGTTTCTTTGCAATTAGAGCAATGAGAGACTTGCAAATCAATGGGCATTTTGTAATAGGATAAGAAAATCGTCTAAGTATAAAATAAGAAAAACTGGAAAAAAAATAAGAATTATGTTTTAAAAATTCTTAATTTTTCTGTTAAGTTTCCTAAGAAAAAAAAAGATATATACCAGGAAACTTTAGCCAATTGGTACGTGAAACTTCTTTAAGTAACAAGCTTCTTTCCAAATCCCACTCAAAGTATTAAAACAAAAACTACTTGAAACCTTCAATTCCTATCGAAAAAAGACTAAAACTAATACAATATCATAATCAAACCCATAACCATCAAAAGTTGGAAAAAAACTGCTTTTAAAAGCCGCACGTGAACAAAAAAATTTCGCTCGCTTAGAAAAAATTCTTCACACATCAATTTCTCGCTCTCTCAAAAAAAGCAGTATTAACAAAAACCATTCTTTTTTCGCTCCTTTCTTCACTTTTGTTCGGCACCAAAATCATTCCAATTTTTTTAAGCGTTTCATTTCCCGCTTCTAAAATCACTCCAATAAAATTGATTTAAAAAAGACTTCTCCAATTCTCCACTTTGAGTCGTAAAAACTTGTAAAATATCAATACTCCTCTTCAAGTCGTGAAAAAGACCAACAGGACTAATAAAATTGCTACAAACTTCGTTTGAGAGCAATTAAAAACTAGCAGTGCGGGGATATATTCCGTTTTGCCCACCAGTATTTTACGCCCCCTGTTACAAATTATATGATGTTAAATAGCGCGTTACTATGAAGTAAATAGCACGTGACCTGGAAGCGTAAAAATTATAGGTCCAATAAGCTTGGTTGCAGGAGGTAAAACAGAATAGGTCCCAGTGCCAAAGGATTAGTGCGTTTTTTGTTAGGACAACTCTTGAAGCTCAAGAAAAAAAGCCCTGGCCATCGCTTTCTTATTTGACCGCCATCGACGTCCAATGACAAAAAAATCACTAAAAGCGATGATCTTCACGCGTTACTTTAAAACATAAGTTACGTTGCTGGATAAGCATTAGAGAAATAGAAGACCTCGAATTGGCTCATTCCAATGCCTGTGAATTGCTCCTGAAGCGAATACACCTACCTAACAACTGCCTTTAAAGGAAAATTACACTCCAGCCCATGGTTACTTCAGTGAATACTTTAAACAGTAAAACTCGTTTGGGATATATTCTGCTTCGGCCCCCAGCTTTAAAACATAAGTTACGTTGCTGGATAGGCATTACAGAAAGAAGAGGCCTCGAATTGGCTAAGTGCAATGCCAGTGAAACGCTCCTGAAGCGAATACACCCAATTTCGGTTCTATGATCGTGGTAAATTAACCAATCAACAAAGATATGTCAGTTTTGTTGATTTCGCTTGAAGACCGGGCTTTGTCTAATCACAGCCCTTTTTTCTTTTGTGACACCTATCAGCCTTTTGTTAGCCAGAAGTCAGTTAATAAATCAAAATTTAAAATAAATCTTTACCCTTGAAATCCAAGGTTTTTAGTACATCTTTTTATATACGTGTGACACTCACACTGCCCCCCCTCTTTACGAGAATAGAGTGCACCACTCACTCAAAATCAAACCATATTTTCTTTCACAGATCTTGTTATATGAACATCTTACTATAGAAAAAGTTTGTAGATTCATATGGAAAGTTAAATCATCAGTTTTGGTTGTTCAAAACTTTTTCTGCCTCGTCAAGCCCAAATATGTTGTAGGCTTCTCGTGCCGCGTAGGTTGTCAGAATTTAAAAAGCCCTGTTGATGGTCTTGAAAAATTCTTTGTCTCCACCAGCATCGGGGTGCGTCAACAGGCTCATTGTGTGGTAGTATTTTTTGATCTGATCTTTTGAAGCAGAAATTTTACCAACAAAAATTCGTATAGCGTTGCAGGCCAGTTCATAATGTTTTTGTTGTGAATCTCGAATAAACATTTCGCCGTGGCCTTTCTTTTGGCTTTTTCGTTTCTGAGAGTATTCTTTTGTCGATCAATGAGAGAATTTTTTCTTCGGCATTCGTTGGCCAAATACTAATTGGAGTTTTCCAGCTGCTCAAGCTTTGACCTCAATTGATCTTTCAGTCGCACTATTATTTCGATGGTTTTGCCCTTCTTAGCAGCTTTGACTTTCATATTGGCCAACTCTTGCTTCAATACTTCAATGGATTGCTCCTGTCCAGCATTTCTGACTGCCGCTGTCTTAAATTTATCTCGTAAAGCCTCACACTCGGCGCTCCATTTGAACAAAACTTACTTTGTCGCCTCTTTGATCTTATTGCAATAGCTTTCCAGTTCTTGTCGACGCTCAACGAGGTCTTTTTGAAGTGAAGAGTTAATATTCTTCAACTTCTCTAACTGCAAGCACTGGTTTTGCTGTTCCACTACTGTTTGCAGAGCTCGCGACCGAATATTGGCTTGTGCCAGATGTTCTAGCGTAGATACTTTCGAAGTCCGCGACAGACAAGAATCCACTCGGTACACTCCCGGGGAAATCGCTGAAGTAACGTCTCAAAATTCTGGCAAGTAGTACACACATTCATCAATCTGTGGAATCTCGTTACCCGCTATATTGGATAAAAAAACCTTTTTTGCTTCTAAAGTTTCTCGATATTTTCAATCTTGAACTCAAAATTTTTTCCTTTTTTCCTTACTTTCTGTTATCTGGTCTCGAACTCGAGACGTTCCTGTTTTTTCAGCATTGAACTCAAGACAAATTTTCTTGGTCTCGAAATCGAGACAACTTTTTTTCGTCTCGAACTCGAGACATTCCTTCTTTTTTTGATCTTGAACTCAAGGCAACTTATTTTTCTTTTTCTTTATTTTTTTTAAACAACTGACTTTGTGAGGACTCTTTTTCTTCAATCATTTATTAATTTGAGTAAATGAATTTATATACGTGTTCACGTTATGTGGTCAAGATTCCGCAATACTTGTTGCCAAGACGCTCCATTAATAACTAATCCTAAATAGATGCACAATTTAGGAGAAGTTTTCACAAATCGAAAATTGAGGTAGACTGATAAGACTTACACAGCAATGCTCTTCGCTTTTCTCCAAATGTATAAGCTTTCGGTTCTTAAATTCCGAAAAAAATGTTATTTCATTTGTTAATAAAATTCTTTTTGGAACTGGTCATTCCAGTGAATAAATATTTCATGACTGTATTTTCCATCCTAATCTCGGAATTCTTCCCGACTGATAATTCCTTTAATATCATTGCAAACTTTTTGAGCAGTTTGACTCTGTTTTAGGTTTGATGTGGTGAAAAAGCTGCGATGCAAATTTTCATCATTTACATTTAAGTTACTATTCATCGACCACTGATATATCTCACGCTTGAATTTCTTCAGCGTTTCTCCATATTGTTGAAAACTGTCGTCTTCTAATTTGACAGCAATTGGGTGCAGCGGGTTGCATGCAAGGATTGTATAATTATGATACAAATTATTTGTAACAGGGTTTATGTATCTAATTGAAATAAAAGTTTTGACCCTTTACTAACACAGGAACTTCTTTCGTGCAAAACGGAAGTTTGGTTATTGTTGCTACCATCTTGGCACATTTATGAACGAAAACACAGATCCTGCTCTTACAACGTGAGTTCCCTATTTGAAGAGCGTTACCGATGGATCAACAAAGTTTTCGATAATTCAATCATTGTTTGAATTTTCAGTTGTTGAATGTCGCATTGGAGCGTTCTAAATTTCAACAAAAAATCTTCCTCTCCTTGAGAAGTTCGAAATTAAAGGTGTCAACAACGCCTGAAAGAAACATTTCCAAGCTTATCTTAAGACTATCAGTTTTCAGTTCTGAACTTTCCTCGGAGTAAGAAACACCTGGAACTCCGGTTGTTTTCACCTGCTGTCCACACAAACTAATTGATTCTTCATCTAAGATTTCTAATTCAAAATCTTCATATTTAATTTTGTGTAAAAAATTTTCCGCTGATAAAATTGGTCTTGCTGCTACCAAAATTTTTGCAGGGTCCTCCTTATTACTTTATTAAAGTGTTTAATCGTTTGCCATGTTTGCTCACTTTGATTTTCAAAAAAATAGTTCACTAAGTTGTCTTCAAAATATGTGGTTTTGATGAAAACAGTTTTAGAGAAAGCTAGTGGATTCTTAAAATTAATAGGTTTCTTTGTAGCAGCTTCCCCCAAACTGTTCCCATGTAAGTTTTTGCATTGATTAACACAATTCCAATAAGATTTCCTCCTGTAGGTAAAACCCACTCTACAGGCTCTGCATACATATTGCCTTTGCGACCATTTTTTTCCATGAAACTTTGACTAAGCTTTTCGAAATAAGTGGTTTCGGCGGCCGGTCGTAAGACTGTTTCAAATACCGACCTGTTGACTTTGAAGATCCTATCTCCAAAACCTGGTATGCCCAAATTTTTATTCCGCCAAATGTGCCTACAAACTTATTTAAAGGGTTTATTGATTTTAGCAGTCTTGAATTCTCAGTGTAAAAAAAACAACATCGTCATATAGGTTGCTTTTTTAAGTGCCGACACTGTATATGCCGCTTCATACAACGTGAGTTCCTTTCTTGAAGAGCGTTACTGATGGATCAACAATGTTTTTGATAATTCAATCATTGTTTGAATTTTCAGTTGTTGAATGTCGCATTGAAGCGTTCTAAATTTCAAAAAAAATTATCCTCTCTTTGGGAAGTTTGAAATTAAAGGTGTCAACAACGCCTGGAAAAAACATTTCCATGCTTATCTTAAGATTATCAGTTCTCAGCTCTGAACTTTCATCGGAGTAAAAAACACCTGGAACTCCGGTTGTTTTCACCTGCTGTCTACACAAACTAATTGATTTTTCCTCTGAGAATTCTAATTCAAAATCTTCATATTTAATTTTGTGTAAAAAATTTTCCGCTGATAAAATTGGTCTTGCTGCTACCAAAATTTTTGCAGGGTCCTCCTTATTACCTTATTAAAGTGTTTAATCGTTTGCCATGTTTGCTCACTTTGATTTTCAAAAAAAATACTTCACTAAGTTGTCTTCAAAATATGTGGTTTTGATGAAAACAGTTTTCGAGAAAGCTAGTGAATTCTTAAAATTATTAGGTTTCTTTGTAGCAGCTTCCCCCAAACTGTTCCCATGTAAGTTTTTGCATTGATTAACACAATTCCAGTATGTTTTCCTCCTGTACGTGAAAACCACTCTACAGGTTCTGCATACATATCGCCTTTGCGCCCATTTTTTCCATGAAACTTTAACTATACTTTTCGACATAAGTGGTTTCGGCGGCCGGTCGTAAAACTGTTTCAAATACCGACCTGTTGACTTTGAATATCCTATCTCCAAAACCTGGCATGCCAAAATTTTTATTACGCCAAATGTCCCTACAAACTCATTTAAAGGGTATATTGATTTTAGCAGTCTTGGATCCTCAGTGTAAAAAACGACATCGTCATATAAGTAGCTTTTTTAAGTGCCGACACTGTATATGCCGCTTCATACAACGTGAGTTCTTTTCTTGAAGAGCGTTACTGATGGATCAACAATGTTTTTGATAATTCAATCATTGTTAGAACTTTCAGTTGTTGAATGTCGCATTGGAGCGTTCTAAATTTCAATAAAAAATTATCCTCTCTTTGAGAAGTTCGAATTTAAAGGTGTCAACAACGCCTGAAAAAAAAACATTTCCATGCTTATCTTAAGATTATCAGTTTTCAGCTCTGAACTTTCCTCGGAGTAAAAAACACCTGGAACTCGGTTTGTTTCCACCTGCTGTCTACACAAACTAATTGATTTTTCCTCTGAGAATTCTAATTCAAAATCTTCATATTTAATTTTGTGTAAAAAATTTTCCGCTGATAAAATTGGTCTTGCTGCTACCAAAATTTTTGCAGGGTCCTCCTTATTACCTTATTAAAGTGTTTAATCGTTTGCCATGTTTGCTCACTTTGATTTTCAAAAAAAATACTTCACTAAGTTGTCTTCAAAATATGTGGTTTTGATGAAAACAGTTTTCGAGAAAGCTAGTGAATTCTTAAAATTATTAGATTTCTTTGTAGCAGCTTCCCCCAAACTTTTCCCATGTAAGTTTTTGCATTGATTAACACAATTCCAGTATGTTTTCCTCCTGTACGTGAAAACCACTCTACAGGTTCTGCATACATATCGCCTTTGCGCCCATTTTTTTCCATGAAACTTTAACTATACTTTTCGACATAAGTGGTTTCGGCGGCCGATCGTAAAACTGTTTCAAATACCGACCTGTTGACTTTGAATATCCTATCTCCAAAACCTGGCATGCCAAAATTTTTATCACGCCAAATGTCCCTACAAACTCATTTAAAGGGTATATTGATTTTAGCAGTCTTGGATCCTCAGTGTAAAAAACGACATCGTCATATAAGTAGCTTTTTTAAGTGCCGACACTGTATATGCCGCTTCATACAACGTGAGTTCTTTTCTTGAAGAGCGTTACTGATGGATCAACAATGTTTTTGATAATTCAATCATTGTTAGAACTTTCAGTTGTTGAATGTCGCATTGGAGCGTTCTAAATTTCAATAAAAAATTATCCTCTCTTTGAGAAGTTCGAATTTAAAGGTGTCAACAACGCCTGAAAAAAAAACATTTCCATGCTTATCTTAAGATTATCAGTTTTCAGCTCTGAACTTTCCTCGGAGTAAAAAACACCTGGAACTCGGTTTGTTTCCACCTGCTGTCTACACAAACTAATTGATTTTCCCTCTGAGAATTCTAATGCAATATCTTTATGTTTAATTTTGTCTAAAAATTTTTCCGCTGATAAAATTGGTCTTGTTGTTACCAAAAATTTTATCAGGGTCCTCCTTATTACCTTATTAAAGTTTTTAATCGTTTGCCATGTTTGCTCACTTTGATTTTCAAAAAAGTAGTTCACTAAGTTGTCTTCAAAATATGTGGTTTTGATAAAAACAGTTTTCGAGAAAGCTAGTGAATTCTTAAAATTAATAGGTTTCTTTGTAGCAGCTTCCCCCAAACTGTTCCCATGTAAGTTTTTGAATTGATTAACACAATTCCAATAAGTTTTCTTCCTGTAGGTGAAACCCACTCTACAGGCTCTGCATACATATCGCCTTTGCGCCCATTTTTTTCCATGAAACTTTGACTATGCTTTTTGACATAAGTGGTTTTGGCGGCCGGTCGTGAAAGTGTTTCAAATACCGACCTGTTGACTTTGAAGATATTATCTCCAAAACCTGGTATGCCAAAATTTTTATTCCGCCAAATGTCCCTACAAACTCATTTAAAGGGTGTATTGATTTTAGCAGTCTTGAATCCTCAGTGTAAAAAACGACATCGTCATATAAGTTGCTTTTTTAAGTGCCGACACTGTATATGCCGCTTCATACAACGTGAGTTCCTTTCTTGAAGAGCGTTACTGATTGATCAACAATGTTTTTGATAATTCAATCATCATTTGAATTTTCAGTTGTTGAATGTCGCATTGGAGCGTTCTAAATTTCAATAAAAAATTATCCTCTCTTTGAGAAGTTCGAATTCAATGGTGTCAACAACGCCTGAAAAAAAAACATTTCCATGCTTATCTTAAGATTATCAGTTTTCAGCTCTGAACTTTCCTCGGAGTAAAAAACACCTGGAACTCGGTTTGTTTCCACTTGCTGTCTACACAAACTAATTGATTTTCCCTCTGAGAATTCTAATGCAATATCTTTATATTTAATTTTGTCTAAAAATTTTTCCGCTGATAAAATTGGTCTTGTTGTTACCAAAAATTTTTTCAGGGTCCTCCTTATTACCTTATTAAAGTGTTTAATCGTTCGCCATGTTTGCTCACTTTGATTTTCAAAAAAGTAGTTCACTAAGTTGTCTTCAAAATATGTGGTTTTGATGAAAACAGTTTTCGAGAAATTTAGTGGATTCTTAAAATTAATAGGTTTCTCTGTAGCGGCTTCCCCCAAACTGTTCCCAAACTGTTCACACGCTGGAACAAATCATTAGATCACGTTTTCCGCATAAAGAACTCAGTGCTATTTTCCAAAATTTGCTATCCTACTCAACTGATAGGGTAAACAAACAAATTAGATGGGGCATAGGAATTTGCTTTTTCGAACCAAATATGAGTCTGCTCATAAACTTTTTTTGAAAAGAAAGCTCAACCTTCACAACTTCAAACAGCGAAAACTTCATTAAACAGATTTTTTGATGTTGTCCAACCAACAAACACTCAAGTCAAGAAACTATGAAAAAAATCGGAGATATTGAAATTAATGTAAATAATCAAAAAAAATTTAAATTAAAATCGAGTCAAAATACAATATTAAGAAACCTTGTTCATAAATGGAAGAAACTTCCAAGAGTTATAAGGGAAAAATCAAAGAAAAACTTAAAAGAAAATTTTACGAGAAAAGATGCAAAAAAGACACGGCGAATTCCAATGGCCAGAAAATTGAAAGCTTTAAAATTGTATTTTTTTATAGTTCACAAAAACCAGAATCTGAACCTTAGCTTTTATTTAGTTATTCAAAGGAAAGATGTAAACTGTTTGATTTATAATATTACAACATGTAACTTTTAACCTTGTGGTTATTCGAATTTCCATGTTTGAGATCTGAAAACAATTAGCAAAAATATAACTCTGTGCGGCATTTGACTTTATATCCAGTATAATTCAAGCAACCTTGACTTAAAACATTGATCTCGTTTCGATAAGATCAGAAAACAACATTCAAGCCTCGTTGAGAATAACAATTCCAAGCTATCCTTCTTCGGTGCATGTTCTGAAGTGTTACTTACGAATAACATTTGCAGAGTTGATAAAGAATCACGAGTCCCGCTGAAAACTCCTCCATTGACTTAGAATTTATTTTTGCTAAAATCTGGTCTGCTAATTCTGACCATTTTGTCGGAAAATCCTGTTTGCATATTGACTGAAAAGCTGTTGATAATTGGTTCCTGAAACAAATTTCCGGTAACTTTTTGAAAATCGAAGCTGACAGCAGCTAGATTACGAATTCTGCATAAACTTTAAGAACATACCTTAAAAGTTTTGGAGATCTCGCAATAGCTTCCACGATAACGCTGCGGATGAAGATCTTATCATTTTCATGAATCGCAAAAGGCAGTTGGTCATCGACATTTTTAACTTCTTTTTCTTCCCAATAATTAGTTATCATGTTTTTGAAATAAATTGCAGCTGAAACACGAAGATTCTCTCATTTACAACATTCATAACGATACCTACAATTATTTATAAACAATAACATTACCCGCTTGTCTGGTTGCGTGTTGTACTTGGTCATTTGTTACTACTTTCAAAATGCTTGGAGCGAAATCAATAATTTTGAAAATCTGAAACAAACAAAATATTAAAACCAGATGACATAACTCAGAAAAAAAAAATTTTACCGTGTCAAGTGCCGCTTCTGCATCCTTCTGCAACTCTGGGTCGAGAGAGCTTTGGAACAGACTACAAATTCGTTCTACATCCATTTCAAACTCAACAAATCAACTCATCAAATCTGGAAACAGAATTATTACAACAGATTGCAGCAGAATGTTTGCAGTTCTTATCCAACGAAAGAAAAGGCTAAATTACAATATCCGCCTATATATCAATGAATATATCTGCTTTACCTGAAAACCTGGCGATACACCCCTCGGCGTTGCAGAAGTCTTGCGCCGTATTATAAGTATTACAAAGCGCATTGAAAATCATTTGAGTTAGCTTGAAGGCAATGCAATAGTCAGCTCTGCTAGGGCAAAAGTGTGGGATTGCATATTCTATTCATTCAACTCAGCCAGCTTATAATGCTACTGACAATGAGGCCGTACTCCTAATAGATGAAAAAAATGCAATTCGCTTTCAATCGACAATTAGCTTTAGAAAGATTTGTCCTGCTTTAAGCAAGGTGACTGAAAAATAGGATCTTTTCCGTTTGTGCCCCCCAGAACGTTATGCTCCCCCCAGTGACAGAGCACGTGTCATTATATAGTAAATCATTATGTAAAAATATTGCACGTGCGCCTGGGGGTTGCAAATAATATGCACCCACTAAGCTGGGGGGCACAAACGGAAAAGATCCGAAAATTAATTTGCAGACCAATCCGACTTCTTCGAACCACCGCATGCCTGTAGTCCTCAGAAGGCACCCTCCAGAGAGATCCTATTGGCTTGGCAAAGGAAAGCGTAGCCATAAACTCGAACGTAACGCAAAAACGGTACAAGGAAGACCGCAGTGTGATAGCAAGTTAGGAGAACCAACCCTAGTTCTTCATGGATTGAATTGTTGAACAATTTTTGATTTCAAAATTACGATTTTGCAAAAGCAGTTCAGTGATTCTAAGTTTTGAAGGAACTCTAACAAAAACTGAATATATGCTGATCAGAAGTAATACTCCTTACTGCTATATTAAACTTCCAATGGACGACAGGCAAATTTCTCAAGCACCTGATTACTTCGACTCCTTGTACTAGGGATTACTTGTCAATCTTCTACAGAACTTAAGGCGTACAACGGAGTCAGTGTATCAGTTACAATTTAGCCCATCCGATGGTACACCAAAATCAGACCACATTAAAGCGCTTCAATGGCTGTCCATAAAAAAACAAGTCCTCAAAAAAAATATTTAGGCATCGGTTGGTTCAACATCCATGAAAAACTGAGGGGTATCTTGGAATTAGTTTTTAGTAGCAGTAGCAATGATAAGAAAAGATGAAAAAATTTGATGGCTCTTCATGTACGTTTAACTTGGGCAAAATTCATTCAGTATTGAGGTTTTATAAGTCAAATAACTTGCCGTTTGAAACAGCACAACTTTTCTGAATTTTATTTGTTTGAAATTTAGTTTTTTTTTATCCTTTTCGAGGTTGTATATAATGTATATTTTATATATAAGGCGTAAAACAAAATTTAAAAAAACATAACCGACTAACGTCGGGCGAATTGCTCTCAAACGACCGGCGAGCGGTTGGCTTCGTCAGTAGCTAGCCACATTTTATTGAAGCTAGCGTTAGCTTGATTCGACTCTGCAACTTTTAGTTTTCTAGCTTTGTGAGTGAACAAATAAAAAAAACTTATATTTAAAAAATTTGCCAAATATTCCAAAATTTAAGAGAAGCTTCCAATTTTCGCAGTGAAAATGTTCAAAACTACTTTTCTCCTGAGTTATGTCAAGAAACCGATCTTATTTGTTCCATTAATCTAGAAACTATGCGACAGCTTGTCAAAAAGCTTTGGAGGAGGTCCCTAGGACCCTAGTGCCGGAAAAAATAATAAAAAGTCAAAAAAAACTTGAAAAAATTGCAAATAAATTTAAAATTTCTGGTCATAAAATCTTGAAAAACCTTCCATTACATCTAGAAGCTATGCTGTAACCTAGGCTCAAACTCTAGATGATTTTACGTAGATGTTGAGGTTGGAAAAACCAATAAAATGACAAAAAAATTCAAAAAAATGAAAAAAATTAGAAGTTGCAAAAGTACTGCTAAAATATGTGATAAAATTGTATCTAATCCATGGCCAACAGACATTTTTCCGTAGCTTATTATCAAAACCTAACGGAGATTTTCTTTTAGGCTGAAAAACTGACAATAATGACATATAAACTGGCAATAGCGATAAAAAAACTGACAGTATATGTTGAAAAAATTTAAAATTTGCAAGTTTTGTCAAAAAATGCTGAAATTTAATGTGTTGAAATCCGGAAAAAAAATTTTAAATTTTTTATAAAATATACAGTACCAATTTTTGAACCCGAGATGAGTTTGCTCGAGTCTTGAGGCCGGAGAATCCCGACAAACCGACAAAAACTTAAAAGGTGACTGAAAAATAGGATCTTTTCCGTTTGTGCCCCCCCCCCAGAACGTTATGCTCCCCCCAGTGACAGAGCACGTGTCATTATATAGTAAATCATTATGTAAAAATATTGCAGGTGCGCCTGGGGGTTGCAAATAATATGCACCCACTAAGCTGGGGGGCACAAACGGAAAAGATCCGAAAATTAATTTGCAGACCAATCCGACTTCTTCGAACCACCGCATGCCTGTAGTCCTCAGAAGGCACCCTCCAGAGAGATCCTATTGGCTTGGCAAAGGAAGGCGTAGCCATAAACTCGAACGTAACGCAAAAACGGTACGAGGAAGACCGCAGTGTGATAGCAAGTTAGGAGAACCAACCCGAGTTCTTCATGGATTGAATTGTTGAACAATTTTTGATTTCAAAATTACGATTTTGCAAAAGCAGTTCAGTGATTCTAAGTTTTGAAGGAACTCTAACAAAAACTGAATATATGCTTATCAGAAATAATACTCCTTACTGCTATATTAAACTTCCAATGGACGACAGGCAAATTTCTCAAGCACCTGATTACTTCAACTCCTTGTACTAGGGATTACTTGTCAATCTTCTACAGAACTTAAGGCGTACAACGGAGTCAGTGTATCAGTTACAATTTAGCCCATCCGATGGTACACCAAAATCAGACCACATTAAAGCGCTTCAATGGCTGTCCATAAAAAACAAGTCCTCAAAAAAAATATTTAGGCATCGGTTGGTTCAACATCCATGAAAAACTGAGGGGTATCTTGGAATTAGTTTTTAGTAGCAGTAGCAATGATAAGAAAAGATGAAAAAATTTGATGGCTCTTCATGTACGTTTAACTTGGGCAAAATTCATTCAGTATTGAGGTTTTATAAGTCAAGTAACTTGCCGTTTGAAACAGCACAACTTTTCTGAATTTTATTTGTTTGAAATTTAGTTTTTTTATCCTTTTCGAGGTTGTATATAATGTATATTTTATATATAAGGCGTAAAACAAAATTTAAAAAAACATAACCGACTAACGTCGGGCGAATTGCTCTCAAACGACCGGCGAGCGGTTGGCTTCGTCAGTAGCTAGCCACATTTTATTGAAGATAGCGTTAGCTTGATTCAACTCTGCAACTTTTAGTTTTCTAGCTTTGTGAGTGAACAAATAAAAAAAACTTATATTTAAAAATTTTGCCAAATATTCCAAAATTTAAGAGAAGCTTCCAATTTTCGCAGTGAAAATGATCAAAACTACTTTTCTCCTGAGTTATGTCAAGAAATCGATCTGCAAGTTTTGAAAAACTTCGTTGGCTAGTAATGATAGTTAAAATCTCGCTAAAATTCAAGACGTTAAAATCGTCAAAACCATTTCATTGTCTCAAGAGACTATCCGGATCTTTTCCGTTTGTGCCCCCCCAGCTTAGTGGGTGCATATTATTTGCAACCCCCAGACGCACGTGCAATATTTTTACATAATGATTTACTATGTAATGACACGTGCTCTGTCACTTGGGGGAGCATAACGTACTGGGGGGCACAAACGGAAAAGATCCGACTATCCAGTACCACCGTTTCAAGCTTTAAATAGTTTTACTGTCTCAAAAAGACCCTTAAACTTGGAGCATGATAATAATTTTCCGAAAATGGAAAAAAATTGAATTTTATCAAAAAAGTGCTAAAGCTGGAGTCATTAAAATATTGATAACCATTCGACTAACTCTAGAAACTATGCGACAGCTGATCATTCAACCTTGAGAGAGTCCCTAGGACCCTGGGGCCGGAAAAACTGATAGAAAATTTGCAAGCAATAGCCAGGGGGCCGGCTGTGGTGATGTATCAAGGTTGATTATACAAAACGTGTTTGAAGGTAAAAATCGTGGTCGAAGATCAGCAATGAAGCAACCAAGATATTTGAAACTTAGGTGTGGTAACCTGTTGACAACATGCAGAAGTTTTTGGTTGCCAGTTTTTGGTAACTGACCTCCCTTTGTCAACTGCCATTGAACTTATTTGTTCCATTAATCTAGAAACTATGCGACAGCTTGTCAAAAAGCTTTGGAGGAGGTCCCTAGGACCCTAGTGCCGGAAAAAATAAAAAAAGTCAAAAAAAACTTGAAAAAATTGCAAATAAATTTAAAATTTCTGGTCATAAAATCTTGAAAAACCTTCCATTACATCTAGAAGCTATGCTGTAACCTAGGCTCAAACTCTAGATGATGTTACGTAGATGTTGAGGTTGGAAAAACCAATAAAATGACAAAAAAATTCAAAAAAATGAAAAAAGTTAGAAGTTGCAAAAGTACTGCTAAAATATGTGATAAAATTGTATCTAATCCATGGCTAACAGACATTTTTCCGTAGCTTATTATCAAAACCTAACGGAGATTTTCTTTTAGGCTGAAAAACTGACAATAATGACATATAAACTGGCAATAGCGATAAAAAACTGACAGTATATGTTGAAAAAATTTAAAATTTGCAAGTTTTGTCAAAAAATGCTGAAATTTAATGTGTTGAAATCCGGAAAAAAAAATTTTAAATTTTTTATAAAATATACAGTACCAATTTTTGAACCCGAGATGAGTTTGCTCGAGTCTTGAGGCCGGAGAATCCTGACAAACCGACAAAAACTTGAAAAAATTCAGGCTTTATAAAAAAAATTGACAAAATTTCTCATATTAAAAAATTGAAATTCATTCCATGGCAAATAAAATTAATTCAGTAACTTATTAACAAATATATGAGGACAATTTTCTGGTCCCTGCGTCTAGAAAGAAATGGATAATAAAAAGTAAAGGTCAAAAAAATTGAAAAATTTTCCACGTTTTGTCGAAAAAATGCTAATATTCGTGATGTTAAAATGTTGAAACCATTCCACTACCACTAGAAACTATAGAGTAACCTAATATAAAACCCTAGAGGAGGTTCGTTGACGCCTAGGTCTGAAAAAACTCAAAAAATACAAAAACTTTCGAAAAGATCAAAAAAGTGAAAATTAGTATAAATTGCGTGTTTAGCTATCGGTTGTTCGTCAGTAGCCACGAGAGGCGCGAAGAGGGGGGGGGGTGGGGGCGGGTTGTAAACCAGGGGTCTGATGGGGAGGGGGTGGGCAGCAGTGGGGTGAAAGACAAAAGCGCGGTGGGGGGTTGGGGCAATAGGGGGGGCTCAACAGTGGGGGGTGTCGCCAACCTCTAAGAACCGCCATTCACAACATAAGTATTAGTATCCAGATTAACTTGAGCTGAAACGGAGCTGAAGAATTCCAAGATTACCTAATGCCCGCTGGGAGCTAACTGTTTTTCCTGCTTTTGAGGACGAAAAAAGCCTCAGACGAAAAATCGGTCAAGCGAAATATCGCGTCAAAAAACATAGCCGGTAGAATACCGGAAACAACTTGAATCGTGGTGCATTATAATCTCTAACCTAACTTTACCGAAATCAGAACATCAAAATAGACAAGAAAAAAAACAAAAGTAGCCCAAAAAACCACCTTAAAGTGTTTCAAAAATGCCGACAATTTTTTAGGTGCGGAGGGGAGCTAGGTGGGGTGGGTGAGTAGACAGGTTGGGGTGTTGGGTAGTGCAGGGGCATTTGGGGGTAGGGGGTAGTTAGGTGAAGGGAGTGGGTAGATTGGGGGATAGGGGTAGGTGGGGTGGGGGTGTAGGTAGGTGGGTGGGTAGGTATGTTGGAGAGGTGGCTAGTGCCTGGGGTAGCTGGGGGGGGGGGGGGGTGGGGTGATAGCTAGGAGAAGAGAGGGGAAGAAGTAGGTGGGGCGTAAGTTGGGGGTGGGGTGCGGGGGCGTAGGTAGGTGTTTGGAGGGTAGATATGTGGTGCGGGGTTTGTGCGGTGTAGTTTAGATAATTTGGGGTGACTTATTTAGGACCAAAAAATCTCAAAATGACCTTTTCACCTTTAACATTACCAGAAGTTCCTAATTACTATACATTACGAACGAAGCTTCTGTGAAAGTCCAATGTTCGAAAACAGAAGTCAACAATCGAAAACGGAGGTAAATGCTCGAACAGAAAGATTTCAAAATTAAAGTCATCAACAAACTTGCTTTCTGCTGAAAAAAATTAGCCGGTAGAATATCGGAAACGACTGGAATCGTGGTACAAAATAATCTCTACTCTAACTTTGACAAAATCAGAATATCGAAAATAAACATCAGAAATAAAAAATATAGTAGACCAATATAACATAAAAGTGTTTAAAATTTTTCAGTTCAGGGGTGTGTGTAGGTGCTGGTGGGGGGGGGGGGTTGGTAGGTGGGGGCAGGTAGGTGATTTTGGGGGGCGTAGGTAGGTGGGGTGGTGGGTAGGTACGTGGGGGCGCCGTAGGTAGGTGGGTACGTGGGGGAGGTACGTTGGGGGTATGGGGGTAGGTATGTTGGTGGGGGGGGGGGGTTAGGTACGTTGGGGGTAGTTTTTTGGGGGCGGGGTAGGTAGTTAAATGGGATCAAATTTTCTCAAATTGACCTCTTCACCTTGAATTACAGACTGTTACCAATTGCTATAAAAAACAAACTAAGCTATTGTTAAAGTCCATTGTTCAAAATTAGAAGTCAACAATCAAAAACGGAGGTAAAAGCTCGAATAGAAAGAAGTCAAAACTCAAGTCATGAACGAACTTGCTTTCTGCTAAACAACATAGCCGAAAAATTTCCGCAATCGACTTGAAGGATAAAATAGCCCACACGTATGACTTTACACCTACAACAACTATTGTGAAACCTGAACATCCACAAATGCCATAAAAAATTGAGGAAGAATAGAAACGGTATTCAAAACCTTGAAACAAATTGAAAAAAAATCTAGAAAAAAACAACGACTCTTTTAATAGTACAAGGAAACCTAAAGCCGAATAACGTTTCTTTGCAATTAGAGCAATGAGAGACTTGCAAAACAATGGGCATTTTGTAATAGGATAAGAAAATCGTCTAAGTATAAAATAAGAAAAACTGAAAAAAAAAAGTAAGAAATATGTTTTAAAAATTCTCAATTTTTCTGTTAAGTTTCCTAAGAAAAAAAAGATATATAGCAGGAAACTTTAGCCAATTGGTATGTGAAACTTCTTTAAGTAACAAGCTTCTTTCCAAATCCCACTCAAAGTATTAAAACAAAAACTACTCGAAACCTTCAATTCCTATCGAAAAAAGACTAAAACTAATACAATATCATAATCAAACACATAACCATCAAAAGTTGGAAAAAAACTGCTTTTAAAAGCCGCACGTGAACAAAAAAATTTCGCTCGCTTAGAAAAAACTTCTTCACACATCATTTTCTCGCTCTCTCAAAAAAAGCAGTATGAACAAAAACCATTCTCTTTTCGCTCCTCTCTTCACTTTTGTTCGGCACCAAAATCACTCAAAATTTTTTTAAGCGTTTCATTTCCCGCTTCTAAAATCACTCCAATAAAATTGATTTAAAAAAGACTTCTCCAATTCTCCACTTTGAGTCGTAAAAACTTGTAAAATATCAATACTCCTCTTCAAGTCGTGAAAAAGACCAACAGGACTAATATAATTGCTACAAACTTCGTTTGAGAGCAATTAAAAACTAGCAGTGCGGGGATATATTCCGTTTTGCCCACCAGTATTTTACGCCCCCTGTTACAAATTATATGATGTTAAATAGCGCGTTACTATGAAGTAAATAGCACGTGACCTGGAAGCGTAAAAATTATAGGTCCAATAAGCTTGGTTGCAGGAGGTAAAACAGAATAGGTCCCAGTGCCAAAGGATCAGTGCGTTTTTTGCTAGGACAACTCCTGAAGCTCAAGAAAAAAAGCCCTGGCCATCGCTTTCTTATTTGACCGCCATCGACGTCCAATGACAAAAAAATCACTAAAAGCGATGATCTTCAAGCGTTACTTTAAAACATAAGTTACGTTGCTGGATAAGCATTAGAGAAACAGAAGACCTCGAATTGGCTCATTCCAATGCCTGTGAATCGCTCCTGAAGCGAATACACCTACCTAACAACTGCCTTTAAAGGAAAATTACACTCCAGCCCATGGTTAATTCAGTGAATACTTTAAACAGTAAAACTCGTTTGGAATATATTCTGCTTCGGCCCCCAGCTTTAAAACATAAGTTAGGTTGCTGGATAGGCATTAGAGAAAGAAGAGGCCTCGAAGTGGCTAAGTGCAATGCCAGTGAAACGCTTCTGAAGCGAATACACCCAATTTCGGTTCTATGATCGTGGTAAATTAACCAATCAACAAAGATATGTCAGTTTTGTTGATTTCGCTTGAAGACCGGGCTTTGTCTAATCACAGGCCTATTTTCTTTTGTGACACCTATCAGCCTTTTGTTAGCCAGAAGTCAGTTAATAAATCAAAATTTAAAATAAATCTTTACCCTTGAAATCCAAGGTTTTTAGTACATCTTTTTATATACGTGTGACACTCACACTGCCCCCCTCTTTACGAGAATAGAGTGCACCACTCACTCAAAATCAAACAATACTTTCATTCACAGATCTTGTTATATGAACATCTTACTATAGAAAAAGTTTGTAGATTCATATGGAAAGTTTAATCATCAGTTTTGGTTGTTCAAAACTTTTTCTGCCTCGTCAAGCCCAAATATGTTGTAGGCTTCCCGTGCCGCGTAAGTTGTCAGAATTTGATAAGCCCGGTTGATGGCCTTGAAGAATTCTTCGTCTCCACCAGCATCGGGGTGCGTCAACAGGCTCATTGTGTGGTAGTATTTTTTGATCTGATCTTTTGAAGCAGAAATTTTACCAACAAAAATTCGTCGTTGCAGGCCAGTTCATAATGTTTTTGTTGTGAATCTCGAATAAACATTTCGCCGTGGCCTTTCTTTTGGCTTTTTCGTTTCTGAGAGTACTCTTTTGTCGATCAATGAGAGAATTTTTTTCTTCGGCATTCGTTGGCCAAATACTAATTGGAGTTTTCCAGCTGCTCAAGCTTTGACCTCAATTGATCTTTCAGTCGCACTATTATTTCGATGGTTTTGCCCTTCTTAGCAGCTTTGACTTTCATATTGGCCAACTCTTGCTTCAATACTTCAATGGATTGCTCCTGTCCAGCATTTCTGACTGCCGCTGTCTTAAATTTATCTCGTAAAGCCTCACACTCGGCGCTCCATTTGAACAAAACTTACTTTGTCGCCTCTTTGATCTTATTGCAATAGCTTTCCAGTTCTTGTCGACGCTCAACGAGGTCTTTTTGAAGTGAAGAGTTAATATTCTTCAACTTCTCTAACTGCAAGCACTGGTTTTGCTGTTCCACTACTGTTTGCAGAGCTCGCGACCGAATATTGGCTTGTGCCAGATGTTCTAGCGTAGATACTTTCGAAGTCCGCGACAGACAAGAATCCACTCGGTACACTCCCGGGGAAATCGCTGAAGTAACGTCTCAAAATTCTGACAAGTAGTACACACATTCATCAATCTGTGGAATCTCGTTACCCGCTATATTGGATAAAAAAACCTTTTTTGCTTCTAAAGTTTCTCGATATTTTCAATCTTGAACTCAAAATTTTTCCTTTTTTCCTTCCTTTCTGTTATCTGGTCTCGAACTCGAGACGTTCCTGTTTTTTCAGCATTGAACTCAAGACAAATTTTCTTGGTCTCGAAATCGAGACAACTTTTTTTCGTCTCGAACTCGAGACATTCCTTCTTTTTTTGATCTTGAACTCAAGGCAACTTATTTTTCTTTTTCTTTATTTTTTTTAAACAACTGACTTTGTGAGGACTCTTTTTCTTCAATCATTTATTAATTTGAGTAAATGAATTTATATACGTGTTCACGTTATGTGGTCAAGATTCCGCAATACTTGTTGCCAAGACGCTCCATTAATAACTAATCCTAAATAGATGCACAATTTAGGAGAAGTTTTCACAAATCGAAAATTGAGGTAGACTGATAAGACTTACACAGCAATGCTCTTCGCTTTTCTCCAAATGTATAAGCTTTCGGTTCTTAAATTCCGAAAAAAATGTTATTTCATTTGTTAATAAAATTCTTTTTGGAACTGGTCATTCCAGTGAATAAATATTTCATGACTGTATTTTCCATCCTAATCTCGGAATTCTTCCCGACTGATAATTCCTTTAATATCATTGCAAACTGTTTGAGCAGTTTGACTCTGTTTTAGGTTTGATGTGGTGAAAAAGCTGCGATGCAAATTTTCATCATTTACATTTAAGTTACTATTCATCGACCACTGATATATCTCACGCTTGAATTTCTTCAGCGTTTCTCCATATTGTTGAAAACTGTCGTCTTCTAATTTGACAGCAATTGGGTGCAGCGGGTTGCATGCAAGGATTGTATAATTATGATACAAATTATTTATAACAGGGTTTATGTATCTAATTGAAATAAAAGTGCTGACCCTTTACTAACACAGGAGCTTCTTTTATGCAAAACGGAAGTTTGGTTATTGTTGCTAACATCTTGGCACATTTATGAACGAAAACACAGATCCTGCTCTTACAACGTGAGTTCCTTATTTGAAGAGCGTTACTGATGGATCAACAATGTTTTTGATAATTCAATCATTGTTTGAATTTTCAGTTGTTGAATATCGCATTGGAGCGTTCTAAATTTCAACAAAAAATTATCCTCTCCTTGAGAAGTTCGAAATTAAAGGTGTCAACAACGCCTGAAAGAAACATTTCCAAGCTTATCTTAAGACTATCAGTTTTCAGTTCTGAACTTTCCTCGGAGTAGGAAATACCTGGAACTCCGGTTGTTTTCACCTGCTGTCCACACAAACTAATTGAATTTTCATCTAAGATTTCCAATGCAAAATCTTCATATTTAATTTTGTGTAAAAAATTTTCCGCTGATAAAATTGGTCTTGCTGTTACCAAAATTCTTGCAGGGTCCTCCTTATTACCTTATTAAAGTGTTTAATCGTTTGCCATGTTTGCTCACTTTGATTTTTAAAAAAAAATTGTTCACTAAGTATTGTCTTCAAAATATGTGGTTTTGATGAAAACAGTTTTTGAGAAAGCTAAGGGGATTCTTAAAATTATTAGGTTTCTTTGTAGCAGCTTCCCCCAAACTGTTCCCATGTAAGTTTTTGCATTGATTAACACAATTCCAATAAGTTTTCCTCCTGTAGTTAAAACCCACTCTACAGGCTCTGCATACATATTGCCTTTGCGCCCATTTTTTTCCATGAAACTTTGACTATGCTTTTCGAAATAAGTGGTTTCGGCGGCCGGTCGTAAAACTGTTTCAAATACCGACCTGTTGACTTTGAAGATCCTATCTCCAAAACCTGGTATGCCAAAATTTTTATTCCGCCAAATGTGCCTACAAACTCATTTAAAGGGTATATTGATTTTAGCAGTCTTGAGTTCTCAGTGTAAAAAAACGACATCGCCATATAAGTTGCTTTTTTAAGTGCCGACACTGTATATGCCGCTTCATACAACGTGAGTTCCTTTCTTGAAGAGCGTTACTGATGGATCAACAATGTTTTTGATAATTCAATCATTGTTTGAATTTTCAGTTGTTGAATGTCGCATTGAAGCGTTCTAAATTTCAAAAAAAATTATCCTCTCTTTGGGAAGTTTGAAATTAAAGGTGTCAACAACGCCTGGAAAAAACATTTCCATGCTTATCTTAAGATTATCAGTTTTCAGCTCTGAACTTTCATCGGAGTAAAAAACACCTGGAACTCCGGTTGTTTTCACCTGCTGTCTACACAAACTAATTGATTTTTCCTCTGAGAATTCTAATGCAAAATCTTTATATTTAATTTTGTGTAAAAATTTTTCCGCTGATAAAATTGGTCTTGTTGTTACCAAAAATTTTTCCAGGGTCCTCTTTATTACCTTATTAAAGTGTTTAATCATTTGCCATGTTTGCTCACTTTGATTTTCAAAAAAATAGTTCACTAAGTTGTCCTCAAAATATGTGGTTTTGATGAAAACAGTTTTCGAGAAAGCTAGTGGATTCTTAAAATTAATAGGTTTCTTTGTAGAAGCTTCCCCCAAACTGTTCCCATGTAAATTTTTGCATTGATTAACACAATTCCAATAAGTTTTCCTCCTGTAGTTAAAACCCACTCTACAGGCTCTGCATACATATCGCCTTTGCGCCCATTTTTTTCCATGAAACTTTGTCTATGCTTTTCGAAATAAGTGGTTTCGGCGGCCGGTCGTAAAACTGTTTCAAATACCGACCTGTTGACTTTGAAGATCCCATCTCCAAAACCTGGTATGCCAAAATTTTTATTCCGCCAAATGTGCCTACAAACTCATTTAAAGGGTATATTGATTTTAGCAGTCTTGAGTTCTCAGTGTAAAAAAACGACATCGCCATATAAGTTGCTTTTTTAAGTGCCGACACTGTATATGCCGCTTCATACAACGTGAGTTCCTTTCTTGAAGAGCGTTACTGATGGATCAACAATGTTTTTGATAATTCAATCATTGTTTGAATTTTCAGTTGTTGAATGTCGCATTGAAGCGTTCTAAATTTCAAAAAAAATTATCCTCTCTTTGGGAAGTTTGAAATTAAAGGTGTCAACAACGCCTGGAAAAAACATTTCCATGCTTATCTTAAGATTATCAGTTTTCAGCTCTGAACTTTCATCGGAGTAAAAAACACCTGGAACTCCGGTTGTTTTCACCTGCTGTCTACACAAACTAATTGATTTTTCCTCTGAGAATTCTAATGCAAAATCTTTATATTTAATTTTGTGTAAAAATTTTTCCGCTGATAAAATTGGTCTTGTTGTTACCAAAAATTTTTTTAAGGTCCTCCTTATTACCTTATTAAAGTGTTTAATCGTTTGCCATGTTTGCTCACTTTGATTTTCAAAAAAATAGTTCACTAAGTTGTCTTCAAAATATGTGGTTTTTATGAAAACAGTTTTCGAGAAAGCTAGTGGATTCTTAAAATTAATAGGTTTCTTTGTAGCAGCTTTCCCCAAACTGTTCCCATGAAAGTTTTTGAATTGATTAACACAATTCCAATATGTTTTTCTCCTGTAGGTGAAACCCACTCTACAGGCTCTGCATACATATCGCCTTTGCGCCCATTTTTTTCCATGAAACTTTGTCTATGCTTTTCGACATAAGTGGTTTCGGCGGCCGGTCGTAAAACTGTTTCAAATACCGACCTGTTGACATTGAAGATCCCATCTCCAAAACCTGGTATGCCAAAATTTTTATTCCGCCAAATGTTCCTACAAACTCATTTAAAGGGTGTATTGATTTTAGCAGTCTTGAATCCTCAGTGTAAAAAACGACATCGTCATATAGGTTGCTTTTTTAAGTGCCGACACTGTACATGCCGCTTCATACAACGTGAGTTCCTTTCTTGAAGAGCGTTACTGATGGATCAACAATGTTTTTGATAATTCAATCATTGTTTGAATTTTCAGTTGTTGAATGTCGCATTGAAGCGTTCTAAATTTCAAAAAAAATTATCCTCTCTTTGGGAAGTTTGAAATTAAAGGTGTCAACAACGCCTGGAAAAAACATTTCCATGCTTATCTTAAGATTATCAGTTTTCAGCTCTGAACTTTCATCGGAGTAAAAAACACCTGGAACTCCGGTTGTTTCCACCTGCTGTCTACACAAACTAATTGATTTTTCCTCTGAGAATTCTAATGCAAAGCCTTTATATTTAATTTTGTCTAAAAATTTTTCCGCTGATAAAATTGGTCTTGTTGTTAACAAAAACTTTTTCAGGGTCCCCCTTATTACCTTATTAAAGTGTTTAATCGTTTGCCATGTTTGCTCACTTTGATTTTCAAAAAAAATAGTTCACTAAGTTGTCTTCAAAATATGTGGTTTTGATAAAAACAGTTTTCGAGAAAGCTAGTGAATTCTTAAAATTAATAGGTTTCTTTGTAGCAGCTTCCCCCAAACTGTTCCCATGTAAGTTTTTGAATTGATTAACACAATTCCAATAAGTTTTCTTCCTGTAGGTGAAACCCACTCTACAGGCTCTGCATACATATCGCCTTTGCGTCCATTTTTTTCCATGAAACTTTGACTATGCTTTTCGACATAAGTGGTTTCGGCGGCCGGTCGTAAAACTGTTTCAAATACCGACCTGTTGACATTGAAGATCCCATCTCCAAAACCTGGTATGCCAAAATTTTTATTCCACCAAATGTTCCTACAAACTCATTTAAAGGGTGTATTGATTTTAGCAGTCTTGAATCCTCAGTGTAAAAAACGACATCGTCATATAGGTTGCTTTTTTAAGTGCCGACACTGTATATGCCGCTTCATACAACGTGAGTTCCTTTCTTGAAGAGCGTTACTGATGGATCAACAATGTTTTTTGATAATTCAATCATTCTTTGAATTTTCAGTTGTTGAATGTCGCATTGGAGCGTTCTAAATTTCAAAAAAAAATTATCCTCTCTTTGAGAAGTTCGAAATTAAAGGTGTCAACAACGCCTGGAAAAAACATTTCCATGCTTATCTTAAGATTATCAGTTTTCAGCTCTGAACTTTCCTCGGAGTAAAAAACACCTGGAACTCTGGTTGTTTCCACCTGCTGTCTACACAAACTAATTGATTTTTCCTCTGAGAATTCTAATGCAAAGCCTTTATATTTAATTTTGTCTAAAAATTTTTCCGCTGATAAAATTGGTCTTGTTGTTAACAAAAACTTTTTCAGGGTCCCCCTTATTACCTTATTAAAGTGTTTAATCGTTTGCCATGTTTGCTCACTTTGATTTTCAAAAAAATAGTTCACTAAGTTGTCTTCAAAATATGTGGTTTTGATAAAAACAGTTTTCGAGAAAGCTAGTGAATTCTTAAAATTAATAGGTTTCTTTGTAGCAGCTTCCCCCAAACTGTTCCCATGTAAGTTTTTGCATTGATTAACACAATTCCAATAAGTTTTCCTCCTGTAGGTGAAACCCACTCTACAGGCTCTGCATTTATATCGCCTTTGCGCCCATTTTTTTCCATGAAACTTTGACTATGCTTTTCGACATAAGTGGTTTTGGCGGCCGGTCGTGAAACTGTTTCAAATACCGACCTGTTGACATTAAAGATCCCATCTCAAAAACCTGGTATGCCAAAATTTTTATTCCGCCAAATGTTCCTACAAACTCATTTAAAGGGTGTATTGATTTTAGCTGTCTTGAATCCTCAGTGTAAAAAACGACATCGTCATATAGGTTGCTTTTTTAAGTGCCGACACGTGTATATGCCGCTTCATACAACGTGAGCTCCTTTCTTGAAGAGCGTTACTGATGGATCAACAATGTTTTTGATAATTCAATCATTGTTTGAATTTTCAGTTGTTGAATGTCGCATTGGAGCGTTCTAAATTTCAATAAAAAATTATCCTCTCTTTGAGAAGTTCGAAATTAAAGGTGTCAACAACGCCTGAAAAAAAACATTTCCATGCTTATCTTAAGATTATCAGTTTTCAGCTCTGAATTTTCCTCGGAGTAAAAAAAACACCTGGAACTCCGGTTGTTTTCACCTGCTGTCTACACAAACTAATTGATTTTTCCTTTGAGAATTCTAATGCAAAATCTTCACATTTAATTTTGTGTAAAAATTTTTCCGCTGATAAAATTGGTCTTGTTGTTACCAAAAATTTTTCCAGGGTCCTCTTTATTACCTTATTAAAGTGTTTAATCATTTGCCATGTTTGCTCACTTTGATTTTCAAAAAAATAGTTCACTAAGTTGTCCTCAAAATATGTGGTTTTGATGAAAACAGTTTTCGAGAAAGCTAGTGGATTCTTAAAATTAATAGGTTTCTTTGTAGCAGCTTCCCCCAAACTGTTCCCATGTAAGTTTTTGCATTGATTAACACAATTCCAATAAGTTTTCCTCCTGTAGGTGAAACCCACTCTACAGGCTCTGCATTTATATCGCCTTTGCGCCCATTTTTTTCCATGAAACTTTGACTATGCTTTTCGACATAAGTGGTTTTGGCGGCCGGTCGTGAAACTGTTTCAAATACCGACCTGTTGACATTAAAGATCCCATCTCAAAAACCTGGTATGCCAAAATTTTTATTCCGCCAAATGTTCCTACAAACTCATTTAAAGGGTGTATTGATTTTAGCAGTCTTGAATCCTCAGTGTAAAAAACGACATCGTCATATAGGTTGCTTTTTTAAGTGCCGACACGTGTATATGCCGCTTCATACAACGTGAGTTCCTTTCTTGAAGAGCGTTACTGATGGATCAACAATGTTTTTGATAATTCAATCATTGTTTGAATTTTCAGTTGTTGAATGTCGCATTGGAGCGTTCTAAATTTCAATAAAAAATTATCCTCTCTTTGAGAAGTTCGAAATTAAAGGTGTCAACAACGCCTGAAAAAAAACATTTCCATGCTTATCTTAAGATTATCAGTTTTCAGCTCTGAATTTTCCTCGGAGTAAAAAAAACACCTGGAACTCCGGTTGTTTTCACCTGCTGTCTACACAAACTAATTAATTTTTCCTTTGAGAATTCTAATGCAAAATCTTCACATTTAATTTTGTGTAAAAATTTTTCCGCTGATAAAATTGGTCTTGTTGTTACCAAAAATTTTTCCAGGGTCCTCTTTATTACCTTATTAAAGTGTTTAATCATTTGCCATGTTTGCTCACTTTGATTTTCAAAAAAATAGTTCACTAAGTTGTCCTCAAAATATGTGGTTTTGATGAAAACAGTTTTCGAGAAAGCTAGTGGATTCTTAAAATTAATAGGTTTCTTTGTAGAAGCTTCCCCCAAACTGTTCCCATGTAAATTTTTGCATTGATTAACACAATTCCAATAGCTTTTCCTCCTGTAGATGAAACCCACTCTACAGGCTCTGCATACATATCGCCTTTGCGCCCACTTTTTCCATGAAACTTTGACTATACTTTTCGACATAAGTGGTTTCGGCGGCCGGTCGTAAATCTGTTTCAAATACCGACCTGTTGACTTTGAAGATCCTATCTCCAAAACCTGGTATGCCAGAAAATTTTAATTCCGCCAAATGTCCCTACAAATTCATTTAAAGGGTATCTTGATTTTAGCAGTCTTGAATCCTCAGTGTAAAAAACGACATCGTCATATAAGTTGCTTTTTTAAGTGCCGACACTGTATATGCCCCTTCATACAACGTGAGTTCCTTTCTTGAAGAGCGTTACTAATGGATAAGCAATGATTTTGATAATTCAATCATTGTTTGAATTTTCAGTTGTTGTATGTCGCATTGGAGCGTTCTAAATTTCAGTAAAAAATCATCCTCTCTTTGAAAAGTTCAAAGTTAAAGATGTCAACAACGCCTGAAAAAAACATTTCCATGCTTATCTTAAGATTATCAGATTTCAGCTCTGAACTTTCCTCGGAGTAAAAAAAACACCTGGAACTCCGGTTGTTTTCACCTGCTGTCTACACAAACTAATTGATTTTTCCTCTGAGAATTCTAATGCAAAATCTTCATATTTAATGTTGTGTAAAAATTTTTCCGCTGATAAAATTGGTCTTGTTGTTACCAAAAATTTTTCCAGGGTCCTCCTTATCACCTTATTAAATCGTTTAATCGTTTGCCATGTTTGTTCACTTTGATTTTCAATAAAACTAGTCACTAAGTTGTCTTCAAAATATGTGGTTTTGATAAAAACAGTTTTCGAGAAAGCTAGTGAATTCTTAAAACTAATAGGTTTCTTTGTAGCAGCTTCCCCCAAACTGTTCCCATGTAAGTTTTTGCATTGATTAACACAATTCCAATAAGTTTTTCTCCTGTAGGTGAAACCCACTCTACAGGCTCTGCATACATATCGCCTTTGCGCCCATTTTTTTCCATGAAACTTTGACTATGCTTTTCGACATAAGTGGTTTCGGCGGCCGGTCGTAAAATTGTTTCAAATACCGACCTGTTGACTTTGAAAATCCTATCTCCAAAACCTGGTATGCCAAAATTTTTATTCCGCCAAATGTCCCTACAAACTCAATTAAAGGGTATATTGATTTTAGCAGTCTTGAATCCTCAGTGTAAAAAACGACATCTTCATATAAGTTGCTTTTTTAAGTGCCGACACTGTATATGCCGCTTCATACAACGTGAGTTCCTTTCTTGAAGAGCGTTACTGATGGATCAACAATGTGTTTGATAATTCAATCATTGTTTGAATTTTCGGTTGTTGAATGTCGCATTGGAGCGTTCTAAATTTCAATAAAAAATTATCCTCTCTTCGAGAAGTTCGAAATTAAAGGTGTCAACAAAGCCTGAAAAAAACATTTCCATACTTATCGTAAGATTATCAGTTTTCAGCTCTGAACGTTCCTCGAAGTAAAAAAACACCTGGAACTCCGGTTGTTTTCACCTGCTGTCTACACGAACTAATTGATTTTTCCTCTGAGAATTCTAATGCAAAATCTTCATATTTAATTTTGTGCAAAAATTTTTCCGCTGATATAATTGGTCTTGTTGTTACCAAAAATTTTTCCAGGGTCCTTTTTATTAGCTTACTAAAGTGTTTAATCGTTTGCCATGTTTGCTCACTTTGATTTTCAGAAAAATAGTTCACTACGTTGTCTTCAAAATATGTGGTTTTGATGAAAACAGTTTTCGAGAAAGCTAGTGGATTTTTAAAATTAATAGGTTTGTTTGTAGCAGCTTCCCCCAAACTGTTCCCATGTAAGTTTTTGCATTGATTAACACAATTCCATTAGCTTTTCCTCCTGTAGGTGAAACCCACTCTACAGTCTCTGCATACATATCGCCTTTGCGCCCATTTTTTTCCATGAAACTTTGACTATGCTTTTCGACACAAGTGGTTTCGGTGGCCGGTCGTAAAACTGTTTCAAAGACCGACCTGTTGACCCGAACTATCTCCAAAACCTGGTATGGCAAAATATTAATCCGACAAATGTCCCTACAAACTCATTTAAAGGGTATATTGATTTTAGCAGTCTTGAAATTTCAGTGTGAAAACGACATCGTCATATACGTTGCTTTTTTATGTGCCGACACTGTAAATGCCGCTTCATACTTGCGAAATTTTAGTTTTATCAGAAGTTGAATCTCAGCATATGTCTACCTTCTTCTTTTGTTTTCTAAAATTTTGTTATCACAGTTTGTGCTGTGATCTAGAGAATAGATCTTTGTTGATACAATGCTGTCAAATTCATAACCGTATAAATTGATACAAGGTGACGGAGAAGCAAAAATCGCTAGCAATGCCAGATACAAACATAGTGATACTCCATCACACGATGCTCCGGACGAAGTCGCCTTTCTTTTCGATTCCATTATTTCTTTCTGGTTTTTCCTGAAACAGAAGGAACGAAACAAATCAGTTTCCTGACTGCTAATGTACTCTTCATCTTGCTCAGTAAAATAATTCTTTAATTTCTTACGCACCGTTTTCATTCGGTTGCTAGACCTTGTAGCCATTTTTGGTGCCTTGTTATCACTATTCATCTTTTGTTCAGTACTTTTTGTTTTAATTCTAGATTCATGTGGCTTTTTTCTTGTTTTGGAATTTTTGCCTATGTTGATTTCTTTCCAGTCTAATCCGTAGGTTTTGATGAAGTTGCACTTCCTCTCTTGGCAACATTTTTTGCCTTCTCGTGTCCTTTAGAAGTTTCTTGCTCTAATTCTTTAGCTTCATTCTCAGACATGTCGTTTGTATCATTTAGTGAATCGTTAGCACCCTGAGCTTTGGATTGATCTTCTGTGTTTTGATTTCTTTCACTGTCTGTAAATGGTTCTATTTCAATTCTTTCATCATCGCCTGAGCTGTTCAAATCAGTGTTCTTCTGCCCTTTAACTGTTGTTTTTCGTTTCGCCTGAGGCTCAGGCGTAAATGGCTTTTCTAGTGTTTTGAAAATTTTCTGTCGGTCGTAATCGACTTTAATAGCTTTCTTTGTTTTTTTATCTTCTACCTTGCAATTCAAATTGTTTATAATTTCAACTATTATGTATGGTCCTCTATAGAAAGTAAATTTACTTCTTCCTCTCTTTTTAACCTTTGGTTTGAAAACCAACACTTCTTCGCCAAGTTCATAGCTCGGTCCATACCTACTTTTGCGACTATAATAGGTCTTCAGGCGCTCTTGTTCGACATCAATATATTCTCGCATCAATTGATGCTTTTCCTGTAGTTTCTGTTTCATTGAGAAAACGTAGCCACCTTGTGTTGCAAATATTGCGGTCTGTGGTTTTCTACAGATGCAGTATATAGATAGCGACAGTGGAAAACCCAGTACCACATACGCTGGGCTGTATTTTGTTACACCTTGGATTGATGATCGATAGGCCATCATCGCTAAATGTAGAAATTTGGTTCACTTACGCTGATATTGTCTTATGTATTTGGAGAGACATTCTTCTATTGTCCGATTTGTTCTTTCAATCATCGCGTTCCATTGTGGGTGGTAGGACGTTGTTTATGTCCTCTGAATTCCTTGTTCACTGCAACGAGTACGAAATAAATATGACATAAAATTCAACCCATGATCACTGTGTAGGTTGACTGGACAGCCGCATCTAGCTATCCAGTGTTCAAAAAACGCTCTAAACACCGTTTTTTGACTCTTGATTGGGTAAAGCTACGGCTTCGTACCACTTACTGAATTGATCACCAGTAAGAAAAATGTACTTGTTTCCCTGAGACTGGGGAGGTAGGCCCATGATATCAAGAGATATTCGCCAATATGAATGACTAGGTTTCCATTTTGTGAGTGAATGCCGATGTTTCTGCTTAATGCCTTTCCTTTTTAGGCACACGTAACAAATTTCTATCCAATTTCTTACGTCCCTTCTCATGCACAACCAATAAAATTTTTCACAAGCACTTTTGGTTTGTTTTCTCAATGCCGTCTAAGAGACAGAAATTTGTACACTGAACACAGTTTTTCCATAAATCCTTTGATGCTTCACTTTTCATTTGCTGTGTTTCCGGTCTGTTTTTGGTTTAGTACCCAGGAGTATACTTCTTAGAGTAGTGTGTGATTTTCTCAGGAATCTCGCAGTCTTAATCTCTGCAATTTGTCTAACTGCCAAACTCGACTTCGATAATCGGTATTGTCTTGCTCTGCGTCCATCACCATAGCGTTAAGAAAAGCTCTTTGTTCATCGGCTTTAGTGTTTATGCGCGACAGAAAGTCAGCATGTGGGATTTTCTTGCCTGCTCTATGTTTGATGTCAAAGTTAAATTGCCCAATTTTCTCCATCCATCTTGCAACCATTACATCTTTTTATTTAAAACATTAGATCCAGACAAGAGCCCGGTGGACCGTTATAATTAAAAACTGCAGACCAAATAAACAGCTTTTAAAATGTTGAGTAAAATGAGCGATTGCATATTACTCCCGCTTAGTGGCTGAATAGTTCCGCTAAATTTACTCAGAGTTTTGCTAGCATATGTCATAGGTCTATCCTCCGTTTCATGCTTTTGGGTAATAATTGCTCAAATTCCTGTCAACAAAGCATCTGTAGTTAATGTATACGGGTCCCCTTCTGTTTGGATATCCTAAAAACTGGGGCGTCCAAAAGCTTCTTTTTTTTAAATCGGTTACCGCATTTGTTCACTCTGTACTCCATACAAATTTATTCAGTAAACTGTAAGGAGGTTCTGCTGTTTTTCTGAAACCCGGAATAAATTTGCGATAATAGTCCACAAGGCCTAGAAAGGCCCTAACGTCTTTCAGGGATGGTGGTTCTTTCAATGTTTTTGCCGCTCTTAGTTTTTCGGGGTTGACATCGACTCCACTCCCGGATATAATGTGCCACAAGAAGCTGACACGTTTTTCGAAAAAATTGCTTTTGATCCCTTAATCTTTAATACAGTCTCCGCTAAGCGTTGGAAAACCAGCTCCAATTGTTTCAGATGTACGTTGAAATTTCTTCCAAAAACTATAACGTCATCTAGATACACTAGAGCCATTTCGTAGGAGAGGCTAGCAGAAAATAACTCCATTAGGTTTTGAAAAGCACTCGGAACAGGTTCTAGTCCCGTAGGGAGTGTTTTCTACTTATACAGGCCTAGAGGCGTTATAAATCTGTTAAATTTTGACTCTCTTCCTCGATCGCCATCTGAAAATATCCCGACAAGAGATCTATGCTCAAGAAGTACATGTTTCCCTCCAGTGAATCAACAATCTCATTAATTCGTGGTAAAGGTCAGCATATTTTTTTCTATTTGTTTGTTCAGACCACGATAGTCTACAACCAAGCGTTAGGTTCCATCCTTTTTTGGTACAAGTAATGATGGTGCTGCCCACTCGGAATGTGTTGGCTCGACTAAGTCGTCTCGTTCCAAGTCTTCAACAATTTTTTCCTGGCTTTTCTTTTCTCAAAGCTCATGCTGCCGTATGTACGACTGCATGGCACAGCATCTTTTTTTATGATAAATTTTGTCGCAAAATCCCATATCATTTGAGTTTCGCGAAAATAATACTTCATATTTTGTGCAAAGTGACCTCACTTTTGTCATTTCCTCACAAGACAAGCTCATTGAAATTGCGTTCACATGCTTCTCAAAATCAATTTCATCTCTATGTTTTGTGTTATTTACAGGGTTATTCAGTTGTATTTTTGAAATCTTTTCAATGTTTTTCGCACATGGGATTCCCGTATGTAAACTTTCTTTGTTTCTAATATAGGGTTCAGAACTCGAACCCATACGACATCATCAACCATGCCATTCAGCGATCTCGCCATTTAAACATGTGACTTGTTCTCAAAATTTTCATGGGTTCGACTATAATTTCTGTTCGCTGTGTTATGTTACCTTCTACATCGATAACTTCGCATTTAAGGAAACCTGCGCAGCAACGAGGTAATTCGTGATCTTCAGCAGCAATTAAAAACAGATTCTTATTACTTCGTTGTGAGGGGAACAATTGTAATATTTTCGCAATTGTCCCGCAAAAGAATTCCTTTATTTGGGCTTTAAAATACAGTCAAAATTGTATAAGAATTACATGCCCAATAAACAAGGCGTGATCTCAATTTTGGTCACTAGAAACTCAAATTTTATCTGTTTCCGCCACGCACAATTTTTACGTAGCTAGCTGAAGACGAAGCCCTGCCATCTTCAGCTAGTTCTCCTTTAAATACGGGCAATTTCGTTTGAAATGATTGGGACTCTCTCATTCAATTATTGCATTCCTAAGATGCATGATTTCGCTGACCGCAACGGCGACATTTTTCTCTCTCAAAACTCGCCGCTGCCTTTGACTGCTCGGCACGTCTCTCGTGTCACCGATCTCGGCTTCTGTTCTCGCCTCTTTGTCTTGGCTATCGCGCTCTACTGTCGTAATTGGTTCGTCTATTATCAGCGCTGCTTCTGTTGTAGCTATTATAGTTTTTTATGTTTTTTTTTCATTGGTGTTTGTGTTGTCTTTTATCTGCCGCCATCATTGCTGCGAAATACCTTTCCCTGTGTGTTGTAGATGGATGAGCTCCCTATTGCCAGAAAAAACGTGCGCGAACTCGATGAAGTTCCAGAACCAGTTTTTAATTTTGCAGATCTTTGATTGCTTTTTGATATTCATTTTCCTCTGCTCTTTTGCTTGTCACTTGAACAGTTCTGTAAAACTCTAGCAATCGAATTAGTGTCATAATTCGCCATTACATAAGTCATTTGATTTTTTTTAATTGAGGTTGCTTTGGGTTGTATGACAGATGGACCACGTGCACTAGAACAAATTTTTCCATTAGTGGAAGTTGTTAGAAGATAATTCGAGTGTCACACATACTTAAAAAAGATGTATTAAAGACCTTGGGTTTCAAAGTCAAAAGATTATAATACCTGATTTATGCCTGACGCAAATTTGAGAGATGTAAGGAAAACAAAATAGAAATTTGATCAAATAAAGCTAGGGTTTCGAGCAAAATCAACGAAATTGACATATCTTTAATGACTTGGTTAAATTACCACGATGTTAGAGCCTACCTTGGGTACTGACCAAACTGAGGATAAAATTCATTGATTGAACATTAAACCTATTACCAGAGATAACCACTCTATTGAACCGGAACCTGCATTTATTTAAACCAATTTTCTTCTACATTAATCTGTTCATTAAATTACCTTCTAACTTTCTATTTTAATCTAGTACCACGCTCAAATAATGAAATACATAAAATATTGCGCACCGGCGGCTGCTACATTGCCGATAGAGATGGGATTGGAGCAATATGGGATTGGTACTATATGCCAGCATTGGACAAGTTGTTAACCAAAAATCAAATTATACAGGCATCAATTTCATGGAGAACTACAGGTAAATTAAGTATTTTTTTCACTAAGCTGCAATGTTCTGAACCACTCAATTGCTGAATTTTCTGAGACTTTTTGAGCGCTTTTCAAGTGCTTGACTGTTCTGTTCTTTTCAATTTCTGCATTTCTCTCTAATAATGAAACTTGTTTTTTCTAGCGTTCATTTGCACCAGTAATGGCTTCCGACAATGAAATTTTCCATGGGTAACCAGCTGCTATTTTGAGTTTGATTTCCTTTAAACTGTATTTCCTGTGGCGCACTGCGTTTCTGTTGTCTAATAGTTCCTCCTGTGTCTTGTTTACTTTAATGCACTTTGGAGAATTATAGAGCTATGGCATGAAGCCCAATTAATACTGAAAACTATTTTTTCACTAATGGGGTAGCGGTGCTTGGCAATCGGGTTCTGACTTTTACGATGCAAATATCAGAAGAAATTTGAACTGGTATTTTCTTCGATTTTAATCGGGAGAAGCCTACTGTATTTGAGAGTACTTCATGAAACAATTTGATTTTCGTTCAACAATTAATTGACAAAGCCAAATTTTCTACCCATTTTTCTTACTCTGTTTGTTTAAATATACCTACCTAGGATGATGTGCGCGACCCAAGCCAGCTCTGATTAGACCAAAATCGGCTCTGATCAGACAGGTTGAGTCGCGCACTGGGGATGATGTCAAGGCGACTTGAGTTGCGCACTGGGGTGCCAGACTCACTTCGGTCGCGCACTGACTGACACTTTTAACTGTTGAAGTAGCAGTAATCATTGGTTTGATATATTTTTTCAGAAATTTATTCGTCATTGTATGGATATGGTTTTTGAGTTTTTCAGTAAAAAAATATTAGTTTGAAACGAAAACAATTCTTCTACCCAACAACAATTACCAAAGCTGCGTCTTTGGCGTGATCTTTGATATTCATCAAATAACATTGGGAAGTGCTCTTCAAAAAACGGGAAGTCTCGCGGGGTTTAACTATGTCTTCGTTTTTTCGGCTGGAACTCTTGGTTCTGATCAGACTTTCCAGACTCTGAATGGATTCTGATCAGACCGTACAGACTCTGGATGGTGTGCGGATCAATGCCAGACTCTGTGAAGTGGTCGAGCTTTACCCCCAGTGCGCCACCCAAGTCGGTCTGATCAGGGCTGGCTGGGGCCGCGCACATCATCCTGGGTATTATTGTAAATACTTAGACATTAGATCAAATTCAAGTGACTGTGACTCTTCTTGTTTTAAGTGTATTTCAAAGCGTTCTAAGTCTATTCGTTCGAAATGTTTTTTACCGCAGCTTAATCTATCCGTTGACTTGGCACAGGTGCTCCTCGATGTTGCACGCAACTCCTGCTTTTTCTTTCGACCCTGGTCTTTTCTGGACTACAGCATATGCAAGTTTAAAAAGGACCGCACATTTTTTTCAATATTTCGAAACTGCTCGTCATCAATGTTAATAATATTTTGATCTCATCTGTGCAACAAAAATTGAAACTAAATGGATATTGAAAAAATTAGATTCAAACTAAAGATCAAATAAACGCAGACTTAGCAACAGAAAGAGAACATGAAACAGGCCACACAATTTTTACTCATCCTGATTATTTTTATGATATGATTATATCAATAACATGAAACTATCATTACAGGGAGTCTACCAAGCGCAAAATATCGCACTAACGGTCCAACAATTGAATGCATCTATCAAAACTTTCGGTTAGCTAACTTATGTACTCTTTTTTTATGCTACGGATTTCAAAGGGAACAATCTGCAGTAATCACTGTGAACATCAACACTTACAACCAAATAATATAAAGAACGTTTGAAAAAGTACTTTCTTCAATATTATTTGGGAGAAGCTTCCTATAATTGAGAGAAAATCATAAAAACTTTTTAATTTGGTCAACAAATAATTATAAAGAGCCAAAATTTCTACCTTTTTTCTGAGGATGTTTGGATGAATATGCCTATTGTTGTAAATACTCAGAGATTTATTCAAATTCAAGCGGCCTTTTTTATTTTAAGTCTAATTCGATATCCATTCAATTGAACACCACAGTTTATCTGTCCGTTAGTTTTATCCCAAATCATAGTTCCTTTTGAAGCAAAACAGCACTGGAAAAACAGTATTCAAAATTGTGGAAACCCTTAGCAAAATCATCACTGAGATCCCCGAAAGTAATCTCCAAAGCAAAAAATTAAGATATGTGCCACTATAATGCTGCATCTAATTCTCGCCAGATCGAAGAGCAATAACTAAGGGGTGATATCACGAAAAATCTTTGGAAGCCCGAATAAATGAATATGATATAATTTGATTACCTGCTTTACGAAGCAAATGCATTTAAGGAATGTTTACGTGAGATCACTAGAAAACAAAAAGTGATTGCGAACAACGCTTTGAAAAACAATTGAAAACCGGTTAAAAACAGACAACTTAGGACAATCACTTGATGATGCGGAAGGTGGTGTCTCATCCACATAAGAAGAATTTAGCATCAAAGGAAAAAATCACACAGTGGTCGAGATCCAACACAAAAATCATCCAATCAGTTGAAGGGCTGATCTTGAAAACTAAATATTGGACTTGAGTCATATTGGACCCATCATATTGGACCCTAAATATTGGACCCATCACTCTTCGAAATATTAAATGCACTTGAATTCAGATGAAGGGCAATGAAAACGAAAGGTTAGCACCTTCCCTCCAGTCTTTGCGACTGCAGTTTTTTTCGGGTCTTATGATGCCTGACATCTGATAGCCGTAGATAGTTGCCTGGACCACCCGGTTACTTCACAATGAAGAATACAAAGGTAAAAATAAATTGATGCCTTTGAAACTAAACCATCCTTTTTCCAACGGTAAATAGAGAAATAAACTTTCTCTTCTAATGAGTAAATCTGTTTTGAAGCTTTTTTATCTGGGGTCAAAGATCGGTTTATTTCCGTGAACCCTTATATGCATCTAGCCAATTTGCACGCTGGAAAATGTGATGATGTTGAAGTGGAGAACTGTATTCAGATTTCAAAGGAAAAGACACAAACAGAAGCAACAAAGCTTGTCGACAATCAATTAGATTTCAAAGCAAAAGGTTTGCTTGGTTGGCGCTTCAAAAACTTCGTTTATGACATAAAAGTGATCAATCTGTTTGCTAGGCATTGCCCTAAAACATACCGAATTCGTTTAAGTATCACGAGACTATCAAAAAATTAAAAAATGAACCAATATTAGTTGAAGTCGAGAAGATCACCTGTCCATCGACAGAAGCTCCTTTCGCTGATTCGGTGGCAAGTGTGCACGGCGTCAGCGTCCAGCTGTCAAAGCTTCCAAAAATAGAGAAGCGTATTTTCTCTTCCATTGAGAAGATCTGCTCTAAACCTGTTATTATTTGAGGATCTTTTCCGTTTGTGCCCCCACCTTAGTGGGCGCATAATATTTGCAACCCAAAGTCACACGTGCCATCTTTTTACTATGCATTGACACATGGCTTGTTTCTGCGGTAGAATAACACCCCTTTTTAATGAAAGAAGAGCTAAAAAGAGCTTAAAAGAGCTTATAAGATTATCTTAAAAGTTTGTGAAAGAAGAGATTTAAAAAATTGACAAAATGTACTACAATTGCGTGTAGGGAAAAACAAGTGGCATCAAAGAAGCGCTTCTCCAACGCTGCCATGATGAAGGTACAGATGAAATTATATGTTTCGATACCAAGATCTTATTCAGTAGTCTTGAATGAGACTTGAGAGAACTCTATTTACCCGTATACCCATCACTCTTCGAAATAACTAATTCACTTGAATTTAGAGGAATGGCAATAAAGCGAAAGGTTAGCCCCCTCCCTCCAGTCTTTGCGAAGGTTTTTAACATCGCTTAGGGCTTCATCAAATGAACTCTGTGTCTCTGCAAAAAATTGTTGAAGTTCGCCTTCAGAATTGTGACTGAAAATTTAGTTTTTTTTGGGTCTAATGATGCCTGACATCTGATAGCCGTAGATAGTTGCCTGGAGCACTCGGTTATTTTACGATGAAGAAAACTTAGGTAAAAAAAATTGACGACTTTGAAACTGAACTATCCTTTTTCCAACGATAAATTGAGACATAAACCTTCTCTTCTAATGAAAAAATCTGTTCTGAGGCTTTTTTATCTGGGGTCAAAGATCGGTTTATTTCCGTGAACCCTTATATGCATCTAGCCAATTTGCACGCTGGAAAATGTGATGATGTTGAAGTTGAGAACTGTATTCAGATTTCAAAGGAAAAGACACAAACAGAAGCAACACAGCTTGTCGACAATCAATTAGATTTCAAAGCAAAAGGTTTGCTTGGTTGGCGCTTCAAAAACTTCGTTTATGACATAAAAGTGATCAATCTGTTTGCTAGGCATTGCCCTAAAACATACCGAATTCGTTTAAGTATCACGAGACTATCAAAAAAATAAATAATGAACCAATATTAATTGAAGTCGAGAAGATCACCTGTCCATCGACAGAAGCTTTTTTCGCTGATTCGGTGGCAAGTGTGCACGGCGTCAGCGTCCAGCTGTCAAAGCTTCCAAAAATAGAGAAGCGTATTTTCTCTTCCATTGAGAAGATCTGCTCTAAACCTGTTATTATTTGAGGATCTTTTCCGTTTGTGCCCCCACCTTAGTGGGCGCATAATATTTGCAACCCAAAGGCACACGTGCCATCTTTTTACTATGCAATGACACATGGCTTGTTTCTGCGGTAGAATAACACCCCTTTTTAATGAAAGAAGAGCTAAAAAGAGCTTAAAAGTGCTTATAAGATTATCTTAAAAGTTTGTGAAAGAAGAGATTTAAAAAATTGACAAAATGTACTACAATTGCGTGTAGGGAAAAACAAGTGGCATCAAAGAAGCGCTTCTCCAACGCTGCCATGATGAAGGTACAGATGAAATTATATGTTTCGATACCAAGATCTTATTCAGTAGTCTTGAATGAGACTTGAGAGAACTCTATTTACCCGTATACCCATCACTCTTCGAAATAACTAATTCACTTGAATTTAGAGGAATGGCAATAAAAGCGAAAGGTTAGCCCCCTCCCTCCAGTCTTTGCGAAGGTTTTTAACATCGCTTAGGGCTTCATCAAATGAACTCTGTGTCTCTGCAAAAAATTGTTGAAGTTCGCCTTCAGAATTGTGACTGAAAATTAAGTTTTTTTGGGTCTAATGATGCCTGACATCTGATAGCCGTAGATAGTTGCCTGGAGCACCCGGTTATTTCACGATGAAGAATACATAGGTAAAAAAAATTGACGACTTTGAAACTGAACTATCCTTTTTCCAACGATAAATTGAGAAATAAACTTTCTCTTCTAATGAAAAAATCTGTTCTGAGGCTTTTTTATCTGGGATCAAAGATCGGTTTATTTCCGTGAACCCTTATATGCATCTAGCCAATTTGCACGCCGGAACACGTGATGAAGCTGAAGTGGAGAACTGTCTTCAGATTTCAAAGGAGAAGACACAAACAGAAGTAACACAACTTGTCGACAATCAATTAGATATCAAAGCAAATGGTTTGTTTGACTGGCGCATCGAAAAATTCGTCTTTGACGTAAAAGTGATCAATCTGTTTGCTAGACATTGCCCTAAAAACATACCGAATTCGTATAAGTATCTTGAGACCTTGAAAAAATTAAAAAATGAACCAATATTAGTTGAAGTCGAGAAGATCACCTGTCCATCGACAGAAGCTCCTTTCGCTGATTCGGTGGCAAGTGTGCACGGCGTCAGCGTCCTGTTGTCAAAGCTCCCAAAAATAGAGAAACGTATTTTCTTTTCCATTGAGAAGACCTGCTCTAAAACTGTTATTATTTGAGGATCTTCCGTTTGTGCCCCAAGCTTAGTGGGCGCATACTATTTGCAACCCCCCGTCGCACGTGCCATCTTTTTACTATGCAATGGCACTTGGCTTGTATCTGCGGTCGAATAACCCCCTTTTTATGAAAGGAGAGCTAAAAAGAGCTTAAAAGAGCGTATAAGAGCGTATAAGTTGTGAAAGAAGAGCTTAAAAAATTTGACAAAATGTACCACAATTAGGTCTAGGAAAAAACAAATGGCATCAAACAAGCGCTTCTCCAACGCTGCCATGATGAAGGTACAGATGAAATTATATGTTTCAATACCAGGATCTTATTCAGTAGTCTTGAATGAGACTTGGCCTCAAAGAACTATTTTAACAAATTTGTCAGTCACTTTATAGAGCAATTAAAAAATCCTATTAGGCGCCTTCATGACTTTTCATAGATCAAAAATAGGTAGAATTGTTAGTCCTAAAAGAATACAATGCAAGAGGATTCTTCAGTAATCGAAAAACTGAAGAATACAACCGATAGCAGAGACAATGTATGGCGTACCTAGTTTTCGAAGTAAAGATTTACTCAAAGTTCATAATTTTACCCCTGATTGGTACGCTCTTGACTGTATTTCTACAGGTATATGTCTGTCTTCAAAAAATGTTTTTGAAAAGCTTAGAGGACAAGCAGAAAACATAGGACATTAGTTTACGAAATGTCATGGAATTGCAAAACCGATATGCCTAAAAATGGCTTTAAAACATTTTTGTTTTAGGAATAGATGTTGACATGATTGAATTTCATTTTTTTACATGGTTGAACTCCGATGAATTTCATGTTTATTGATTTTCATTGAAGTTCTATAGGACTAACTAGGCTCAACAAACGTTGTTAACAATTCTTCGAGAGAAAACTAGGACAACTTTTTGGATCTACTACAAAAACTTGTTCAACACGGTTAGTTTTATCATCAAAATATCTATGATATTTTTAACTGAAATAAAGTTCAATATAAAATGAATTTTATTGCAAAAAGGACGCCGACTTCCACCCGGTTTCTTCAAGATGAGGAATATATAGTTAAGAATAAATTGATCGCGTCGAACCTGATACATCCCTTCTTCAACGATAGAGAAATACTCTTCCGATGAGAAAATCTGTTCTCAAGCAATTTTAATCTGAGGACAAAGATCCGTTTAATTCAGTGATCCCTTGTATGGATCTAGCCATTTTGCACGCTGGAGTTAGTGATAATGTCGAAGTGGTTAACTGTATTCAGTTTTCGCAGGAGAAACCACAAATAGAAGCATCACAACATGATGACAGTCAATTAGATATCAAAGCAATAGTGGCGCTTCCAAAATTCTTGTTTTTGACATAATAGTGATAAATGTGGTTGCTAAACGTTGCCCTATGTCATGGTCTCGAGCACGAATAACAAGAATTTTATTATTTTAATAATTGATTTCAAAATGGCCTAAATGTACAAAATTTCACAGGTATTTATAATCCGTATCAGTATGAAAATTTACAGATCCGTCTAGATATAGATAAACTGATATGTGTTAATTTACACCTTAGTTGTGAACAAGTTTTTCCCCTTGCCGTATATGGCAAGTTCTAGTGCAGTTTTTTGCACTTAACACATTGTTCTCCCTACCTGAGAACATGTCATTGCTATCTACTGGGAGGGTCAGAGAGTTGGTCACTGATCGTGTTTGGTGGTGGGAAGGTCGAATCTATCTCACAAATTTATGGTTTATGTACATTGATAAACTTGTGGTATGCACAAATTTGAATCAACGAGTTCAAATTAGAAGCCATTATTCAATTTCACTTCACCAAACATCAGGTAAGAATGTTTTCTTTATATATCGAAGTTTTAACTTAAGTTGCTAAGTTCGCTACTTCTCGATATATCACTTCCTCCCTCCTTTTTTAAGCAAGTTTGTAGGAATAGCTTCTCCAAATCTTTCTAGTTTTTTTTCTGCTTGAAGTTCTCGTGGCCACTGAAGTTTGTTCCCCTTCAAATACTGAGGTTTCTTCTGTAGAGTTGGGTGATGCCACGTCTATGTCGTCCCTACTGCTCTCAGACTGTGAGTCAGAAGATTCAGTCTTGATGTCCTCAGGTTCCAACCGTGCAATTTGGTTGTCACTAACAAGAACTGTCCTGTTTGAATTCTCCGGCTGGATGAACGAAATGTTTATTCCTTTACGGATAATGAAAGTAGCTGGAACCGTTGGTGAACTGTTCGTCGGTTTGATGAGGACTAGTTCACACAGATCAAAATCAGTGACTGCTGGAAGTCTTATTTTGCGTCCCAGTAGCAGTTCTACGGGAGTTTTGCCCCGCGTCTTGGAAGTGTTCGGATGTGTCATCAAAGACAGCTGTAGGAAAGCGCCAAATGACACATTCAGATTTGGACTCCAGGCTTGAATAGCCCTTTTCACTGTTTGGACCGCTCGTTCAGCAATCCCATTTGCTCTTGGATGGTAGATGGGAGATTCAATCTTTTAAATCCCAAGTGATTTACACCATTGCTTTATGTCACTGCTCACAAACTCAGGACCAATGTCTGATACTAATGTTCTTGGTAACGCAAATCTTGCAATGATTTGACTCAAGTACACCTTCACTGTTTGTGAGGTTCTATTTCCCGCAGGGAAGGCTTCTATTCAACCTGATCCCGCGTCTAATATCACTAAGGTATTACCTTGATCCTTAACGTAGCCCCAGTCCATGTGGATTCTTTCCCAAACTTCAGCTTCCGGCCAAGTAGATACTGTTTTCTCCAGGTTAGGCCTGTTTTCTTGGCATTCTTCACATTTGCTAACATATCGAAGAACATCTTGACTGATGCCGGGCCACCAAGCCATCATTCGAACTGCTGTATCAGTTGCATTTTTGCCTGGATGAGTCTCATGAGCTTTGGCCATCACCATGGGACTTAGTTTGGGTGGAATTAAAGGCACAACTCCTCGAAAGATTATTCCATTGTGAATGGTCAAGGCGTCTTTCTGTTGCTCAAATCCTTTCTCTGCTTCTGAGCACTGTTTCCAGATGCCGCTTTTTATTCGTTTGATGACATCTTGAAAGAGTCGATTCGATCCCTGCTCAGTTTTGATGTCTGACTGGGTCATCAAGTCGGATTGGACGAAGTAGATATTGTCAAGAGCAAAGCAGACTCAATCATTGTGATCGTCATCATCAAAGTCTAGTCTGCTCAGAGCATCAGCGTGGGGGATCTGTTCTCCGGGTGTATAGTTCAATTCGAAGTCAAATCCCACCAGCGCTATTGCCCATCTTATAATTCTTGCTGATGCTTTTTTCGGAATTTCTTCGTCTGGGGCGAAGAGATATTTGAGAGGTTTGTGGTCAGTTTGTAGAGTGAATCTTCTTCAGAATAGGAATTGTTTCAATCTTGTGACCACAAAGACGATTGCAAGTGCGTATTGCTCAATATTGGAGTGATTATGTCCGGCTTGTGACAAACTCCTCGATACGTAGATCACAGGATGTCCTTCTTGTGAGAGTACCCCGCCTACAGTTTTCTCTGAGGCGTCTGTTGTCACGGTTGCTTCCTTCGTCAAGCTGTAAGGCTGTACAAGAGGGTTAGCACATAACTCGTTTTTTATGTTTTCAAATGCATTTTGCTCTTCCTTGTCCAATCTGAACTCTTCTTTTCGAATTTCGTTTAGGGGTAGCATTTTGGTTGCAAAATCCGGTATCATTTGACCATAAAAATTTGCTAAGCCGACAAAGGACTCGAGTTGTTTCATTTTTGATGGCGGTTTGGCATTTTTGATTTTCTCAACATGTTTAAGATCGGGTGCTATTCCTTTTTTGGAAACAGAGTAACCAAGAAAACTTACGCTTGAAACTGGTTTTGAGTTGGATTTCTTCTCATTGATGGTGAAATTTTTTTCACGTAGCTGACTCTTGACTGCAAGCATTCGTTTCTCGTATTGATCCTTTGTTGTTCCACATAGCAGAACGTCGTCTTGGAATATGACCACACCCTTGATTCCTTTGAGAGTTGACTCAATGCAATTCTGGAAGATTGATGAAGAGTTCTTTAGGCCCTGAGGAAGCCTGCACATCTTGAACAATCTTTGCGATGTGTTGATTGTGCATATTGCTTTTGCATCTTCGTCCAGCTCAATTTGATAATATGCATCTGATAAGTCAATTTTGTCCAAAGTAAGAGGCCCCATGGAGATTATGGAAAATGGTCTCCATGTCTAGGATTGGATAGTCCTCGTCCATAACTTTGCCATTGATGTGAACTTTGAGGTCCACGCATAGTCTCAGAGCTCCATTTTTCTTCCGCTGCCACACTACTGGTGATGCATTTGTGACCCCACCAGGTTGTACTGGCTCCAGGATGCCCTGTCGTACCATTGTCTCAAGCTTCTCTTTGACCCTGTCTTGGAGAGGTAGAGGTATCTTTCTGGTTTTGCAGAACATTGGCTGTGATCCCGGTATGAGTTTCACATGCGCTTTGTATCCTTTTACTGAAGGTAGTCTTTCATCACTTACTGCATTGATGCCTTCTTGGGGTAGCATGTCTCTCCCAAGTAGCCCAAACTTTTTGTCGGATTGCAAAACTGCTAGTTGTTGTTGCCTATACTTGCTTCCGTTCCACTCAACATCACATGTTAGTGATCCCAGAAGCGTCAGTTGGTGACCATCATAGGCCTCAAGACGTCTGACGTTCCCATTTAACTGAGGTTTACCACGCTCAGTCCAGGTTAAGGATGATATCACGGTGCTATCAGCACCGGTATCAACTTGCATTTTTATTTTATGGTCTTTTACTGTAATGTACTCCCATGTCACCGACATGTTAAACACGTTTTCCCGTGTATAGTACATTCCCATCTCCATTTCGGATGATGTTTGACCAGAAAACTTACCCTCTTCCTCGCAGAAATTGTTGTGCTGGTCAGACTTACCTGACTTAGGCCGGGTTTTATTTCTGCGCATTTTTGAAAAGTGCCCCACCTTTTCACAGGTGTTACATTTTGGTCCAAGGCCGGACGAGGCTTGCTGCTGTGTGGTTTACCTCCACATCAATTACACAAGTTACCATTGCCTTTATTACCAGTGAACTTTTCACTAGGTTTTCTGAAGGTTTTTTTGAAGTTGTATCCCACTTCTTCTTTTATTACAAATGGTCTATTACCTGTTGAGGAACTCGCAAAAACCATTGCTTGACTTCTGAACTGTAAGCGTCCTGTCATTTCAGACAGAGACATTGTTGGCCTAGTTTTAATGCCGTCTAATAGTCTAATTTGGCCTCAGGGTCTCTCAAACCTGAGATAAATTTTATTTTCACCAACTTTTCCTAAGGGTTGGTTACTGTAATTAGTTTTTCGAAGTCACAATAACGTGCTTCTTCTCTTGACTTTATCTTCTTTCTTCTCTGCGCGACATTCCGCCACAAAAGACATGATCCACGCAGTACAGGATTCTGTAATGTACTCCCATGTACAGCATTCTGCAGATCCAAGGTTTGTCGGTCGTTTGGTGGTCTGGACACCATTGTCTAGACACCACTGTGATGTACAGCATTCTGCAGATCTAAGGTTTGTCGGTCGTTTGGTGGTCTGGACGCCATTGTCGTGGTCTCGAGCACGAATAACAAGAATTTTTTTATTTTATTAATTGAGTTCAAAATGGCCTAAATGTACAAAATTTCACAGGTATTTATAATCCGTATAAGTATGAAAATTTACAGATCCGTCTAGATATAGATAAACTGATATGTGTTAATTTACACCTTAGTTGTGAACAAGTTTTTCCCCGTGACGTATATGGCAAGTAGGGGTGCAGTTTTTTGCACTTAACACATTGTTCTCCCTACCTGAGAACATGTCATTGCTATCTACTGGGAGGGTCGGAGAGTTGGTTACTGATCGTGTTTGGTGGTGGGAAGGTCGAATCTATCTCACAAATTTATGGTTTATGTACATTGATAAACTTGTGGTATAAACAAATTTGAATCGACGATTCGGTTCAAATTAGAAGCCATTGTTCAATTTCACTTCACCAAACATCAGGTAAGAAAGTTTTCTTTATATATCGAAGTTTTAACTCAAGTTGCTAAGTTCGCTACTTCTCGATATATCACACCCTAAAAACATACCGAATTCATATAAGTATCATCAGACTATCAAAAAATTGAATAATGAACCAATATTAATTGAAGTCGAGAAGATCACCTGTCCATCGACAGAAACTCCATTCGCTGACTCGGTGGCGCGTAAGCAAGGCATAAGCGTCCGGTTGTCGAAGCTTCCAAAAATAGAGAAGCATATTTTCTCTTCCATTGAGAAAATCTGTTCTAAACCTGTTATTTTTTGAGGATCTTTTCCGTTTGTGCCCCCAGCTTGGTGGGCTCATACTACTTGCACCCCCAGACGCACGTGGATTATTTGTACTATGTAATGCTCAGTAAAAGAGGGGCGCAAAGCCCTCCTTTTTTATGACGCCCGTTTAATTTATGTATTTACAGCATGATACTTCAATATACTGGGTTGGGTAATGCAATATCAACTCAGTCTTTAATGCAAAATCGTTGCACCTTGAGCCTGCGGATTTGTATGATCACCAAATTCATCCTGCAGCATTCAACTGGCGTCCTAGTTTTAATACTTGGCGTTCTTTCAGCGGCTCTTCTGGCAACAAATCTTGTGAAACAAATTCTGGAATCTTAAAACTGGTTAACATATTGACGGTGTTCATAAGAATTTGCTTTGACTACGATTCCAGTATCTCAATAACGGGCCTAAGTGCCCCACCTTTTCACAGGTGTTACATTTTTTGTCCAAGGCCGGACAAGGCTTGCTGCTGTGTGGCTTACCTCCACATCTATTACACAAGTTACCATTGCCTTTATTACCAGTGAACTTTTCACTAGGTTTTCTGAAGGTCTTTTTGAAGTTGTATCCCACTTCTTCTTTTATTACAAATGGTCTATTACCTGTTGAGGAACTCGCAAAAACCATTGCTTGACTTCTCAACTGTAAGCGTTCTGTCATTTCAGACAGAGACATTGTTGGCCTAGTTTTAATGCCGTCTAATAGTCTAATTTGGACTCAGGGTCTCTCAAACCTGAGATAAATTTTATTTTCACCAACTCTTCCTAAGGGCTGGTTACTGTATTTAGTTTTTCGAAGTCACAATAACGTGCTTCTTCTCTGAGGCGTGCTTCTTCTCTTGACTTTATCTTCTTTCTTCTCTGCGCGACATTCCGCCACAAAAGACATGATCGACGCAGTACAGGATTCTGTAATGTACTCCCATGTACAGCATTCTGCAGATCCAAGGTTTGTCGGTCGTTTGGTGGTCTGGACACCATTGTCTAGACACCACTGTAATATACAGCATTCTGCAGATCTAAGGTTTGTCGGTCGTTTGGTGGTCTGGACACCATTGTCGTGGTCTCGAGCACGAATAACAAGAATTTTTTAATTTTAATAATTGAATTCAAAATGGCCTAAATGTACAAAATTTCACAGGTATTTATAATCCGTATAAGTATGAAAATTTACAGATCCGTCTAGATATAGATAAACTGATATGTGTTAAATTACACCTTAGTTGTGAACAAGTTTTTCCCCTTGACGTATATGGCAAGTAGGGGTGCAGTTTTTTGCACTTAACACATTGTTCTCCCTACCTGAGAACATGTCATTGCTATCTACTGGGAGGGTCGGAGAGTTGGTTACTGATCGTGTTTGGTGGTGGGAAGGTCGAATCTATCTCACAAATTTATGGTTTATGTACATTGATAAACTTGTGGTATAAACAAATTTGAATCGACGATTCGGTTCAAATTAGAAGCCATTATTCAATTTCACTTCACCAAACATCAGGTAAGAATGTTTTCTTTATATATCGAAGTTTTAACTCAAGTTGCTAATTTCGCTACTTCTCGATATATCACACCCTAAAAACATTCCGAATTCATATAAATATCATCAGACTATCACAAAATTGAATAATGAACCAATATTAATTGAAGTCGAGAAGATCACCTGTCCATCGACAGAAGCTCCATTCGCTGACTCGGTGGCGCGTAAGCAAGGCATAAGCGTCCGGTTGTCGAAGCTTCCAAAAATAGAGAAGCATATTTTCTCGTCCATTGAGAAAATCTGTTCTAAACCTGTTATTATTTGAGGATCTTTTCCGTTTGTGCCCCCAGCTTGGTGGGCTCATGCTACTTGCACCCCCAGACGCGACGCACGTGGATTATTTGTACTATGTAATGCTCAGTAACAGAGGGGCGCAAAGCCCTCCTTTTTTATGACGCTCGTTTAATTTATGTATTTACAGCATGATACTTCAATATACTGGGTTGGGTAATGCAATATCAACTCAGTCTTTAATGCAAAATCGTTGCACCTTGAGCCTGCGGATTTGTATGATCACCAAATTCATCCTGCAGCATTCAACTGGCGTCCTAGTTTTAATACTTGGCGTTCTTTCGGCGGCTCTTCTGGCAACAAATCTTGTGAAACAAATTCTGGAATCTTAAAACTGGTTAACATATTGACGGTGTTCATAAGAATTTGCTTTGACTACGATTCCAGTATCTCAATAACGGGCCTAAGGGCTCTGGGATGTTTTCTACTACGCATCTTGTCTGTGGCTCTTTACAAAGTACCTGCTCGATGGAGATAATCAAAACTGCTGTGATTCTCAACCGCTCTAGAATCTTTTCACTCCTTTTCTTCATTCTTTTTCTTAATTCCTTTTCTGTTCACCTTATGGCACGATGCCACTTTGTAAACTCTCCTCAATACTATAGACCGGAGAGTTTGATCTTTTCCTGTTTTTGATGGAGTTTACATTGGCATGTTTGGCATAGATATTGAGCATAACTGACCCCGCATTTTTCAGTTGTCCAACAGCTTCCCTCAAAAGACAGAATACAGCAGTCTTTCTTGGCCTTGATCTTCAGCTTGAGGATTTTTTCCGGAATGATACAGGATGCATAAGCTCTTCTACTGTAAGTTAGAAGTCATCTGAGGTGCTCACCCAGCAAGTTCGTCCACCGCTCTTTCCAGACGCTTCTTTATCCATGAGATCCCCACGGCTGCCCCAGAATTCATACTCGTCAAAAACTTTAGAAAGTCATTCTATGAGACAAGCGCTTACTGGTGTTACACAACGACCTTTTCTCGGACGCATGTTTTTCTTGTTAAGAGCCGCACAGGGGTTGCTGGGGCTACTATTGACCTTCTCTTTGTTTTTTTCGACTCGAAGAGGAGTATTGGTTTTCTTAAGGTTTTTGGATATTTTCCGTTTGTGCCCCCCCCCCCACCCAGCTTATTGGGCGCATATTATTTGCCCCCCCCCCAGACACATGTACCATATTTTTACATAATGTTTTACCGTGTAATGGCACTTGCTCTGTGACTGGGGACACAAACAGAAAAGGACCTTATTTGAGGACAAAGAGCCGTTTAATCCCGTGAACCCCTTTATGAATCTATGGCTGCAATTCAAATTGTTATGATCTCTGATTATCTAAAAAGAGAAGCAGCTAGAGGATTGAGAGTCAATTTGACAAATCAGACACATCATTGATGAAACTGAGGATTATTCTTCTCTACATCCCGCAAAAGAAAAAAGAACGTCTTTATGGTTGAAACCATTGTTGTTAAAAACAAGAGAAGTTACAGATGCCATTGCTCTCAGATGTGACTGGGAACCTGTAAAGTTATCATCAACCTGTGAAGTTGGAGAAAAAATAACAACGTTGCTTATTCGACAAAGTAGCTATACCCATATCAGGCACATCTGAATACATACTTCAGCGAGCAAATTGACAAGTGATTTTAATTGCGTATATTGTTAACAATATACGCAATTAAAATCACTTGTCAATTTGCTCGCTGAAGTATGTATTCAGATGTGCCTGATATGGGTATGTATTCAGATTTCACAAGGAGGGACAACAAAAAGAAGCATGACAACAAAACAAAAATTGATAAGATATCAAAGAAAATGGTTTGTTTGGTTGGCGCTTAATAAAAACTCTGTTTAATTGTGACATAAAAGTAAATAATCTGTTGGCTATGGGTTGCTTTAAAACATGCCGAATTCATATAAGTATCACGAGGCTATTAGAAAAATGAACAAAGAACAAATATTAACTGGAGTGAAAAAGATCACCTGTTCATCGACAGAAGCTTCATGCGCTAGTGTCCATGTGCACGGCGCCAGTGTCCGGATGTCAAAGTTTTCATTGGAGCCATAGTAGAAGAGGGATGGTTGCCTTAAATCACTTTTTAAACTATTCAGATATCAATTTAAAGTCTTGTTGCACACTTTTTTCATTGCTAGCGAAGTAGTCTGGATTTATTTAGAATTCTGTGATATTTGACAAATGTCAGAATTCATAAGGGGAAGGGATTTTTTTTCATTGACGAGAGAAAACAAAAATTATTACAAAACAAATTTGCAATAACAAAAAGCAATCTTTTACGTCTGCTCCCCATTTTAGTAGTAAACAGTAGTAATAGTGACGTTGAAGTATCAGTTCAAACAGAAAAATTTGACTTTTAAAACTCAACAATTATTCGGGTACAAGTTAATTCAAAATTATGTTAACCACAAAAAATATAAAATAACAACAGATAGGAATGAAAGCAAAAACACCTTTTCAGGAATAGAAAACAATACACCCGGGATTTTCAAAACATCCTTAATAAAGATTGAAATAAATTTAGTGTAATAATTTTAAGTAAAATGTTGTATATGTGATTTTAACTGTAAATAATTTCAAAGTTTCGTTGTTATTTAAACTCATTTTTAAAATTACACTCAATGAAAAACTTATATACTTTGTAAATGATTTTATTTGATTGTTAAACCTGACTATGAACGCAATGTTCGAAAACGTTCGTTTTCTTACCAATTTAAACTTTAACTGAAAATTCCTTTTTCTCTGTATTTTTAACCATTTTCAATTCGATCTTTAACGGGCCCAGAAAAAGCAATGGAAAGCAAAAAATTAATAATTTTCTCAAATGTTACAGACAGTATTATTCATATATTAGCACTCCATAACGCTGTAAAAAGTTTTCAATACTACATAAAAAAGAAACTTCTGACAAAAATAACAACAGTACCTGGACTTTCTTCCAAACCCAATAGAAAGAATTCGTTGGAAAACGCACAATCTTCTGGCCAAGGGCCGATTGATAACACGAACTGACACAGTTGTGCGGTATGGTCTCAATAACAACAGCATCTCAGGCCATATTTGAATAACTACAGACCAAGTAGTGTACAAGAGCTGACAAACTACTTGACCACAAATAAAAACAAGTTTCAAGCGCTGATGTTCTGCCAGCGCACTGGAGCCCCTGATATTTTCAAAGAGTTGTTGAGCACTGATATACCGGTTCTGAGGGTGAAAAAACCCTGAATATCGAAGCGGAAGACGAAAACTCAGCTGGGAGACTACAGTGTGCTCCACCAGGAACCGGCACGTCAAAGCAAGTCACTGGACAATGTTCTGCAATACCAAGGAAACTTGATAACTCTGTTCAAATGAGGAAAAAATAAGAACTTCGGAAAACGACAGATGAAGACGAGAGCAGAAGTAAGACTGGTTAAAATAGCACAAACCGAAAGTGTAACTTCTCTACAATAATGTTTCATTGCCCCTGTCCATGAGTGATTGTCCATGATGTGCAAAAATCTACCACTACCATGACTCAGATACATTCTCACGCATAAAAACTTCTTAAAACAATTCCTAAACTAGATACAAGTAAAATCATAGAATAAACTATTAAATTGCAAAAACTGAATAATTTTAAGTTTTTTTTAAAAAAAGTTGAACTCCGGATTCTTTGAAGTTTAGAATTCCCAAAAACAAAGTTTTTTCAAAACAAGCGGTGCACTGTTAGCAGCTAAGCTCTTACGGAAAGATATGAGGCGTGGAGAACAAGGACGTAGATTGTTTTAGGAAAAATTTGGGTAGAGTAGGGACGTTCTCAAGAAACATTTTTAAAAATTTGCCTTTAATTGTGTACAGCTTTAGAAAGTAAATGAGATATCTTTCCGAATTGATTAGTAAGAGAGTTAACCACAAGTTGACGAAGCTGTCTGAGATACAGTAGAAGCTTTTGCAGAGTGGATCTCTTTATGACGTTGTTACAATGGACGGTGTTGAACCACTGAAATTTGTCCTGGACGTCTTATCATTAGGTCAATCGCATCCAGTCAGAGACAATCTTAATAAAGTGCACTTCCTAGCGGATGTAGACATATTAGCTTTTGAGTTATGGGAGAACAACACTGATGGTGAAAAAATATAAGAAATAGAATGGTCTCTCAAATGGTACGCCAAGAAGGTAAGTGAGACACCAATGTTTAGAGGGGTTAAAAGTTAAAGATTTTATGAAAGATCAATAACTACTAGTTGTACGAAATGATAAAATTTGTGGTTTTTGTGTTAAGAAACAGACAACGTACTCGGATAAACTAAATGATATCCATAGCGCCAGTCAGTTTGAGGCTCATAATGGAGAAAGTGATGATCTAACAATAAGAACGGAGAAACTGATATATAGAATTTTAAAATAGGGGAAGATAAATGGAAAAATTTATTACGGGCTCTAACAGAATTGCAAACGGCTAGGCTCTAAGTACATAAAAACAGTACACCGCTTTGGCGCGTTCTGTCAATACGCGGTTGCAGTTCCGAGAACCTGACAAAATTTCTGTCGCCCCTTTTTCCAGAAGTTACCAGGTGCAAATAATGAGACTAACTCGAAGAACGCCAGAGCCTCTTTAGAGGCTACCAAATTGGATGAAGATGAGCTAGTATTATCTCTCGCTGTTAGGAGATTGTGCACCAATATAGCGGTTGAGAAAGCAATTGAAAGTGCGCTTGGAGAGGTGTACTTCAGCGACGAAGTTCCTGAGATTCCCAGGTCAATTATGAACAGCCTGTTGAGACTAGCCGTAACGAATTTTCAATTTAATTGTAATATAATTTGGTATACACATTCGTACGGTTTAGCGATGGGTTCTTCGCCGGCGGCAATTGTGGAAAATTTATGAAGAAAATATTTTGAAATTTACTTGCAGAAACTAAATGAGGGAATGGAGAACAAAACTCTCGACATGAACCAAATGTGCATTGATTGCTATCGACGCGTTTTTTTTCCGAGGAAAAGGAGTCCAGTGCGAATCATGCAAAAATTGGTTTCAGGCAAAGTGCCAATATATAACTGACACGGAATATAGGAACATGCCGGAATTTTTTTGGATCTGTTCCTATTGTGCAGAAAAGTGCGACAGAGGACATACAGGAATTGAAAATGTTCTCGAATTAGGTGAATGCCATAGTGTACTGTCAAGGGGAACCTTCTAGACTACCTTTAATATGTATATTCTCTTCACGAAAACTTACAATTCTTTCTTGAGACACCCAACAGTAGTGGAAACCTGGCTTTTCTAGATCAGAACACAAACGTAAACGAAGATTGGAAAAATTTCTGGAATTAGCATCAAAAATGCCGGCATAATCTTAAATTTCCTTTGCTGTGCACCGTCACAACATAAGAAAAATACGACTGACGGGACTTTGCGTAGATTTTTGAAAATCAGTATCCAACTGATTGGTCATCCAGTATTGTTAATGAGACGTTAAATAAAATAGTCACGGAGGATAGCGTTCCAATAAAACCCACCAAAAGTGAACAACATCTCAAAACGATTAATTATCTTAACAAAAATGAGCTCCGGCCGAGGTTTTTAGTTAAATACAGAGGGAACATCACTCAAAATTTTGCAAATAGACTGAAAAATGGAGTGATATTCAAATCATATTCACAGCGAGAAAACTAACAACTTGCTTGCCCACCTTGAAATCATCTTTTGCTAAAAATAGAAAAAACCCGTGTTGTATATAAATTTATTTCTAGTGAATTTGTAGGTCCATCTACGTTTGCCGAACCACCCGACATAATGCCAATAGAGTTTTGGAGCATCAAAAGAAAGATTCCCTGTTGGACAACACCTCGTTGAGTGTTGTGGTATAGCGGATAATATTGAATGGAAGATTCTAGATGCATGTCGTGGTTTGAAAAACTAATGAAATAGAAGCGATCTAAATCAGAAAGCTGAAACCGCAACTAAATAATATTTGGAGTAGTAGTAAAAACTGAATTCTCTTTTCGAGAATTTCAAAATTAGGAAAAGCAAACTGGTACGTTAAGATTGACAAAATTTACAGAAATTTTATCGTAGAAAGTGTATGGGTTATCAATAGAAGAAGAATCCAACTTAGCATTCGGATTTTTAGATATAACGTTTCTAAATGAAGCTAATGTCATGTCGAAAAAATATGCTGTGCTTAAAAAGCACATTAGCCATCTTCGGAGCACTAATGAAGAAACTATTGTCACTCTGAAATTTCTTTGTAGATGGAATGTTAAAACGATAATGATTTGATGGACGTGTGGGGAAACAGTTATAACTGAGTGGGTTCCTTATATCAAATTTGTCATTTCACAGTTTTTATAATAAGATGGAATCATTTCTTATTAGTTGAAAACATATAGAAACTAGTTTATGTTGTTGGAGTGTCGCATTGCAGTCATCTGCGCTTGGATCCGTTTCACCACTCAACACTGAAATCTTTTCAGCAGTTGCAGTTGAGTGATTGTGGGTGACCAAGCTGGACTTCCGTATAGTAAGATTGACCTAATGAGTGTACTGTAGAGAAATTTCCTTCGTTTCTCTGAAACAGAAAGGAACATTTTTTCTTAAAAAATTGAAAGACATTATTGGATTTGGTCCGTTTTTAATCGATGTGAGTTCTCCAAGATAGATTTGACGTATTGATAAAACCCAAGCCAGTAATTTGGCCCGTCGAGGAGAGTTTGTTGTCGCCAAACGTAAAAGGCGAATCAAATGTATAATTAAACGACAGTACAGAACACTTGGAGAGGTTGAATGTTAGAATACTGTAAGAAGCTCAATTGAAAAAGACATCCAAATCATCTTGCACTAGTTCTGACTCGGCAGATAAGAGAATCATCAAGTCAGCGCAATAAAGGCAATAAAGAAAGTAGTTGCTGCTTTCAAGGTTGTCGCCAATATCATTAATGAACATAGCGAATAGTAAGGGCTAAATTACACTGCCCTGGGGAACACGAGAGGTTACTGGAATCTAGGAAGAAAGATAGGAGTCAAGTTTAACATATTGTCTCCTGATGAACAATTAGGACTCCATAGAGGTCAGAAAAACGATGTAAAAACCATAATTTCCTAGTTTCGTCAGGAAATTATAATAGGTTACGCTTAACAGAATCAAACGGTTTCTCTACTTCAAAATATATTGCAACTAACGGCACATTATTTTCCCTTATATAGTAGATAGGGTCCAAGTAATATAACATCTGGGTCACAAAGCTTCAGGATTGCAAAAAGCCATCTCTTGATTTAAAATTGAAGAGCAAACCCTAGGATGCACAAAATTAAAAGAGAAGCGTTCAACTACTAGCAAATATTCAGATAAAATACCAAATGGATGATAATTGGTGATATCACTAGTTGAAACAGACCTGTGAATGGGACTTACATATGATATTTTCCAGACTTCTGGTCAAATTTGCTGTTTGCGTATCCATGTGAATAACTGGCAATTCAGAGGTGCTATCACATCACATGACTGGTGAAGTTCAAAATTTGGGATTCTATCAGGATCCATCGCAAGTGAGTTTTCATTTCGACGCAGTAGGGATTCAATTTGAGCAGTAGTGAAAACGATGTCTCTAGAACAATATGATTTGCTGTGTGAAAGTGTTGGTAACATTGTTTGGCGCTATATACGGTGCCGAAGAGTTTATTGATAAGAGTTGCTTCACCGAAGCGGAAAAAGACGATTCGTTACCTAGTTAAATCGTGGTCGGGAAGTTCTGGGTCATTCAGCGCCACTAAGAAATTTAGAACACTTTTTCGGATACTGCAAGTCCAATTTTTCAAAGAAGAAGCATTTATCGAGTTTTATCAAATCTGCAAAGTCACAGCAATGCAGAGAGCCGAGAAAATTCCACTTTTTCTCTACTTTACTGATAGCTGTTTTCTGCATATGTAAAAGATGATTAGTATGTGAACTCTTTTATTGATATGCCGATTACAGCAAGGGTAGTTGTTCCCGTCAAGGCAAAAAGCACACCTCCATGGACAACATCATTTCTATCCCAACACCCCTCAACAAAGCCTTGTTTCTGTCAAAAAAGATCAAAGAAAATTCCTTCCAATCAATGACTTGCATAAGGTTTGCATGTTATTGATTGATTGGCAAATTACCAACAGGCATTTTATCTCGGTGAGTCAGCTCTCTAACAGTTAAACAAGTTGTCTCTTGTTGTCAGTAATAAATGAAGTTATGGTGTCTGTGATCGAAGTTGATAAGAGGATGGTAACTTAGCTTCTGGACTGTAATCAGATCTCTCCAGGAAATTGTCGCACTACAATAGGACGTTGGGTTTGCTTCCAACCACTTCACGTCATCCACAGGCAATGATACCCACGCTCCGTGGAACCAGGTGCCACATTTTCCACATCCAATTGCCGTTGCGTCATCGTCCTTCATCCTTTTCCTGCATCTCAAGCATTGGGTTGTTGATTTGGAACCAGTCCGCAAACGTTTGGACATTAAAAATATGAAAGTATTTTATGCGCGTGATTCGAACCCAATACGCGCGAAGAGTACCGGGGGCAGGAATTGACGTTGAAGTTTTAGTTCAAATAAAAAAAATTTGACGTTTGAAATTCAAAAATTATTCGCGTGCATGTTAACTTGATATTTTGTTGACACCAACAAGTAAAAAATTGTAACAGATGGGAAAAAAACTTGAAAACTTATTACACTAAAATAACTCAACAAAGATGGAGTTATTATAGTGTGATAAATTTATATAAAACGTTGTAAATGAGATTTTAACTGTTAAAAATTTCCAAAACTTGTTTTTTATTTTAACTCATTTCATAGAATTAGAGTCAAAGACGTTTATATAATATGTATTTGATTTTTTTTATTGTTAAACCTGACGATGAACGCAGTGTTTGAAAGAACTCGTTTTTTTAATAGATCTAATTTTTACTTGACATTTTCAGCTTATATTTATCGTAATAGTAATATTTCAGGCATCGGGGTCTTCAAGGGTTGTATCGAGACCACGTCCAAGTTCTATTGTTTTCTGAAAGCCAGAAAGAACGTGGAAGACCTCCTGAAAAAAGCTTAGGGAAGGAGGTTTGAACTGAGAAGAAAGGTAGAATTTTTTTGTTCAATTATTGTTCTTTCTACGCAAAAAAAACTTCGTCACATAATGGACGCCCACTCTGAAAGAATGGAAGCATAAGCTAAGAAAACTGTCAAAACGCCAGGATAGATCGCTATGCAACACTGATGGTGCAATGAAAACACTTGACAACTTGTAACTACCTGTTTTTGTCAAACATCTTCCTTCTTACGGGCCGAAGCTCACGTTTAATGAAAATTTTAATGGAACTTTTTCTCGAAGATGTTGATAATTTAGTAAAGAAAATAATCTGAGACAAAAAGGAGTATATGGTGAAAAGCTCGGTGAGATTGAAAAATCTGCTAAAGGGTACGCTAAGAACCAAAGAGAAACGTCAGTGGATAGAAGTCTGTCAAAAGTGACCAAGTATCATGAAGAACATGACCTCTTAGTTGTACCGTTTGATAAAGGTAATCGTTTTTGCGTAACGAGAAGGTAGAGATATCAAACAAAACTCGACCAAGTTCTTGATTGGCCTCAATTTTCACATATAGACGCAGGTGATGACATCATAAAAAATGCATAAAACGATATTAACTTATCAATCCCTTTATTGGAAATAAGAAAACATGATTGATTAGCAAAAAAATTATCAAAAATGAGATCAACTGCCGCGCAACCCTTCAGACTTTATGGTCTGGCTAAAGTGCACAAGACAGACACAACATTGCGCCCTGTTCTGCCAATACCAAGAGGTCCGCACTACAATTTGGATAAATTTTTAAAGCCGCTCTTTGATTGAGTTCCTGGGGAAAACATCAAAACCACCACTTTGCAAGCGAGAAAAATACTTGAGAGTATTGAACTTGAGGAAAACAAGCAAATAATTTCTGTGGGTGTAAAAAATGTTTCTACAGTTTTACCAGTTTTTGAAGCCCTTGAAATAACTCTGCGATCTTTATACTCAAAAGACAACGAATATGACATCAAAAGATTCTTACTCAAGCTCTTACTGAAACTGGCAGTCGCCAATGTTCATTTCAAAAGAAAAATTAACTGGTACTGTCAAAAAAACGGCCTGGCAATGCGGGAATCCCTAGCAATTGTCTTAGCTAACATTCGGAGAAGTCTTTTGAAGAAAAATTGAGTGACGAAAGTCTAAAACCGAATGTGAGAATTAAAGACCCCGAAAAAAATGTCCAGATTGCGTACGAAAAATTGCATGGAACAGCAAAGCTGTCGAGAGTGAAAACTGCAAGAACTGGCTCCAAGTCAGATGCGAAAATATAGACAATGAGCAATACAAAAAAATGGAGATATCGTTTGGATTTCAATGAACTGCAAAAATATGCCAGTAGGTGAATATGACAGAAAACGGAAAATTTTGGAAAGCTATGTTGATGACATTATTTGTACCGTAAGAGACGACCCTGATAACTTGCTCCAAAATCAACGATTTGCATCCAAACTCAGAATTAACTCCTGAATATTTGAATGATAAGCGCGATTTAGCGTTTTTGGATATGACAGTGTATGTTAATGAACAATGAAAGATAACCTTTAAATGGTGCCAAAAACAGGCATTGGTAATATCCTTCATCTCCCAAGTTTTGCACCATTTAAACACAAGAAGAACGTGAATAGAGGGTCAATCCGTAGGCTGGTGAGCTGCACGAATAATTGGATAATCTTTGACAAAATTTTTAAAAATGAATGAAAGATTCGGCTAAAAAACAATATCCAAAGAGTTCGTCTTTAAAAAAGTAAATGAAACGTTTCAAAAAAATTTAGCACAACCAAAGAAACTCAACAAACTTGTTGCATAAAACAGCTCAAATTAATCCTTATAGAAAAAGAACAATGAACTGCCATTATTATTTCTGCAATACGGAGGTAACCTTAGCCTAAGTTTTAAGGAAAAAAAAATACTGCAGCAGAAACACCTCTGATCTTCACAACCCGCAAACTCAAGGCATGCTTACCAACATTGATATCGGTGTTTGAGAAGCATCTCATGTGATCTTCCAGATGACTTGTAGTGGATGTAATTCCACATATGTCGAGCAGACGTGGTTGGACAACATGTGGTGAATTTTGTGGCTCTTTGCGAGCTTTTGAGTGGCGTGTCATTGATCAGTGCAACGACTGGCAAAACTTATGACAGTGGAAGCCAATTACATTGTGCAGCAAAGTCTGAACTTAACACTTGGGATGAATTCAACAGCAGAGTGTTAACACTCAAATATTGGTCTACATGCAAACATGGGGCTTTTTGCGGAATTTTCATGTCAGTGAGATCGAATTGACTAAAAATTTTAAGAAAAAGAAGGCGATTCAAAAAATGGAGTTAAATAGTAAAAAAAAATGAAAAACAGCAAAAAAACTTGAAAAACTGGAAAAAAAATTGAGACAAAAATTTCGTTTAATTTTTTGTTTCAAATTTTGTATAAACGAAATCGTGACAAACACACAATACCGAGTGTTAGAATTAAAGACCCCAAAAAGAATGTCCAGATTGTCATCGAAATATTGCTTGGAATGGCAAAGCTGCCGAGTGTGAAATCTGCAAGAACTGACACCAAGTCAGATGCGAAAATATAGACAATGAGCAATACAAACAAATGGGGATATCGTTTGGATATGAATGAACTGCAAAAATTTGCCAGTAGTTGAATATGACAGAAAATGGAAAGTTTTAGAAAGCTATATTGATGACATTATTTGTACCGTAAGAGACGACCCTGATAAATTGCTCCAAGAAGTTAACGATTTGCATTCAAGCTCAGAATTAACTCCTGAAACGTTGAATAATAATCGCGAATTAGCTTTTTTGGATATGGCAGTGCATGTTAATGAACAATGAAAGATAACCTGTAAGTGGTGCCAAAAACAGGCATTGGTACTATCCTTAATTTCCAAAGTTGTGCATCACTTAAACACAAGAAGAACATGAATAGAGGGTCAATCCGTAGGCTGGTGAGCTGCACGAACAATTGGAAAAACTTTGACAAAATTTTTCAAAAGGAATGAAAAACTTTGGCTAAAAAACAATATCGAAAGAGTTCGTCTTTAAAAAAAGTAAATGAAACGTTTCAAAAAAATTTAGAACAACCAAAGAAACTGAACAAACTTGTCGTACAAAACAACTGAAATGAATCCTTAAAGAAAAAGAACAATGAATTACCATGATTATTTCTGCAGTACAGAGGTAAAATTAGCCTAAGTTTTAAAAAAAAAAGTAAATACTGCAGCAGAAACAACTGTTATCTTCACAATCCGCAAACTCAAGACATGCTTACCAAGATTGATATAGGTGTTTGAGAAGCAACTCATGTGATCTTCCAGATGACTTGTAGTGGTTTTAATTCCACATATGTCGGGCAGACGTGGTTGGACAACATGTGGTGAACGTTGTGGCTCTTCGCGAGTTATTGATCAATGAAACTACTGGCAAAACTTATGACAGTGGAAGCCAATTACATTGCGCAGCAAAATCTGGCACTTAACACTTGGGATGAATTCAACAGCAGAGTGTTAACACTCAAATATTGATCTACATGCAAACATGGGGCTTTTTGCTGAATTTTCATGTCAGTGAGATCGAATTGACTGAAAATTTTAAGAAAAAGAGTGCCATTCAAATAAATGGAATAAAATAGTGAAAGGAATGAAAAACAGCAAAAAACTTGTAAAACTGGAATGAAATTCAGACAAAATTTTTGTTTAATTTTTTATTCAAATTTTGTATGTATGAAATCGTGACAAACACAAAATAACGAGTAAGAGAATTAAAGACCCCGAAAAAAATGTCCAGATTGCCATCGAAAAATTGCATGGAAGAGCAAAGCTGTCGAGTGTGAAAACTGCAAGAACTGGCACCAAGTCAGACGCAACCAGATAGACAATGAGCAAATGAGCAACACGAAAAAATGGGGATATCGCTTATGCCAGTTACTGACTATAGCAGAAAACGGAAGGTTTTAGAAAGCTATTTTGATGACATTATTTGTAACGTAAGATACGACCCTGATAAATTGCTCCAAGAAATCAACGATTTGCATCCAAACTAAGAAATAACTCCTGAAACTTTAAATGATAAGCGCGAACTAGCGTTTTTGGATATGGCAGTGCATGTTAATGAACAATGAAAGGTAACCTGTAAGTGGTGCTAAAAACAGGCACTGGTACTATCCTAAATTTCCGAAGTTGTGCATCACCTAAAAACACGAAGAACATTAATAAAGGCTCAATCCGTAGGCTGGTGAGCTGCACGAATAATTGCAAGAATTTGACAAAGCTTTGGAAGTGAATGAAAAACTTTGGCTAAAAAACAATATCCAATGTGTTCGTCTTTAAAAAAAGTAGATATAACGTTTCAAAAAAATTTAGCACAACCAAAGAAACTGAACAAACTTGTCGCAGAAAACAGCTCAAATTAATCCTTAAAGAAAAAGAACAATGAATTACCATCGTTTTTTCTGCAATACAGAGGTAACCTTGGCCTAGGTTTTAAGGAAAAAATAAATACTGCAGTAGAAACAATTGTGATCTTCACAACCCGCAAACTCAACACATGCTTACCTACATTGATTACATTGATATCGGTGTTTGAGATGCATCCCATGTGATCTTCCAGATGACTTGTAGAGGATGTAATTCCACATATGTCGGGCAGAGATGGTTGAACAACACGTGGTGAATGTTGTGGTTCTTCGCGAGATTTTGAGTGGCGTGTCATTGATCAGTGCACTGACTCGGAAAAATTATGACACTAGAGGCCAATCACATTGCGCAGCAAAATCTGGCACTTAACATATGGGATGAATACAAGAGCAGAAGGTTAACATTCAAATATTAGTCTAAATGCAAACATGAGGCTTTTTGCAAAAATTTTTTTGTCAGTGAAATCGGATTGATTGAAAATTTTAAGAAAAATAGTGCCTTTCAAATAAATGGAATAAAATAGTAAAAGGAAGGAAAAACAGCAAAAAACTTGTAAAACTGGAAAAAAAATTAAGACAAAAATTTCGTTTAATATTTTTTTCAAATTTTGTATAAAAGAAATTGTGACAAGCACACATAATAAGTGTAAAACATTCATTTTAGTTGTAAAAAACAAATTGCATCAGTTGATGCCAACGGGTTAGATCGGCTGATGTGCACTACGCAGCTTGTTGCAGTCAAGATGAGCCAAACACATGTGTCTGTAAGCTCTGCAGCAATCCGATCTTCGGGAAATTTCACCTGTTCACCTGCAAGGCCATGCAAACTTGAAGTGAGTGGCATGAAATACTACGTCTCTACTATAGCTCTCTAGATCTCACTCTTATCGATTGATGCATGTCTTTTGTTATAAATATCTGTACACGTGAGTTTATTAATGTTTCATCACTTAATTCTGTTTCGAGATATGTTCTTTGATACTGTCTATATAAAGACGTAATTCAACAAAATTTCTCTCTCTCTCTCTCCCTCCCTCTCTCTCTCTCTCTCCCTCTCTCTCTCTCTCTCCCTCTCTCTCTTTCTCTCTCTCTCTCTCTCTCTCTCTCTCTCCCTCTCTCTCTCTCTCTCTCCCTCTCTCTCTCTCTCTATCTCTCTCTCTCTCTCTCTCTCTCTCTCTCTCTCTCTTTCTCTCTCTCTCTCTCTCCCTCTCTTTCTCTCTTAGAAGCAAACACTCCAACTTTATGATATTATACCTTCCTAAACTAATGATGCTAGTTATAGCAAAAACGTTTGTTTTAATTAATTAGTCATTCAGAAACGGAGTTATAACGAAAACTTTTGTTGTAACTATTTAGTTAATCAAAAAAGAAAGTTATGAATTTTCAGAACAGAAAACAGAAGAAGACTTGAAAGCTACCGGCCAGTCTCATCATTGAAAATTGATAGCAAGGTTCTCGAGTAATGTATATAAATTGCCTTGTACAATCATTTTCGAAAGTTCCTAACTAAGAGTCAACATGGTTTTGTCAGGAGAAGACCTGTGCAAACATTTACGCTCATGTTTCTTAAATGAAATTATAAAGCTCCTGAGCACAACCCTCACAAAGAGATAATTGTTTTCTACACTGACTTCTCAAAATCTTTTGACAAGTTACCACATCATGAACTAAATCAAAATTTGGTCGGAATTGTTGGATGCTTGCTTGAAATACTAATTGACTACTTTAAAGATCGACAAAAATACGTGCATGGGCACAATACAAATTCGATGAAACTCGAAGCAACAAACGGGGTACCACAGGGGTCACTCTTAGGCCTATTACTGTTCTGTATTTTTATTACGTTCTTCAAGATGTCCTGATGTTTTCTGAGCCCTTTATCTTTGCTAATGATCTTAGAAATTTGGCTGTGCAAAGAAGCTACTGGGAAATTCAAGATGATCTACATGGGATTGAGAACTCTGTGATCCAAAGTAAAATGGAGCTGGCTAAAGACAAGTGGGTATATCTGAAATTCAGAGCTAGAGACCATCAGTACGAATGATGGAAGAGGATTTAACGAAATCCAAGAATGTCAAAGGTCTTGGTTTTCACATGGCGGCTGATGTATCGTGAAAACAGCATATTGAAGAAAGAACGAAGAAAGTAAATAAAGTTTTGTACATGCTTAAGCGAAATTTTGCAATTAAAGTAAACACCTTTGTAAAATTGGGATTATATAAGTCCTTAATTTTGCCGGTACTGCTATATGTTTCACGTGCTTGGCTGCAGGAAGAACTGAAATTCAAATTCTGGAAAAGTTTCAAAACGAGGTGGTCAAATAGATAACGAGAAATAAAGATACAGAATACTAAGTCAGCTTCGACTATTAAACATATTGCCTCTACCAATGTTTATCCCGCTTAACGATCTATTTCTGATTTCAAAAGCTCTGAATCCAGAGAATAGCGGCATCGAACTACCAGAAGTACTTACGAAGAAACAAAGAATTAAATTTTCAAAATTACGAAAAATCGAACCGAGAAAGCGCGCAGCGAATTCACCTTTAAAACCTGTGAAATTGCAAACGGCCTAGAAAATTTAATTAACTTAAGAGAACCAGTTGGACTGAAAAACTGTTATAGACTGATGTTATATATGTTTGATAGACTGTGATAAGGTGCTAATGTCTTATGTTCCATTTCAGATCTTGTCATAGTCTGCCGTATGTTTGATTACTTGATGTATCTTTGATTATCTATGACTCAACTTACGATCTATAATTCATCTTGTATTTTACAATTGTCTTGATCGAGTCATCCTGCTACATGGTGACAGGAGTGGGATTACTTACTGCTATTCTATCCAGTGTTTTTGCCTACCGCTGCGTCACTAAGAGGATTTTTTTCCACGGTCGCGCGCGGGAAGTAAAGGCACTACTCCAGTATTATTTGTTACCTGGAAATTTGATTATTATTTACAATGGCATTGAATACAGCTTTAGTAGCACCTGTTGGATTAAGCATGGATGGTGATGTTGCGGGTAATTGGCGCAAATTTAAGCAGAGATTCAACAATTATCTCGTAGCATCTGGATACTCAGAGAAGGCTGACAAAGTAAAAGCGTCGCTGTTTCTGCATTTGGTGGGCGATGAAGCTGTGGAAGGGTTCAATACTTTTGAATTTGCTAATGCTGGAGATAATGAGAAATTGGATAAAATCATGGATAAATTTGATGCGTACTGTGCACCGAAAAAGAATACCACTTTTGAGCGATATGTGTTCTTCAGTCGAAAGCAGAAGGATAATGAACCGTTTGATCAATGGCTAACCAATTTAAAACGACTGGCAAGCACATGTGATTTTGAGGTTTTGCGAGATTCTCTCATAAAAGATGGGATAGTTCTTGGCGTGCAAGATGTTCACGTAAAGGATCGTTTACTTCGTGAGAATGCTTTGACACTGGAGAGAGCAATTGAAATTTGCAAGGCTTTTGAAATTAGCAGACCACAATTGAAGGAGTTGGACACTAAGCCTAATATTACCGTCAATGCTGTAAAAACACAAAGTAAGCAGAAAGATTCTGGCAAACAAGTTACGAATTGTCGTTTTTGTGGGTCAAATCATGCTTATGGTAAATGTCCGGCTTATGGAAAAAACTGCAACAAATGCAATGGCAAGAATCACTTTGGAAAGATTTGCAGAAAATCTGAAAAGCCTAAAGCGGTTAAAGCTGCTGCTACAACCTCATCAGCGATTCCTGAATCAAGTGATGATATATTTTATGTCTCTGCGGCTGGTAGCAAACATGGATCTAAATGGACTCAAACTGTTCGAATCAATGGATATGAGGCCATGGTGAAACTGGACACTGGTACTGACATTAGTATCATGCCCTCGTCAAAGTACCGGAATATAGCTTCGGATATACCGCTAGTGCAATTTAATGCTCGTGTTGCTGGTGTAGGCAATCAAAATGTCCCAGTAAATGGTTCCTGTGTTTTATCAGTGGAATATGGAGGGAACAAGTGCGATGAAACGTTTGCAGTTGTTGATGATTCAGTACATGGTGACATTCTACTAAGTGGTCATGCTTGTGAGAAACTTGGATTAATTGCTAGAACAGGTTCAGTGAACGTTCAAAATTATCAGCCATTAATGGACAAATATCACGATGTTTTTGAAAGTTTTGGTAAAGCCAAAACAGTTTACAGTGCCAAATTGAACAAAAATATTCATCCTGTGATCAAGCCATGTAGAAGAGTACCACATGCTCTTATGCAACCTTTGAAGGAGGAACTGGAGTCAATGGTGGGACTTGGTGTGATAAAGCCAATTACGAAACCAACACAATGGGTCAGTCCTTTGTGTGTTGCCTTCAAGAAGAATAAGAAATCGAGAGTATGTTTGGATCCAGCCGATCTAAATAAAGCCTTACTCCGAGAACATTATCCATTACCAGTTTTTGAAGATTTATCACAGGAAATGGCTGGTGCAACGGTATTCTCCAAATTAGATTTAAAAGCGGCATTTTGGCAAATACCTGTTGATGACAAAACATCAGAATTATTGTGGTTCGCTACCCCGTTTGGCAGGTATTGTTTTACTCGGTTACCATTCGGAATCACACCTGCAAGCGAGGTCTGTCATCGTTGGATATCACATGTTACTGAAGGGTTACCGTTCATCAAAGTCAATGTCGATGATATTCTAGTCTACTCTAAATCGAAAGCGGAGCATTATGATCACATTGATCAAATATTGTCTAGAATTCGTGAGCACAACTTAACACTTAATCGGGATAAATGCGTGTTTGGTGTTAGTGAATTTACATTCTTGGGTTACAAGTTATCATCCAATGGAATTCAACCGGAAGATGCGAAAATAGACGCAATTATTAAATTACCATATCCTACAAATTCTACTACTTTGAAAAATTTCATTGGTATGGCGAATTTCTGGAAGGATTTTGTACCCAATATTACTGGAGAGCTTGCACCTCTTTACAATTTATTGCGATCTGACGTTCCGTTTATCTTTGATGAAAACTGTTGTCAGGCTGTTGATAGAATCAAAGCTTATCTAACAACAAAACCAGTATTACGACATTATGATCCTCAATTACCAATTAAAATTATTACTGATGCAAGTCGAATAGGCATTGGGGCTGTTCTTATGCAGGAACACGGCGATATTTGGCAACCTGTAAAATACGTGTCAAGAAAGTTGACCTCAGCAGAAACTAGATGGGCTATTATTGAATTGGAGTTATTAGCAGTTACGTTTGCTTTATATCGACTTCGTGTGTATTTATGGGGTGTTCATTTCTCAGTGGAAACTGATCATAAACCTTTACTTGGAATACAACGAAAGGACATTCATGAATTGAGTCCGAGATTGCAACTAATGCGACTCAAACTTTTGAAATTTGATTTTGAATTATCACACATCTCGGGACAAAGCAACGTTATAGCTGATGTTCTTTCTCGTAGTGGCATCGGAGATGATGTATCTCGCACCGTTACACTCAATGGTTTAGAACGGCAAGTTCTATCTGTTGTAGTTTCCAAACCATTTTCATCTGCAAAATTAAATGAAGTTATTCAAATGTCTCGTGAAGATGAACAAATTGAAACTGTGAAAAATTATGTTCAGAATGGATGGCCCGAGGCGTCCAAATGTGATCCAATTACTAAACCTTTTTGGAATTTACGAAATAATCTAAGCATATCTGGTGAATTATTGCTTTATAGAGAAGCGCTAGTTATTCCAAAATCAATGAGAAAACTAGTACTAGACAAGATTCATGATGGACATTTAGGTCAAACGAAATGCTTGGAAAGGGCTCGTGGACAGGTTTACTGGCCAGGCATCAACAGTCAAATTCGTCATTTAGTTGAAGCTTTTCCTGCATGTCAGGCATACCAACGCAAAGCAAATCGTGAACCTTTGCTTCCTCATGAAAGACCGGAAGAGCCATGGATGAAAGTTGGAATCGATTTATTTTATTGGAATGGTCATGATTATTTGTTAGCGGCAGATTATGCATCAGGAATTCCAGAAGTAGTTAGACTTCAAGGCAAGGATTCCAAGGCAATTTTTGTGGCTCTGAAAGCTTTATTTGCTAGATATGGCATTCCTCTTGTAATCGTTAGTGATAATGAACCAACCTTGGTTAGTTTTGAAATGAAGAATTTTTACAAGGAATGGGGAGTGACATTAATGACATCTTCACCTCGTTACCCTCAGAGCAATGGTATGGCAGAACGCAGTATTCAGACTGTCAAGAACATTTTGAAGAAATGTTCAGCGGCAAACGAAGATCCGTATCTTGGTCTTCTATCGTTTCGATCTGCTCCGTTATCATCGGGAGAATCACCTGCACAAATATTTTTACGCCGAAATATTCGTACTAGATTACCAAAATTTAGCGAGGAACTGTATCTAGATCGACTCGTTTCAAATAGTGCAGATAATTTTGTGAAATCAAAATTTCAGCCTGGTGATAAAGTCAATATCTACAATGAATCGACTAAATGTTATGACAAACAGGGAGTTGTTAAGAATGTGGTAGCTCCAAGATCTGTACAAACTGATTCCGCAGGAGATCTGTATCGACGAAATCAAAAGTCTTTGAGAAAATCCAGTGGTAAGCTACCAATACAACCAGATGTGAGACACTTTGAGGAAGATAATAATGCAATTAGCGACAATATTCCCGGAGGGAGGAGAGATAGTGTTGTTGTTAATAGTGAATGCCAACAATCAACTGATACACATGATTCACAGATCGTCTCACCACCATCCAATATACCACCAGTTAGTCAAAATAACACTGATAGTGAATTAATACAATCACCACAAGTCACTACACTTATTCCTGGAGGAACCAGAACCCGTCGAGGAAGGATTGTACGCAAACCACTTCGCTATCGATGAGATCAAAACTTGGAAGGGAGATGTTATAGACTGATGTTATATATGTTTGATAGACTGTGATAAGTTGCTAATGTCTTATGTTCCATTTCAGATCTTGTCATAGTCTGCCGTATGTTTGATTACTTGATGTATCTTTGATTATCTATGACTCAACTTACGATCTATAATTCATATTGTATTTTACAAGTGTCTTGATCGAGTCATCCTGCTACAAAAACAGAATATTACGTACAATGTGCAAGTTTTCGAGAAATTTTCTGAACGAAATATTTGCACTTGGAAATTGTTCTGCAATTGTCCAAACTGTGGAAATTATTGGGCATTATTTTAATTTGATGACGGACTTTAAACCCTTGTGCACAGCTGTAAATCCCCAAGAACCACAACAACAATATCATTGACTTAGTCCTTTTAGCAAATAATCTTGTTTCGTTAGTGGGTTGCACATTTACATAAGGTTCTCCATGTACATTTGTTGAAGTCATACTTTGTTTGGGAGAAATTTCAGTAGATTTCTCTCAAGTTTTTTTGCTTGATAGTTGTGTTAAATTGGAAGGCCGTGGGTGCATGTTATTTGCAGCCCACAGACGCACTTGCTTTGTTTTATTCAAAATGATTCACTGAGTAATGGTACATGCTCTGTAACTTCGGGGGGAGGGGGGGGGGGCAGAACGTACTGAGAGGTCAAGATCGCGAATGCACAGCCGGTCAACATCCCGGAAAAGATCGACACATAAACAAAGAGTGGAAGAACTTGAATTCATCGTTGTCATAAAAACTCATAACTATGTTCTAAATGGATAGAACATGGAATGGAGTACGTACAATAGCAATCAAGAGAGATGAAATAATGGTCCAGCTCCTATCTCACATCTAATTGTTAGAATTTTTTTAAGACACTTTGCCAATGGAAGAAACTTTTGGGATGTCAAAAATGAAGAATTTTTGTGAGATGAGACAGTACTGAGAAAGAAGGCCATCTTAGAGATTATTTTTATGAGATTGCTAATCTTTATTCAAAACGTTACAAAGATTCCCTTCTACTACTGCAGCAGCGATGGAGTTTTCTTGTGGCGTATTTGGCTTTATTTTTTAGACGTTTCATTTATTTTGATGGCAAAATTTTCCCTCGACAGTCGCCAAAACCTAATATCCGAAGATCACCTTGGAAACACGCCCCTTTTATGATAACTTCGTCACCATCATTCAGGAACTTCCTTGTTATCCCAGATGCGCCCAGATGAACTTCCTTCGTACCTCTCCAAGAAAGTTCCAGCATGCTGCCGTAACTGGTTTCCGAATCTCCCGAAATTGTTCCACTGGCAATCAAATCGCCCGGTCTTAAGTTACAACCGTTGCTTGTGTGATGAGCAATTTGCTGTTTCAAGGTCCAGTAAAGGTATTTAAAATTTGAATGGGATACATGACCCATCTGTTTAGAGTTTTCGGGTTGAATGAGGATATCTAATGCTATATCGAAGTTAAAATCATCTTCATGCTGTAAATATGGCAGTGGCTTTGGGTCTTGTTCTACATTTGGCACTTTAAACGCTTCTAAAGCCTCGATTGTTATTATCCAAGGAGATATGGTAGTTCCAAGAGATTTGCCTAAAAAGGGACCTAAAGGTACATACTCCCATTTTTGAATGTCTCGAGCACTCCAATCGTTCATAAGTGTTAAGCCAAAAACGCAGTCTTGTGCATTGTCAATAGGTATTGGCTCTCCCAGATTGTTTCCTGGACCGCCAATGAAACATGCCATCTCTAGTTCGAAATCCATAAGCTTACATGGCCCAAATGCCGGGGTTGTAGGATTGGCGGGAGATACCATTTGACCGTTGGGCCTCCTAATTGGGGTGCCTGACACCACTACCGAAGATGCCCGTCCATGATATCCTACTGGTAGCTGAACCCAATTGGGAAGTAGAGCATTTTCTTTTCCTCGGAATAAAGTTCCGACGTTCGTTGCGTGTTGTTTTGATGAATAGAAATCTAAAATATTTTTATTTGGTCCAAGAATTTTAGCCTAATTGAAGTGTGTTAGCCTAATTGAAGAAGACGGTATAGCTAAGTGGTTATAAGGCGTGACTGCCACCAGGGAGGTCGCGGGCTTGAACCCTTTCTGGAGTTGCTTGTAACCTTAAGCTACACCCCCTCTAAATTAAATTGCCGAAACAATGCTGAAACTATATCTATTGATTGCCAATTGATCTCAAGCGTATCTGCAGTAAAAATGGCAGGAGATCTAATGCTTCTCACAGTATGCAGTATTTTCTGTCAAAGAAATTAGCTGGCGACTAAAACAAACATCACCCTGTTCCTAATCCTTCCAAAAAAAAGATTCAGAAGCTTAACTCATAGATTATCTTTCTTAATTGTTTGTAGGTTAAATTTACAGTTGTTCCGATATTTATGCGGGACTATTTTGTCTGGGTCTTTTTTGTCTGCTTTTCTTGGACTATTTTGTCTGGCGCAATTTTGTCTGCTCTTCTTGGAGCATTTTGTCTGAGACTCTTTTGTTTGGGAATATTTTGCAAGTTGGGACTGTTTTGTCAGGACATGTTACACCTGGCCAATTGACTTTCGTTAAGCTTTTTGGAGATATTGAGATTTTTCTTTGTCATATTTTTTTCCCTAATTTTATTTTTCTACTAAAACTATCTGTAAAGACGCTTATTTGTACATAATTTTTTATACAAAGCGCATGTAGGCAAAAACAGACTGTTAGCCAACTTTTTGAATAGTCTGTCTCGTGTTTCATTTTTTATAGCCGCGAAGCGATAGCTGAGGCTATTATTGGCCTTCTCTTGTTTTTACGGTTCACAGAATTTGAATTGTATTGGGGCGCTGTCTGTTTTTAAGATCTGTTCACACATTTTCTTGATTTTTGAAGTCAAATTGGAGTACTGATTTTGGTCATGCCAAAACAGAATTGGAGCGAAAAAACGAGTGGTTTTGTGGCGTGAAGTTTTTGCGCTCTAATATTAAAGTAGAGTGAGAAAACGGTGTTTGAACAAAAATCCGCTTTCTCGCTAGTGATTTTTTGTTCACATGCGGCAATTTCACTTTCATTTTTACTGTTTTTTTGATTTTTCGGGTAGCATTTTTTTCTTAATGGTTTTCCCAATCCATTCGTAGTTCATTCTAGACAGTTTTTTGCTCAAGCCAAGTTTCCGTTTCTCGCTAGTGGTTTTTGTTCACATGCGGCATTTTGACATTGATTGTGTGTTTTTAATTTTTTCGATCTGTGTTTTTTTTAAATGGTTTTCCAATTTACTCATAGTCTGTTTTAGGTCTAGTTATTGTTTGGTCATTGAAAATTCTTTGAATTGTACGTCAGGACTTGTCCTGCTATATTTTTAAAATTCAAAGAATTTGAATTGTATTGGGGCGCTGTCTTTTTTTTAAGATCTGTTCACACATTTTCATGATTTTTGAAGTCAAATTGGAGTGGTGATTTTGGTCACGCCGAAACAGGAAATGGAGCGAAAAAGGGAGTGGTTTTGCGGCGTGGATTTTTTTCGCTCTAATTTTAAAGTAGAGTGAGAAAACAGTGTTTGAACAAAAGTTCGATTTCTCTGTAGTGGTTTTTTGTTCACATGCGGCAATTTCACTCTGATTTTTACTGTTTTTTCGATTTTTTGGATCGGATTTTTTTCTGAATGGTTTTCCCAATCCATTTACAGCTCATTCTGGACCTAGTTTTTTGTTAGAATCAAAATTACATATCTCACTAGTGGTTTTTTGTTCTCCCTAGCAGCATTTTGACATTGATTTTCTGTTTTTTTTGTTTTTTTTTCATCTGATTTTTTTAGAAATGGTTTTCCCAATTCACCCACTGTCCGTTCTAGGTCTAGTTGTTTGTTAAGTCAATGAAAATTTTTTGAATTGTACGTCAGGACTTGTCCTGCTATGTTTTTTATTTCGTCAAGATTTTTGTTACCACCACTTCAAATCTGCTTTTTATTCATTCGTTCATGCAATTTCAACTAAGTGCATGCGTGTCGTCATTTTTCACTCTCATTAAAGCGAGTTTTTTGTTCATTGGTGCGAAAAAGTTTTTCGGTCACACGTGACTTACCTCACTCTCAAAAATGACTCCTCGCTCAAAATTGACTTTTCTTCACTTTAATTCAAAGAGATAAGGTCAAACGAGTGTGTGTCACTCTAATTGAAGGTTATTTGAGAGCAGTGAATAAAAGTAGCGTTAGGATAAACCAATTATTGATAAAAAATACAGCTCAGCATTAAATAAAAAGGATTTTTTGGTCTGATTTTTTTACTATCTTTTTGAGACTGCAGATCTATTGCGACTATTTTCTGGCAATCTGCCAGTTATGTTTTCTCTTTGCTTTTTTAATGAATTGTTTTTATGATTTTTATTTTGGATAGATATGGTAATATCGTTTTGTTGAAGTTAATTTTGAAGAAAAGTTTATTGCTCGTTCTAATTACTCTCAAAGTATGTATGAATAATTATATTAATCTGTTGATCTTTTTCATGGATTTCGTTTTGCTCTTTATTTTACATCTGAAAGATGAATTTCGTAACTTTTCGCCGTGAGAAATTGGATAAACTAGAAAACAACCGGGGAAATGAATCGCAATCCCACCAAGAGTCTTGCTAGTGTGTGATTGGCCGAAACTACTGAGGAGAGTCGAATTCATGCATAAAAAGCAGTTCTTGGAGTTTTGTAGACCCCCGACTCTACTTCAGTACGATTTCTGCTTTGTAGGTGTAAATTCATGTTGAAAAGGGAAATCACTGACAAGATAGTTTACTGGAGCTTAGGGTTGCATTTGGTAAATCAATGTTGAATTTTACAAATTGCAGAGTTCAGAAAAATAAAAAAACACGGGTTTTTCAGTTTGTTTTTAGTTTTTTAGTGCTGACCAATTACCTGTATAATCGCCAATATTTGCTGGCAAATGCATTTCAGCCTCAACAATGGGAACCAAAATTTTGGATCTTGCTTCATCGTTGTCAATATCTGATCCTTTCTTCAACAATCTTTGGACTTCCGATCTTGTTTTCCTCCACATTGGTCTTCCACAAGCCATGAATTTGTTTAAGACATCGGACTTGAACACTTTTTTGTTTTGAAGCAACTCCTCCTCTTGAAAGTACTCGGAGAGTTCTCGCAGATCGATTACAAAAGAGCCAATAGCACTGCAAATTGATTTTGGCTTCGAATACTTTTCCGAGGAAAATACCCCAAATGGGATATTATGTATTGTAAAATCGGAGTCGGAGTCAATATCGATGAATATTTCAGACATCGCTATCCAATGTCGACTTGGTCAGCTTTCAAAAGGCGTTAGTTTAAGTGGAATGAATTTAAAGAAGGCGTTGACTTCGTTGCTGGCGGTGTGTTTGAAAGATTAAGATAATGGAACTTAATTAACGTAACTTCACTAAATGAGCTATGACTGTCATTTTGATAGAAATAAATCATTATATAATCTATCAGTTCAAGCAGAATTGACCATGACTTGATGGAGCCAATATTTGAATTGGTGTACAAGTGACTCAGATGGCAAATAAACGGTAAGGTCAAATAGACAGATTTACAATTGTTATTTGAACCAACTCTCTAGTGTTCTACTTCTAGCCCCGATTCGTTTAACCTCCTACATTTTATCATGTTTTAACCCCTCACGGTGTTACCCCAGATCTCTCTTCCGAAACCTCCCGTATCTTTAAATTCTGGTGTTGAATTGGGATAAAGAATGGCGTTGAGATAACAAATTGGGTTTTAGATAGCTACTGAAAAAGTGTTTGTTCTCTTTTCTTAGTTTCGGTTAAAAAAATTTTAACCTTTTTTGATCGACTGAAGTTTTCTTCTGCCCACCCGTCGAGTTATTTTGAAATATTTTGAGTGAAATATTTTTAATCTTAAAGGTATAATATGAATTTTAAGATACAATGATCGTTGTAGATAGTCTTGTTTTTCAATGTTCTCTCAGAATTACACAAAAATTTGTTGGCAGGATAAATGTGTAGTAATGTATTGTTTTTCTTCCTTGCGAACAATTACCACCTAGTACTTAAGATCTTTGATTTTATTGATTGATCTTAACGATTTTTGTGCTCTCTGAGATACGCCCCCTTTTTCGTTCTTGTGTACTAGATTAATGAATAACCGATTTTTTTTCTTTCTGTATTTCATTTATTCAAGTACTGGCTATAGATTCATTCGATAACTTAGAATAGTTTTCAAAAAATTAAATTCAGTAAAAAAAATTGTTTTTAATCCGTCTGATGCATTTTTCCTATAGTGGTTGGTTGTGTGCGACTCATAATCGGGTTTTCAAATCATTGTTACTAAACAGCTCACTAATCCGGATTTGAAAATAGTACAACTAAATAGTTAAGCTTCACAAATTTGTTCTTGTTATAAAATGTCAATATCCAGTGCTTAAGCAGGGATTACCTTTCGGTTGAAATTTTCAGATCGTGCAAATGGGAGATTTACTAGCCCTCATATCCCCAAAAGTAGACACATTCCACGATTTCAAGGGACAGAAAAAAGCCGAGCGATGGTTTCAAATTATTCACGTTGTCTTTGCCATATTCGGCTTTGTGTGGGGCTACATGCTGCAAAGGTTCTCGATTACAGTCTACTCGGTGCTAGCGGCCTTCGTTGTGAGTGCTCTGGTGACGTTGCCTCCGTGGCCTTGGTTCAGACGGGACCCTCTCAAATGGCAACCAAAGCAAATTGCCGTCGATTCTACACCGAGCAAGAAGAAACAAAAGACTAAGAAAGACTTGTAAACGAAAACAAACAGCAGTTAAAATGCCCTCATCGTTTGAGTAATTATTATCTAAGAATTTGCTATAAACTGCAGATGTTGAACTTTCCTAAGTTCGTACCGTGTAAAGCGTTGACAAGCTATGGTATTGGGTTGCTATCAACATATTCATTAAAATGTAACCACCCCGAAAAAGCCATTAACGATATTCGTTGAATCTTTCTAGAAAGGGATTTAAAAAAACTTTCTTGCACTCGAAAGCTGCTGTTCTTAAGAATTATTAGGATCGTGTGCTATATAGATAACTATGATTTTGTTTGTTAAAATGAATAGGTAGGGTAGGTTTCGTGGGTTTTTTCCCTCCGCCAATTAATCATTAGGCGAAGTTTTCATTTACTGTCGTTAGTTTTGGTTAATGGAACGTGCTTTAACTATATTTAATATAGCAATGTAATTTCAAAAATTATCGTTTGTTTATTTTATCGTTGTTGATGTTAATTTTATCCTATTTAGATATGTTGGATCTGTTTCTCATTTAGTGTTGAGGTTCGAAGCAACAGGTTTTAAAAATATTAGTTTGTGCGCAGTTAGAGCAGTTTAACTCATCATCAGTGTTTATTTCAGTTAAAATGGGGTTAGTTTCATTAACAGCTGTGACTTGTGCTTTCTTTCTGTTGACCTCGATCGGTCAAATGCATCAGAAAAGTCAATTGAGTAGCAATAACGACGATTTTGCCGAGTTCGATGATGAAGAATTTGATGGCGTGTCATCACAAACTCATGAGCGAAATGAGCCCTCTGAGCGGGCAGATAATTCCAGATCGATGGGGCAAGATTTGGGATCTGGTGGTGGAGACAGTACAGAAGATGAGGATCCAGGTGTTGATGACGTTGAAGAAGTGGAGGATATTGAAAAGATAGGAAAAAATGGAGCCGTGGACAAAGATTTCAAGTCATTTGACGACGAACCCGAAGATGAAGACGACGTTTTAATTGAAGAAGAGGTGAGTTCGGAATCGATCTGGAATGAGGTTAAACTGGTAAACTTTAACGACCCCATCCCCTGTATGATATACCCATTTGTAATTTATTGCTCTCAAAAAGAAGTTTGTAGCAGTTATATTAGTCCTGTGGTCTTTTTTTTACGATTTTTCGCTTGACCGATTTTTCCTCTGAGCCATTTGACTTTTCGTCCTTAAAAACGGGTTAAATAGTAGGTAGCGCCAGGAGGGCATTAAGTGGCCGAAATTTCATCGAAAATGTTATCAGGAGACAATTTTATGGTGTGAAGGGTGGTTCTTAATCTTGAAAGTTTGTCCCACTCAGTCATCCCCCCTCCCACTCACTCCCCCCCTGCACCTGGTGATTTGAACCGTCTATCGTCCAGCCCTCCCAATCATACCCTAATTCGCAGCTGGCTACTACCGAAGCCAACCGCTCGCCGGTCGTTTGAGAGTAATTCCCCGACGTTAGTCGGTTATATACTCTAAATATAACCTTGAAATGGTAGCACCATTTCTTAACTAGGATTCACAACTATTCACTGTGGACGGATTCGTGTTCTACAAATACCAAATGAGCTCATCTATGGTCACCTTCGGTCTGTTCAATTAGTTCCTTTTCAGACAGAGCAACCAGCAGGGGAGAAAAAGAAGCCGATGGGAGATCTGTTCACTGGGGTGAAGAAAGAGGGTCTGAAAGTGATCGATGTCCCTGAACACTTGAGAACCAAATGGGACGGGTTCTACCTGGAGTTCCTCCTTCTGATCGGATTGGTGTCCTACGCTTTGAACTTCTTCTACGGCAAACAGAAGAATCAAAAACTGGCTTCAGCTTGGTTAGTTGTTCAACGGGTCAGTCAGCCAAAAAGCTATACTTTCCAATCCCGAAATGTTGGGATTTTATGGCTAGCAATGGAAAAAAGTTATTCATGGCATAGGCATAGTGACAATGGATGTTGATAAATAATTTTTCTTTGATTTGGTTGCTCTTTGCTCTCAATCAATGCCTGATGCGGTTGAAAAGGACTCCCTGAATCAACTGCAAATAATTAATAGATTTCTTCGGATTTTTTCTATTTGCGATAGAATTAAGGTACAATATTTGACCTCAGCGTCTGGCTAATTTTTGGTATTTTTGCTAAGTTTGCGTTATCAGACCTAAACTTCTGGTGAAAAGGTATTAGTTTCATTTGGGTCTGTTGTTTAGGCTTGATACTACACGAACTACGCTGGAGCGTAACTTTGCGGTGGTTGGAGACGACGGTACCTCTAAGGAGCCCCCGAGTGTCACTAGTACTGGGTACTCACCTGTGCTGATGAAAGAGACTGAACATGTCTTCTCCCTCTGGTGCTCAGGGCGAGTCGGATGTCAGAGTCTACTCATAGATCTCAAGGTAGCAACTTATTAACTCGAATGGAACTTCCGAGGATTTAGTACTACTTCTTTCTATTTGTCAGCAACGGAAATTCAAAAGACATTATATAATTTCAGGGTTACACCGTCCGGTTACATTGACGAATACGAATTTGAAGGCAATTTTTCCATAAGTTATCCAGCTGTCACGGTTCCTTTCTGTCAACTATTTAATTATCGATAGATTTTATACTGACCAAGTATGAACATCTTCATAACCGCTCAGGGTGTCTGAGGGCTAGAAGAAGAGTTTATTTATCCATCTAATACTTATTAAACAATACATTTGCAAAACAACATTTTGTACAGATGGAAAGGACAAACAACGAGTCACTGCGAACTACTATTCGGTTTACCCAGGCGATAGATCAAGAATTCATGAAGCAAGTTTTACAGAGCATATATAGTACAAACGGGGAATTATTAATCAATAAGAAAACAAATATCCGCAGTTTAGCAAAAACTTGGTATAACGCTAGAATCATTAAATCAGGCCCAACAGAATTTTTAACAAATTTATTTTCTTAGAATCCAAACGGTAATTGAGGAAAGGATGAATTTAATGATTGGTGCAATCCATCTTGGTTATCCTTGTTTGCCAAACGAAGTATCCTGAAAAATGAAAAACAACCCTTTTTACTAAAAAGAACCTAAAAAACAACACAGAATTACAAAATGGGCAGCATGAGGCCCAGATAGAAGCCATTGAAACAAGATATTGCGTTGCAGTAAAAGAACAAGTCTTTTGCACCATTAAAAATGAGAAATTTGGCGCCTCGTGAATCTGAGACCAGGAGCAAAAAAACAACTGTGCCAGGAAGACATGAGCTGCTTTGGGCCCCAGGTAGTGGTTAACTACTTCCAGTTCCAAATATCGAGAGAGTGTTTCTATAACAGCTAACTGAAGCGATGCATGTTGATCTCTCAGAAGGTCCCGTTTAGTCAGGCTACAAAATTAGATACGGATTTAGATCATTTTTACAGACGAGTTGATGGCAGAAGTTGTTACTTTTTGGGAGTTTAGATAGGTTTAAATTTTAAGTGGCATCGATTGCTGGTGTGATGACTAAGTATTAAAAATTTGCTCATCCTTGTTCTTTACTTGGAATAGAATATATTCCTCATAACATAAACACTTCTTTTTTCAAAAAGGCAACCGAATTGTTATACGCTTAGTTTGTCGCCTGCTTGTGAATTGCAAACATTTTTAGACATTATAGTAATTCATTCCCTGGCTACCAATTTTGTTAAAATTTCAGTTGCAAAGTTTGCCTTCACAGTAAATTGCAATCAGAAATATATTCCAATTCAAGTAAATAATTAAGAATGAGGAAATGTATCATATTTGTTCGCCATGACATTTATCAATACTTTGCAGTTAAAACCCTCGCAACCCCTGATCGGTCATAAAATTTTTACACATATCAATTTTCATTAATCGATTCGGACTTTAACACCGTAGATTGTAATTTGTTGAGTTTAAAATTCGCGTTATCGAAAATAGAAACAAATTTAAATAGTTCTTGAAAGATAGCTGTGCGACGAGTATTGACTCCTCAAAGGTGTAAACATTGGAGCTGTACGACTATTTTGACCCTGTGTTGTTTCAGTTTGTTAAGAGGCAGGATATCATATCTCTTATCAGCAGAATTATGAAACCAGCGAGCGATCTAATGGTAACGTATTCGTGTTCCTGCAGCCTTATTACATGCATTCTGCTGTCATTATTCAGCCAATAATTTGTTTCGCTGTTTAGGAAGTAAATGTTACTCTTGACGAGGAATTTGAGCCATTGATATTTGCGTTTGGAACTAAGAAGGTTCTCACTAAGAACCTCAAAGAGCTGCAAGATCTGGTAAGTTCGACATCCTGGTTAATTATACTAGAAAGATCTCGATCAGATTTGCTGCGTTTGAACGAAGTTCTTTTAAAACATTTAAAAACCTTTTGTTTATCGTGCTTTGATTTACTCCAGTCGTTATGTCATAACTTGCTTGAAAAGAACTAGTACTTGAGAAAAAATTGCCACTATCTTTTCTCTTCCGTGAAATTGTTTGCTGATTGAGGTGCTCTGATAGGCTTGAATGGGTTTTATTTTTGCAAAAAATGACTGTTTTCACTGAATTTTTCTTTCAATTGTTGTTTTAGTTGTTCTTTCTCTGCGGCTTCGCCTGATCTAAAATTCTCTCTCAATCACAATTTCAAGCATCTGAACTCAATTGGCGGCAATTTAATACTAAAAGTTAAATGAAAAGTGCGCCGAAACTGGTGTCGTTTTTTTACTTTAAATCTTATTAGTGGTATATGTTAAACTCTGATGTGGTTATTTGAAGCCCATTTTTGAACTTCTTGGTCCCATTTAGCCCCCCCCCCCGTCTGAAGCAGGCTGCAATTGATTAGAACTCCCACTGGTGGTTCGAGAGCAATTCTTTTGACGTTTAGTTGGTTATGTTTTGACTTCGCTTTCTGCAAGAAACTGGCGAAACAACCTCAGGACCAAGAAGGACAGGGTAGGCAGTATTTGATTTAGAACCAAGTTTGGAGAAATTATAATTTCTTTTAGGGCAAAATTTTTGCTTGACCGATCTTGCTCTGGACTGAACTTTCGCTCTCTTGAGATCATTCCTCTCGAACGAAGTTTGAAGCAATTATTGCAAACGTTTGACTTCAACTTTAGTTCTTCATTTTGGAGTGATCTAAGTTGATCTCGTTCTGAAATAAAGTTGCACCTGCCTGTCATTCGAGAGGAATTTATCCGACGCTGGTCGGTTTAGGTTTTGAATTTTTGTCGAAAGAAATGGGCTAAAATAGTGAAGCCCGAGGGCACCTCAAACTTTTACACAATGTTAGGTCAACTGTTTTATTAACTGACCACCAAGCAGTTAACCTTAAGCGAATTAGGGGCAAACATTTTCAAAGTAGTAATTTTGGGTGATGAAGTAAATAGTGAACAGACTGGCGTAATGATTAATATGTTGAATATTGCTAGCACTTTTTTGATGCTATTAAAATGGTGACGGCGAGTTTTCAAACAAACGCGTATAAATGTAGAATTTAGATTGACCAATTAGAATTGGGATGTCACTATCCTATCACAGATTTTGCGCAGATTTCAAGCATTATGAACTTGAGAACAAAGCACCACACCATTGCGGGAAAAGATAGAGGCAAATGAAGTGAATAATAAAAATTTTTATTTTAGATCTTTGAATCCGGTTTTTATGCAGAGTTGTCAGGCTTTGTTTTGACTTTATACTTCAGTTCTGTGTTTATACTCGTCTGTGTTTAATTGAATTTAGTACCGTGTAATCAAATAGTCATACAAACATTTTTAGCAAATCCATTTTGTGGAGAAATTTGAATTACTAATTCTTTTTTTTTAAATCTCAAACATGTAAATTCGAATAACCCCAAGGTTAAAATTACATGTTGTAATATTATAAATCAAACATACTACATCTTTCCCTTGAATAACTAAACATAATAATAATAATAATAATAAAAAACTAAGGTTCAGTTTCTAGTTCTCGTGAATTATTTTATAAAAATAAACTTTTAAAGCCTTCAATTTTTTTGTCCATTGGAACTCGTTTGTGTCTTTTTTGCATCTCTTCCTTTAATTCTTTTTTAAATTTTTTCTTTGATTTTTCTTTGATTTTTGCTGGCATCTACCGTTTTTGCGAGTCTTTTCGGGCCTTGGCCATGCGTCGATGTCATTTGATATAAATCTATCTGAACCAATGAGGTAAAATATGTCAGTTTTTGCCTTCTTTATTGAGCAATACAATGCCCTTTGAGAAAATAGTATTTGCATATTGTCAATGATACGTCTGCAATTTTCACTAGCGCGGTGGGATCCGCGCCAATATGGAGAAATATTATTGCTGACCAGAGAAAATCAGAGTACGAGGAAATGGCTGGACTGTTACTTCTCATTTGCGATGTATGTCCAATTTTTCTTTGTTTTTTGTTTGTTTTTGGTTTTAAATCATTTTCTGTGCTCAGCCAGTGGTTTAATTTCGCGTTTTTAAAAACTGATTTTGAAATTTGAAGAAAATATGTTTTAAATACAATTTTCATACGTTTTTTAAAATTAGTTTTAATATTTTGACCATTTTTTGCAACGTATTTTAATTCCTCGAATCCCTGTAATCTTTTTTTTTCATTTTTTATTTAGGCAGAACGATGACTGTGTGATGATCGCTAAATGAATATATAGGTACAAGCTACATGTAGAAGTCGATGCTTCATATGAAACCTTAAGTATTCAGGCCAAACGGCTGAATAGATCGAAGAGCAGCAAGGAGAGAGATTGGTCTTCTGTTCATAATATTAATAGCCGCCCTCATCTTCTCAGCCGGCTATTATAGCGCTCCTATTTTTTTTTACAATTCAAAGAATTTGAATTGTACTGGGGCGCTGTCTTTTTTAAGATCTGTTCACACATTTTCATGCTTTTTGAAGTCAAATTGGAGTAGTGATTTTGGTCACGCCGAAACAGGAAGTGGAGCGGAAAAGCGAGTGGTTTTGCGGCGTGAAGTTTTTTCGCTCTAAATTTAAAGTAGAGTGAGAAATAGGTGTTTGAACAAAAATTGGCTTTCTCGCTAGTGGTTTTTTGTTCACATGCGGCAATTTCACTTTGATTTTTACAGTTTTTAATAGCCGCCCTCATCTTCTCAGCCGGCTATTATAGCGCTCCTATTTTTTTACTTCGTCGAATAAAAAAATGTTTCTTTACCTCATTTTGCCGCCTTTTCAACATTTTGCGTGAAATTTTTTTGACTTCTCTAGGCTAGTTTCTCTCTTCTCTCATTCTAATAAAAGTGATTTTGAACATCAGTTGCTCAGCAAAGCAATTCAAAATGAACAGCGTTAGTACAAAATGGATGTCAGAAATAGAAACGGGATAAACCCATAAAGCCCAATTTTAGATGCCCGCTATTTGAACGTCGTTCCCATAAGTCTTAGTTACCATCTCTAATGCTTATTGTTATTGATAGTGGCCCCTGTAGCCTCTCTCTAAGAAACAAGTATGTTCAACTACGAAATGCCATCAAAATAAATCGGACTTAAAAAGATGTTTTGTACAAAAATCTTTTTTTTTTCAATATCTTCTGTTTTTTCAATCCCAATCGTGCTTATTGGAATCAACGGCGGCTATTTTCCGGCAATCTGCCGGGTATGTTTTTTTGAGAGAGAACGAGAAAAGTAGGCGTGAAAAAATTTTCGCTAAACGAGTGAAATTTTTGATCATGTGCGGATTTTTCGGGGCATTTAGTTTTTAGTTTTAACTTCAATTTTTCTTTCAAAAGTGTTTCTCAAAATTTTCTTTACTAGTTATAGTTTGTTTGGAAGCAGTTTCTGGCCATCTAAAGCAAATATTACACTTTAAGGTTCTACATTCAGCAATTTTGCCTTATTTTTAAGTTTTTCTGGCATTTTGTGTATTCTGCTTTTATCGCTGATAGCAGTTGCGGAGTTGTGTGGTTGAAATCAGTTGTATAGCACTTCTAGTGGTCTTTCGTTCTGACTAATAATTAATTTCAAACATTTTTGCTGAAGAAAATTTGATCAAATTTTTGCTGTTTCGATGTTTTTTATGGTTTTGACTAATTCTTTTGATCTTGCGCTTTTCGCTGCAGTTTTTCTTGGTTGATTTGTAATCAGGAGTTATTTATAGGTGAGACTTCAAGTCTAGATATGGCCAAAAAAATACGCAATTTTTATTTCAGGTTTTTGATCTTGGCAGTTTCCAGTAGTGGTTTGATTTTTCTTGCCTGCGCTTTTGATGAGTGACTGATTTAGCAGAAGCTTTATCAGGGTTAGCTTGGAAGAATCTTGGAATGTAAGCAGGGCACTTTTCACTCAAATAAATTAAACAATTTTCTCATTCTCAGGTTTTTGTCTTTTATTTTTTAGTTGTTGTTTAGTACTTGTCTGACAATTATTGGGTGCGTTTCTAATGTATGAGATATTGTAATTGTTTTTCCCAAATAAATGGTTCGGAAATTTTGTTTAAAATTTGTAGAGGTCTTTTTTAAGAGTATATTACTTCGGTTTTGTCTGTCATCTCCTTTCCCTTTCCTTGAGTTTCTCTTTACCAACCCCCGTAAAAAGTTGTCGGTCAATTGTTAATTTTTTGCAAACTACCTGTTTTACAGGATCCTTCCCCAGTACATTTTTTTAATCTCGAATTTGATCGAATTTTATCAGATGGTCTATCAGTTTCTCTCAGTTAGTTTTCTCATATTTTTCCTGTTGTTGTTTCAAAATGCTTAGCATAAATATGTAGAATTTGCATTAGTGCAGTGAGGATAGTGATTTTTCGAGTTGTTTCCGGAATTCTTCCGGCTATGTTTTTTTGTTTCGTCAAGATTTTTGTTACGACCATATGACGTCACAATCACTTCTAGTCTGCTCTTTTCATTCGCTCATGCAATTTAAACTGAATTGCGTGCTTGGCGTCATTTTTCACTCTTAGTGGAACGAGTTGTTTCATTCATTGGGTGATAGTTTTTTTGTCACACGTAACTTACCTCAGTCTCAAAAATGATTTCCTCACTCTGAAATTGTCTTTTCTTTACTTCAATTCAAAGAGGTAAGGTCGAGTAAGTGTGTGTCAGTCTAAGTGGAGGTTTTTTGGGTGCAGCTAATAGAAGCAGAAATAAGTTAAAGAAATTCTTAATCGAAATATAACATCTCTGCATTTAAAAAAGTTTTTTTGGTGTTTCTTTTACTTTCATTTTGAGACTGTAGATCTACAAAGCTATTGTGGCTTTTTTCTGACAGTCTGTCAGCTATAATTATCTGTTTGGCTTATTGCTCAATAATATACACGGCAAGATTTCATGTTTTGATATAGGATGTGAATGTTAGTTTGGCAAACTTATCTCTTGTTTGGTGATGGATTCATATGGAGTCACTGCGAATCATGGCCAAACGCTGTAAAACGCATTGGCATCTAAACTTGGGCTGCATCGATTATAGGTTAATTGAAAATAAATTTACAGTTTTCAATTTTATCGGCCATCATAATTCCTGAAGTTCTATATTTTGGCGCTTTGTTGAGATTTTTCCTGAGGTATGTTTTTTTTGTGTTAGCTCATGTTATGCTCGGTTGTAATAGATTCTAATCTAATCTCAATATATTCCCATCTATCTAAATTACCTAGAGGTATCTATCTCCTATCATGGCAATCTGGTCGTCCAGCAGCTCTAGATGTAACGTAACGTCTCCCCTGCAACCAGGAATTATAAATGATGCGGCGGAGAGTTCAGGTTTCGGGGAAAATGACAAAGCGATTTGATGACGCGATTTAAGTTATTGAACAACAATCATTATGCTTAACTAAGCTAAAATTAACTATGACCAGAATCCTTGCGCCTGAGCTGTTCCAAAAAATTTTCCGAAGATTTTAATCTTTTTCTGACAAAAAAGAGAAAATCTTTTTCTCTTGTGTTGTTACAGAGCAGTTTCTGCGATGGTCGCAAGAGCTGCGAGAGATTCAAGTTGCCACAGTACTTCTACGCGGCTGAATTGGGAGAGGCTGCTGACTTCGTGGTCGATTCTGAGGTGAGATCTGTCATAAGCCCTGTGTCTAGTAAATTCTGAACAGATTATTATGTACCAAATAAGCATGAAAAGAATATAGTATATAATTTCATGGAATTACTTTCATGGAGTATATATTTTTTCATGGAATCTTGACTCAATCAGTCGAAAAATGTCTAGCAGAAATTTGCGATTTTAGTCATCAAAGAATAATTTTTGAGACCTTGTGGGAATTTTTGTCAATTGTATTGCATCGACATGCAAGATTGTAGTAAATTAATGAATCTTGGTGTATTTAAATCATTGTTAAATCTGCCAGTTCACATTCTGATGTTTATTAAAAGGATCTTCATTCGATGTCTCAATTCGCCATAAAATCTTTTCGAACCGTCAATCAACAATTTATTTTAGCTTCAAAAATTCCTCAAGACGTATCCTGACCTCCTTGACTATTTGCACATCTCTGATCAGTACAGCGGGAAGAAACCAGATGATCAAACTGCCGGTTCTGGGCCCCCTAGTCCACCCAGCGCGGTTGCCAAAGTCCTCCAGGCGAGGTTTGCAATGCCCAAATTTGGCAGGACGCAGCCAGAGGATATGGACGTCATGCTACCGTGTCTGAAACTGATGATATATTTCATAGATAAATTGAAGAAATTGAAGCTTTCGAAAGAGGTGAGACAATGACAATTTTAAGCGCGCCCTGATTTTGAGGTTGTTAATAGCCGCCCTCATCTTCTCAGCTAGGCTATTATAGCGCTCCTATTTTTTACGACTCGAAGAGGAGTATTGGAGAAGTCCTTTTTTTTAATCAATTTTATTGGAGTGATTTTTGAAGCGGGAAATGAAACGCGTGAAAAAATTTAGGGATTTTGGGGCTGAACAAAAGTTAAGAGCGGAGCGAAAAGAGAGTGGTTTTTGTTCATACCGCTGTTTTTGAGACAGCGAGAAATTGAAGTGTGCAAAAATTTTCTCTAAGCGAGCGAAATTTTTTTGTTCACGAGCGGCATTTTAAGGCAGTTTTTTTTTCATTTATTTTGGCTAAGAGGTTTGGTTATGATTTTGTTTTAATTTTAGGCTGGTTTTGGCAGTGGTTTGAAGATTTCTAGAAATTCATATGAATTTTATGATAATTCGGAGGTTTTTAATGTATTTTGCTGATTTTCGGGCTAATTTTTGCGTTTTTTTGAGGATTATTTTGTTTTACTGGCTCAAATGGGTATTGAAGAAACCCCTTCTACTTGAGCAATTTTATGATAACAATTGGTTACAGTTTTGTGGGTAAGAATTATTTTTTTTTGTCGAGAAATATGACAAAAAAATGGCGAAAGTTGGAACTATTTTTCTTAATTTTTTGCAGTTTTTCGTTTTTTTTCTGTTTTTAGCTAAGTTTCTTTGTTAATTATGACTTTCTTATTGTTTTGCGAGCATCTGGATACCTTATTGGCTGAAGGAAATTTTTCTTTGGATTTTTATGTTTTTGAAATATTAAAGAATTTAGTAACTTTTTCCAGTTTTTCAGTGAAAGTTTTTTAAGAGCTGTTTTTCATAATTTTAGCCTAAAGGATTTTTTCAAAATTCACATAAGTGGTTTTTGTGAGTACTAGTTGTTTTGATGAAGTTATTTCGGCAGAGATAGTTTTTTCGGGATCTCAATTTATAACAAAATTTGATCCGATTTTTTATCATATTTTAACAGATTTGATTTTATTGTTTTTACTTTTTTGTTTCATGACTTTGTTTCAAGATAATCATGAATTAGTGAAGGCACGTTTTGTCTGATGAGTAGTTAGATGGCGTTTAAATGGATTTTCACTTCGAGTCGTTTCCGGAATTCTTCCGGCTATGTTTTTTTTTTACTTCGTCGAACTTTTTTTCGCTTTATCATTTTTGCCGCTTTTTGGACATTTTGCGTGAAATCTTTTTGACTTCTCTAGGATAGTTTCTCTCTTCTCTCACTCTGCTAAAAGTGAATTTGAACATCAGTTTCTCAGCAGAGCAATTCAAAATGAACAGAGTCAGTATAAAAAATTGAAGTCAGAAATAGAAACGGGATAAACCCATAAAGCCCAATTTTAGATGCCCGCTATTTGAACGTTGTTCCTATAAGTCTTAGTTGCCATCTCTTATGCTTATTGGTATTGATATTAGCCCGTGTAGCCTCTCTAAGAAACACAAATATGTTCAACTACGAAATGCTGTCAAAATAAATCGGACTTAAAAAATGTTTTTAAACAAATCTTTTTTCTTTCAATATCTTCTATTCTTTCAATTCCAATCATGCTTATTGGAATCAACGGCGGCTATTTTCCGGCAATCGGCCGGGTATGTTTTTCGTCGCAACCAATGAAATTCAAGTCTGTATTTTTACTATGACCAGATTCTGGTTATCTCTTTTTTTGCAATAAAAAGTCCTAAATCTGGCAAAAAAGGTTTTCGTTGTTTATCGGCCAACAGTTTTATTATGAGCCAACAGTTTCATTCTGATCATACTTTGTTCATACTTCAAAAGCTAATTTAGACCTGTACATTAGACGCCCTTAAAGAAGAACTTTTCCACATTGTCCGCTTAATAGAAGTGTTCCCAACCCTTTGTGGGATATAAAAATGTTTTTCCTGAGGAAGAAACAGTTCATAGTAAGTTAATTGTTTCCTTTTTAATCTCTCTAGTTTTAGTGCTCAGTTATTTAATTGAGGGCAGTTGAACTTGTGTCATGACGATAATGCCCGGATTTTTATCCCCGATTTCTTGTCCAACCATTTCGCATGATGATTGAAATAGCATAATTGAATTATGAGCCGAAATTGACGCCAGTTTTCATAGACAGCTGCAACTAATTACAGAAATTTGATGTCATTTATTAATAGCCGCACAGCGATAGCTGAGGCTATTATTGGTCTTCTCTTGGTTTTTTTTACAATTCAAAGAATTTTTACAATTCAAAGAATTTGAATTGTATTGGGGCGCTGTCTTTTTTCAAGATCTATTCACACATTTTCATGATTTCTGAAGTCAAATTGGAATAGTGATTTTGGTCACGCCGAAACAGGAAGTGGAGCGAAAAAGCGAGTGGTTTTGCGGCGTGAAATTTTTTCGCTCTAAATTTAAAGTAGAGTGAGAAAACGGTGTTTGAACAAAAATTCGCTTTCTCGCTTGTGGTTTTTTGTTCACATGCGGCAATTTTACTTTGATTTTTACTGTTTTTTCGATTTTTCAGATCGGATTTTTTTCTAAATGGTTTTCCCAATCCATTCATAGTCCGTTCTAGGTCTAGTTTTCTGTTTAGTCAATGAAAATTCTTTGAATTGTACGTCAGGACTTGTCCTGCTATGTTTTTTTTATTTCGTTCGCGATTTTTGTTACGACCATATGACGTCACAACCACTTAAAATCTGCTTTTTGTTCATTCGTTCATGCAATTTCAACTGAAGTGCGTGCGTGACGTAATTTTTCGCTCTTAGTGGAGCGAGTCTTTTTGTTAATTCGTGTGATTAAATTTTTGGTCACACTTGACTTACCTCACTCTCAAAAATGACTTCACTTTGAAATTGACTTTTATTTACTTTAATTCAAAGAGATAAATTCAAATGGGTGTGTGTCACTCTAAATGAAGGTTATTTGAGAGCAGCTAATAGAGGCAGCAAAAACTTATACAGATTTTTAATCAAAATATAACATATCCTTCAATGAAAAGACGATTTTTTTTGTGTCTTTTTCACTGTTTTTTTGAGACTGCAGATCTACGAAGCTATTGCGGCTATTTTCTGGCAATCTGCCAGCTATATTATTATTATTTTCAATCGTTATAAAAGTTTGTATATCAATTTATTTTACCCATTATTAAAGGGGTTTTCTCTGCATGTTAGACCTTCCCGTTTCTGAGGTTCCCTGTCTGCTGCCATTGACATTATAATGTCGCTGACTAAGAGCTAAGAACTGTACCGAGCTCTATGCAAATTATTAGGTCCGCTTTAGACAAATATTTATGATTGCGAAAATTTTTCCGATAAAAGCAATGATGGCAGCAATGAGAGCAATGATGGAAAAGCGAAGAATTCATAAGAGTGTAAGGCAATTTCTGATACTATCAAGAGGCATCTTTAGTTGAGAAGACAAAATTCTAAACTTCAATAACATCATGTGAAACACTACTGAAATTCGCCAAAGTGAGCTTTGATCAAACCCGCTCACGCCTGTCTTTCGAGAGCAATTAGTCCGATAGTAGTCGGTTGTTTTCTTTATTAATAGCCGCCCTCATCTTCTCAGCCGGCTATTATAGCGCTCTTAATTTTTTTTATTTCGTCAAACTTTTCGCCTTACCATTTTGCCGCTTTTCAGCATTTTGCGTGAAATCTTTTTGATTTCTCTAGGCTAGTTTCTCTCTTCTCTCATTCTGCTAAAAGTGAATTTGAACATCAGTTGCTCAGCAAAGTGAACAGAGTCAGAATAAAAAATTGAAGTCAGAAATAGAAACGGGATAAAGCCCAATTTTAGATGTACGCTATTTGAACATCGTGCCTATAAGTCTTAGTTACCATCTCTTATGCTTATTGGTATTTATAGTAGCCCCTGTAGCATCTCTCTAAGAAACAGAAGTATGTTCAACTACGAAATGCCATCAAAATAAATCGGACTTAAAAAATGTTTTTGTTCAAAAATCTGTTTTTTTCCGATATCTTCTATTCTTTCAATCCCAATCATGCTTATTGGAATCAACGACGGCTATTTTCCGGCAATCTGCCGCTATGTTTTATTAATAGCCGCCCTGACTTGTCAGCTGGCTATTATAGTGCTCCTATTTTACGTCGAATATAAGTTTTTTGCTTTACCTTAGTTCACAGCTTGTTCAACATTTATAACAAAATTTGATCCGATTTTTTATCATATTTTAACAGATTTGATTTTATTGTTTTTACTTTTTTGTTTCATGACTTTGTTTCAAGATAATCATGAATTAGTGAAGGCACGTTTTGTCTGATGAGTAGTTAGATGGCGTTTAAATGGATTTTCACTTCGAGTCGTTTCCGGAATTCTTCCGGCTATGTTTTTTTTTTTTACTTCGTCGAACTTTTTTCGCTTTATCATTTTTGCCGCTTTTTCGACATTTTGCGGGAAACCTTTTTGACTTCTCTAGGCTAGTTTCACTCTTCTCTCGTTCTGCTAAAAGTGTTTTTAGACAGCAGTTGCTCAGCAAAGCAATTCAAAATGAACAAAGTTGTTACCAAAAACCGAAATCAGAAATGAAACGGGAAAAAACCCATAAAGCCCAATTTTAGATGCCCGTTACTCAAACTTTGTTCTTAGTTACCATTTCTAAGGCTTATTGGTACTAATACCTTCACCTGTGTCGTTTGTCTTCGACACAGGAGTATGTTCAGCTCCAAAATGACATCAAAATAGTTTGCACTTAAAAAATGTTTTTGTACAAAAATCGTTTTTTTTTTTCAAATGTTTTTTTCTTTCAATCCCAATCATGGTTATGGGGATCAACGGCGGCTATTTTCCGGCAATCTGCCGGGTATGTTCGGTTTTTGTTTCGTTTTCACTGCTGTTAACTCGTATATGCTCCGTATGTTTTGATAGCTTACAATCAAGATCAGGCCTGTAGTTATATCTGTTTTCGTTGCATGCTGAAGTGATGTAATGTGTTTCATACAGTTCAAACACTCAATTTTCTTTGCCATACATACTGTGTTTATGGTTGCCAAATTTTGTTGTATTCAATAGTCGCTTTAGAGCATTTTTATGTTTAATTGCTCTTAAACGAAGTTTGTAACAATTATATTAGTCCTATTGGTCTTTTTCATGCGATTTTTCGCTTGACCGATTTTTGTCCGACCCATTTGACTTTTCGTCCTCCAAAACGAAATAACTAGGTCGTGCCCAGAGTGCATAATTTTTCTCGGAGCATTTGAGCTCACTAGTCTCCAAGTATGCGACTCACGACTTATACGTATGGTGTGAAGGGCGGTTCTTAGGTTGACCCCTACACCCTCCTCACTTCACCCAATCCCTACTCCTGCATCCTTAAAGCAGCGAGCTTGTCATTCATTTGAGATCAATTTGCTCGAGGTTAGTCGGCTGTGTTTGAAATAATGGCTCTTTTAAAACAATGAAAATGTTTCTGAAATTATTTTCATAGATAAATGTAAATATGCGAAAAAAAAACAAAGGTCGCTATTGGGCGGAAGCGCCTTAATTTGCCATTTTTGCTTTTCCGCTTCCTGGCACTCAAGAGTTTAATGAGGCGAGGTGTTTCACCGCGCAGTTGTTTGGGATCTAGTTCGCTTGACTTTCGTTATTTTCTTTTTAATTCAAGATCAATAAATATTTAACAACTTTGGGTTTAGACCTCGCGGCGTTTTAAACTTTTTCGCGATTTTCTTATGCTAATTACAATCAACTGTTGTCTTTTCAATCGGCCGAGCTGCAGTTTAGTAAGCACGCATGAAAAATTACTTGAATGTTCAATTGCTCTCAAACGAAGTTTGTATCAATTATATGATACAAAAAAGTCCTGTGGTCTTTATGCGATTTTTCGCTTGACCGATTTTTTGTCTGACCCATTTGACTTTTCGACATCAAAAATGGATTAAACAAGTAGCGCCCTGATGGCATTAAGGGCGCTCAGAGTCTTTCAGCCTACTAGACTCTATGTATGCAATTCAACGAAACTGTTTTGGAGACATAAAATTAGTGAAGGGCGGCTATTAGAGTTACCCCTGCACATCATTTCACCCGTAAACCAGCGAGCGAGCCAGTCATTCACACCCCCCACCCTACTTCACCTCCCCATACACACCCCAAACCTTGCTTATTGTTGCACCCGTAACCCAGCGCGCTCGACAACCTCCTAAGCCCCCCCCCGCTGCGCTCACTCTGACCTTTCTATTAAGTTAAAGCTGGCCTCCCTAAGCCGTTACTAGCTACTTACAAAGCAAACCGCTCGCCAGTAATTTGAGAGCAATTCGCCCGACGTTAGTCGTTTATGTTCTCAATTGATATACACGTTTTCCCATTTTGTTATTGTTCACAATTATTCTCTCCAATTATTTTACGCTTTTGTTTTTCCTATTTGGGAATTATTGCATACTGGTGAAGAAAGTTTTTTGAATTACACCCTCTGTACAGATTTTCGCCCTGATTTTTGCGCTTTAGATGAAACACGAGAAAGTACTAAAATTTTTTGATATCATTGTAATATTATCGAGACTTGAATTACAGATATAGCATATTTTACCCAAGACGAGCAAAGAAAGCAGCTGTGATCCTTAAAATTTGATTTCTGAATCAGTTTCCAATTTTTTTCCTGATTTATGCAAAATTATGATAGCAATTATTTTTTCAAATTGCTATCGGAAAACAAGCAGACTAATCAAGCATCTCCAATACGGGGAGTACCAATTTGGATATAACGAAGCTTGGTTTATTTCACATTTAGTCTTATTACAGTCTTGAATTGTAATGCTCTTGTTTAGGCTCGGAGTAAGGCAGAGCGTAACAGGTGTAAGATGGAGGAGGCTATTAGCAAAATGTTGCATAGTCAGAGGCAGGAGAGTCAACAATTGAGAAAAGAGGAGAAGGTCAGGATGGAAAAGGAGAGACTCATGAACGAGACTGACCCTGACAAACTGAGGAAGCTAGAGGTCAGTACAACTGTTCACCCCCTATAGGGCTGCAATATGTAATATGTTCAAACATTACTGACAATATTGTCTAAACTGGATCAATGGGCTACTTGACTTGGGTTATTAAAAGGATTTCACCCAATTATTCAATAATTGGTTTGGTTTGACTTACCTAATGATAGGCGAGTTTTAAAATGTTTCAGAGTAGACAGAAAAGATGAGCGCAAATCTATTGATGCAAATAATTAATAAGGGACGTTAATTGATGGACTAGAAGTTAAAAGGGTGTCGATTTTTGAAAGACTAATAGCTTAATGAACTCCTAACCTTATGCGGTGGACTAATGGTCAAGCTCAAGAGCAAGTCTGTGTATTTTGTGTGATATTCTTTTTATCAAACTGAATTGACAATTTTCATGATTTACAATCCTCTAAAATTGTCAAATTCTCGATATAATCTTTTTGATTGCATTCTTCTCATTTTTAGGACGCACAGGCGAAGCGTGATCGCAAGAAAAATCAGCCCAAAATGAAGTCAATGATGGTTCGAATGAAGTAATTACAAACAAACAAACAAACAAACAACAATAAGCAGCTATTCGTCACAGTGTTACATTGACAAACAGGATACTAGCCGCTTCTTGAACGACTTTGTGCGCTCAAACATCAAATGTAATCTTTATCATCAGCAGAAAAAGTCACTCTAGAACTGACATGATTAATCAGTTCTATTCACGACTCCATTGTCATAAACGTGCATGAAATGGGATAAATCTCTATTTATTTTATAGAACCCACCGCCCATCCCCCCAACAGACTTTCTGTTTCCAACTAATAGCAAAGTGATCATATTTTAGCATCGATTATAGTTTATATAGACTAATGCAAAGTGGACTATTCCGTAACAATAGGTGGTAAGGTAATGTTGTAGAAGTACCACTTATCGATTCGAGGGAAAAGTGGGAAAGAAGTTCTATTATTATTGTTATAACAAATGATGCTACTTTAACTTGTATTCAGCCCCTAAGATTTAACTATTACTCATCTCATTTTGTATATCTGAAATCTCGTCCTAGTCACGCTAATGTCAATTATTGATATAAACTGTGCAGACTTGTCTGATAGCTTCCCTAAAGTTAATCGAAATTGGATCGAAAAGGTCAAGTTCTTTTGATTCTGATTTAACATACAATTTTATATTGAAAATTTTGAACCCTGTTTTGCGTTGCGTCTGTAAGAAATTGTTAAAGATTTAAAGCTCAAAATAAGGAAGCAAACTTTGGCTTTACTGGTGAATATGTTCTAGAACATTTGGCTTTAGAGCTGAATTTGTTCTAGAATGTTCTGTATAGGTTACGTGACTCTGCGTGAAGCCATTAAGGCGTCAACTTCTGTTTATCGAGAACTGTATAGCGGTTTGAGATGTTCAGGCGGAACTTCAAAATTACTTCTGCACAGTCACTTCACCTTGCTTGAAACACGCAACTTGCACGTTTTAAAATAACGAAAGTCAATGGAAGTCAACTTCTGGCTACGTGTAAAGGGAACTTCTGGCATCTTCTTGACAACTGTTCTGTACAAGAGCACTGAGTGTTCTCAACAATCGCATACAATTGACATTTAAATTGAACAGGATATAATTTATAAAAAATTACTTACACGATTAAATATTGCATAGCTGCAATTAAAATATGCTGTATATTAAAATTCTAATTTGACATGAACTCTATCACGAGTAACAGAGATCGAAATCTTTGGCGTTATGGATCTAATTACGATCAATAACAGAAAAAAACTGGAAATTACTCGAAATACTGAGTCAACATTGGGTAAACAATTGAGGTTGACCACCATGTTTTTGTGCCACAAAAAATTGTGATTTAAATACATAATGCTCTTAGAGTTCTTATGAGTCAAAAACAGAATACATTGTGGAATACACAAAACGTTATTGTGGCATAAGCAGAATTATATCTATATTATTTTGTAATTCTTTCGACTCAATTAAAAATAAACTGCTATGAAAGCTAAATACTTAGCAGGGAACATAGCAGATGTGTAATAACATTTTAATTTCTTGATTTTTAATAATACAAAGCTGGTGATTAATCGAAGCGAAGGTTTACTTTCTGACGGACATTAAAAAATGGTTTTTATGGTAGAGGTTTCTAGTCCAATAATATCATTAAAAGCTAATTTTTTTCTTGGATTGATTTTTAAATGCTCTCCTACAAAATTTTTACCCAGGGAAAATCTAAACTCAGTAGCAATCTGCTGTGGTACATCAAATACTTCTTCACTCAATTAAACTATCGAATTGAAAGAAAAATTGTTTTTTGAACCAAAAAATGAAATAATGATTCAAACATGAGTGGAAGTTTATGGAAATGTAACTTTAGTTTTTGTACGTATAAATTGTAGAAGTGTAGTTAGTTATAGGGAAAGATCTTAATTATAGTTGTTGTGTATTCATTAGGGGAGATATTATTCTTGAATGAATGCGTTGAATTGTGCCTCTTGTGTTTTTGATATGGCACAATTGACTATTCTGTCTTTCTGGACAGAAAACGATTTCAATTGACGCTATTGTTCACACGCATTTTTTTCCAAAAAAAAGTGCTGTTGGTTTTTTAAGAACTTGACTGCAACTTTCATCATTTGGAATTGTTTGTTAAGTTGAAAAATCTTAAATTAATCATTTATGTCATACTTGGTTAAGCTGAATAGATTATAATCTGTTTATCTTTGAAAAATTTTCAAGAAAATTTCCTTTGAAGTGATGACTCCTCTATACGCTCTATTTTTGTAACTGTTTAATAGCTGCCCTCATCTTACCAGGCTATTATTGCGCTCCTATTTTTTTTACAGTTCAAAGATGGTTTTGGAAGTCAAAAGAGAACTGATTTTGGTCTTGCGATGGTCATTGAATTCTGCCAAGACTTTTCCTGAATTTTTTTTACTTCGTTGAATAAAAATTTGTTTCGCTTTACCTTATTTTGCCGCTTTTTCGTTATTTTGCATCAAATCTTTTGAGTTTTCTAGACTAGTTTCGCTCACTCTGCTCAAAGTGCTTTTAAACAGCATGTGCTCAGCAAAGCAATCTAAAACGAACGGATTCATAAACGGAATCAAAAATGGAAGCTGGATGGACCCATAAAGCCCAATTTTAGATGCGCGCCACTTAAACATTGTTCTTAAACTTATAAGCCTTAACTACTCTAATGCTTATTGGTGTTGATACTAACCTCTGTATCCTCTCATTAAGGATCAGGAGTATGTCTAACTGCCAAATGAAATATGAAATGAAAGAGTTTGCTCTTCAAAAATGTTTTTGTACTAAAATCAGTTTTCATTTTCTGTTATTTCAATCCCAATCGGGGATATGGGAATCAACGGTGGCTTTTTTCCGACAATCTGCTGGTTATGTTTTCATTGACATTGCAGACACAATCTGCAGCTGGAGGGTTTGGTTTCAACGGTAGTATGGGTTTTAAATTAAAAGAAAATCTTTTTGTTAAAACCAGAACTGTTTTGTTATTCCTCCTTTGGAAGCATATTTTTAATGGTGAGCTCCTGATAATGTCTGTACTATTTTGAACTCTACTTGTTAAAAAGTGTCAATTAAATTTTCTTCAATTCGAGAAAATTTTCGAAGTGTTCTGATTTCAGTTTTGGTTAGTTACCAATCTTCCTGGTTTTCGTTCCCTTTGTATGCATTTTTGCTCTAGTATTCGACCAATTGTAGAAATTGATTCGCCGATGTGTTGTTTTGTCGCCGCAATTACTGACCTCCGTTTCTTCTGTGCATGCAAAGTAAAGACTGTGATGTATACCTTACAGCCTGAGTCCCCAAAGGACGGCTAAAGCGATTGAAGATTGGCGTGAGAGAAGTTTTTGGGATGTTGAAATTGAAATAACGTTCCTCTAACGATGCTACTTTCGAAGTAACGAATAATTGATTCACTTTAGCTAATAATTGATTCACTTTAACTAATAATTGATTCACTTTAACATCTGTCTTGCTGTTAGTAAATTAGCAAATGTACGTGGAATCGTTCTGCTTTTCTTAGCTTTTCTAATTAGCTTCCACGATTTGTTGCGACAGAATTTTGCGTTGTCAAAACTTGAATGAGCTTATAAGAGTTCCATACTTGCACTTTTTTTGAGGCATTTTACTAATTTGTAATCTATTTTAGATATTTATGTGCGCGCTCTGCTGATTCCGATTATTATTTTTATTATTACTTTGTGACAAAAGTTAATTTGCTTTCAATATTTTGCATTGTTGTCCCAATTGAGTGAGTCAGTCACTAGTTCTGGAATTTAGTTGTCTAAATTAATCCTGAGCTTACCCCGCTGTTTATCTACAATTGTTGAATAGCCCCCAAAATTATTCCTGACAGTAAAGTTATCGTTTGTTATAAGCGGTTGCCTTTTGAAGTATTTGTTATTTGATTCTTTGTTATTTGGGACTAATTCGTCTGCTGTGACCAGAGCGAGCGCCTTTATCGTCAAGTTTATAGTTTCAAGTAGTCAAGTGATATTTTTCACCTCCGCTTGAATAATGCCGAGAAAACATCAACAGAGTGAGATCAACTTCAGAGAAACGAAGAAGAAGTCACAAAGTAAGTACCGCTCAAGAGATCTCAATATTGGAATAAATGCGAGATATCAAATATTGGGATGAAAATATTCACTCATTTTCCAGGACCTGAATCCAAATCTGGATCATACCATTTTATTAAATGAAATCGCATTTCATTTTATCTGTGCTTGATTTCTTTCGACATCTGTGCAATATATCGAATTCAAAAAGTACGAACCAAAATATTGAGTCAGTTGAGTTTATGCAAAGATCTTTGAGTTCTACCATTTTTGGACAGCTCCAAAAATTTGATCTCGTGAAATTTAAACTGAAAAAGCTTTGTACTCGTTGATTTTAACGTTTAGGCAGACAGAAAAGCAGTGCACAATTAGTTTGATGTCTGCCCGCCTAAGATTATCAATAGCCGCCGTCAGCCTCTCACACGGCTATTATTTAGGCGCTCTCCTTTTTGATTACAATTCAAAGAATTTGAATTGTATTGGGGCGCTGTCTTAAGATCTGTTCACACACTTTCATGATTTTTGAAGTCAAATTGGAGTAGTGATTTTGGTCACTCCGAAACAGGTTTGTTCACGTGCGGCAAGTTCACTTTGGTTTTTACTCTTTTTGTGATTTATTAGATCGGATTTTTTTCTTAATGGTTATCCTAATCCAGTCATAGTTCATTCTAGGCCTAGTTTTTTTATCATCCAAATTTTCCTTTCTCGCTAGTGGTTTTTTGTTCATGCATTGAATTACGCAATGTGGTGAATAATGTCATAGTTATAATATCAGAATCAAATGAGGCGGGATGCAGCCCGGTCATTAAGTCATTGAGAATTAGGTTATCAAAATTCATTAGAGTTTTTGCTAGCTGATATCGGTATTAAGCTTATTACTTTCAGATTAGATGCTGAATTAAGTATAGTTTTAGAATCTAACCGAAACTGCACTCCAAATAGGAGCAGTTTTTGACACTAAAAGAAACAAATAAAATGCAGTCAATTTGTCTCCTCTTTTTTTTTTCTTTTTCTGTTTCAATCTTGATGTGCGTCAACGGCGGCTATTTTCTGCAATCTGGCGGCTATTTTAATATTTTGCTAAGAATTGATTTCGAATTTTATTTGCATATTTGCAAGAGTCAGTTAAGAGAAATGCAATAATCTTTTTAAATTTTTTTCCTAAACTTTATACGCTGCAATAACTTTCAGGTGATTCTTTATTATCCGACAATTCTTTCCAGGTTTCCGTAGTGCCAAGCCGACCATTGACAAAGAGAATGATAATCAAGTGAAACTGGATTACGGACATAGTGTGGGACATAGTGTGGACGACATGTCTCTGCCGACTCCAATCCGACGTTCTTCAAGAAGGAACCCAACAGTCAACAGACGCATTGGATCTCCGAAAGCACTTGCTGTTGTATCTGAAAAAGAGAATCCATCAGGTGATTCAGATGAAAGCGATATTCAGATCATTGACGAGGCACCTTTGAAGACTCCCAGGTCTAAGCGAAAAGTATCGTCTGGGAAATTAAACAAAAAGGTTGTCAGTGGCTTTTTAGAAAATGACGAGAACAAAGAGAACGTCATAGATCTAACGGAAACCGACGAGGACGTTGTGAATACTGAATCAAAGTCAAGGACACAAAAGCTTCCTGTATTCACAATAAAGTCAAGCTTGAAATGCAGAAATGTAAAAGCTCCGATACAGTCAAAACAAGACGACGCGGTTTTAGGAACCAAGACGAGCAGCGTTTTCAACTTAGTCGAAAATGGTGTTGAAGAACGAAATAGAATATACTCGAACACGAACCGCGTAGAAAACTTGCCTGTTTTGCCTCTAACACCCCCAGATGAACCGGTTCCGGTCACTGCTTCTGTCAAGTTTGCTTCACCACTGAAAATCACCAGTGGTGAAAATGGACACAAGCCACCAATAGTTCAAGTAACCCCTCAGAACCAGAAGTCATTAAGAAGATCGATCGTGGAATCGAACAGCCTGACATGCTCTGCTGTTGGTAGGAAACGAAGGATTCTCTTTCCCGGATGTTAGTGTTCAAATTTTTATCGTGACCGTACTGTTAGATACTTGCATTATCAGACATTTCATGGACGTTCTCATTTACTTGCACATTTTGAGTAACCCTCCCTAAAATTGCGCGGTGTACTGGATACTAGAATGGCACGAAAAGTGAAAAATTTAACACTGCGCGTTGTTTGATCATCAGCATGTTAGTTTGAAATGTGCAACTTAAGCATATTTCGCAAGAATCTAAGACACGATTGTATATCAGTCCATTAGCGTAAGACTCAGGTTGCAATATTTTCTAACTTCGTGTGCCCGTCTGTGAGCCAATTCTACACATTATCATGAAATGGAATTGCTAATTAAGATCAAATATGTTATATTTGCTCATAAGTCCGTTAACTTACATTTAACTCAGGAAAATTCATGCTTCTGAATTTTTTGAATTAATTGTTTTCCACGTGTCAAAAGTTAGTTGGGATGCCTTTGTGTCCTCTAATCTGTGAAATTTTGTAAACTAACATTTTGAAACACGTGACTGTTTAGACGAGTACTACCAAGAGATGAAAAGCGCTTTTTGTCCTAAGCAACAAGTCCTCTCTGACGACTACACCAATTTGGACAACAATATGCTTGCATTCGATGGAAAGGCCTCAGGCAAAAGAACCATCGAAGCCAAAGAAATCATTCCAGGTCGAGAGGAAGAAATTGACAGATTGCAATCTTTAGTGAACCAAGTTGTTTTGGAAAGACAAAATGCAAGTTTGTATATTTCTGGACCTCCTGGAACAGGAAAAAGCGCTTGTGTCACTGCAGTGTTGCAAGAGTTGCTCTCGAAACGTGGTAAAGACGTCGCAGTTGTTAAGATAGTCAACTGCGTAAGGTGCAGAACTCAACAGAGCATTCTAGAAGTCTTAGGATGTGATGCCGATGGAGTGTTCGCTGACAAGAAAATGGGGTCAAGTAAAGGTCAACGACCTTTTATAGTTGTTTTGGACGAAGTGGACCAGGTGGAAGCAAACCACCACTCATTCATTTACAAAATGTTCGAGTGGGTTCACGAATGGAATTCTAGAACTTTCCTATTAATAGCAATTGCTAATGCACTGGATTTGACCGAGAGAGTTTTGCCAAGACTTGCGCTGTCATCTGTGAAACCACAGTTAATGCATTACAAGCCATACAGTGGGCCTCAAATTGTGAAAATTATCCAAGACAGAATTAGTAAGGTAAGTTTTAAATTTTGGCTCAGATTGATAGCCGAGGCTAAACGGATACTAAAATTGTGTAGTTTGTTTTCCAGATACTGCGTAAATCCATTTGATAATTATTCTCATTGGTGACTCAATTTTAATTTTGAAGGCGTATTACGTAATTTTGAAGGCGTATTACGTACTGTATCTTTACTGAAGTTTGTTCCGACTCCATTGAGTGGGAGGAGATCAGCTAAATCCTCAAAGGGTTTTTAAAAACATGTATATTCAGTATATAACCAAATAGCTCAAACGTAATTGTAGCACAATAAAACAAATTATATTTAATTCATTTCAATTTAATTCTGCTGTTATTTTGGAATTCATGAAAAAAGGCTTTAAAATCGGGTGTAGAATACTTTCGTTAGGGGGTTCGCAGGTTCTCTATTTTGAGGACTTATTGAGTTTCGAAGTTTTGGATGATAACTAATTCAATCCACTTTTGATGTCCTTTTTTGGTCAGTTTAAGTTTTTTTGGCGAATTATGTTGAAACTGTATACCGCTACCATATCCTGAATAGTCCTTAATAGTTGCTGGAATATCTGACCTGACGCTATGTTTTTGGGCTACATTTTAGAGAATATTCCCAAAATTGAGATAATCGTGCGCTATATTTTGTCCAGTATTGCATAAAAACATTAAAACTTACCAACGAAATTAGGGTTGTAGGTTCCCACGTTGCTTGTTAATAGCCGCGAAGCGATAGCGGCTAATATTGGAGACATCGTGGTTTTTACGACTCGAAGAGGAGTATTGAGATTCTACAGGTTTTTACGACTCGAAGAAGAGTATTGAGATTCTACAGGTTTTTTTAGCAGAAAGCATGTTTGTTCATGACTTGAATTTTGACTTTTTTCTGTTCGAGCATTTACCTCCGTTTGTGATTGTTGACTTCTGTTTTCGAACATTGGACTTTAACAGTATCGTTTGTAATGTATAGTAATTAGGAACTGCCGGTAATGTTCAAGGTGAAGAGGTCATTTTGAGATTTTTTTGTTCCGATTTTTTTGTCCCGGATCTTCCAACGACAAAAAGCCAAACTACATAGAATCTTCACAGGCAGAGTTCTTTAGCAGTCTAAATTCTACGAGGATTGTAATCTTTACGAATATTCACGTGTTGATTTGATCGTAGCAATGAGATTGAATTTGACTCTGCTTTATAATAGCTAGTTCGCGTTATTAGTATTGAAAGAGCTTGACCTATCGAAAGAGATCAAATTTAGGTCAACAATGGAATGGGATTGTCAAGTGGTATCCCTGGTGTCTCTAACTCTACTTCCCAGCCATTATTGGATCGGGGTGCGATTGAACTATGCGCGAGAAAGGTGGCATCCTCCACTGGTGATGCGAGGAAGGCTCTCGAACTGTGTCGAAAGGCTATCGAGACAGTACAGAGAGAGGCTATGAACCAGTACAACGCAATTCAGGCATTAGGTTAGTGTCTAAAACGCTATTCATGTTTCATTTCGACTTCAATGATTTTTTTTGCGTGTATAAGTACAATTTTTGCATTTACTAGTAAGAGGAAGGAGTAGCAACTGCATAAAACATTTACTTTTAAAAGGGTTGCACCATAAATATCTCTTATGCATGGTCTTACTGTACATGGGGAGCGGGATGAAAGATGAAAGAAAACGGTTCCTCTTGGGTTTCTGAAATTGATTTTGTTCCTTACCAGTACTGCCAATGGAAGCAAATGAGAATACTATTAAATATTAATAATGATGAATTAACCAAGCATTTTGGGCGGTACAAAAAGCGTGAACTTGCTTATTTACCGTCCACCTTCGTGCTTTTTATTTCATTGATTTATAAAAAAAAATATTATTTAGCATTGAGGAAATTAAACTATTATTATTCCTCAAACTTGAACCGTACTTGTATTAAACAAATTCCAATTCACTCTAGTATACTTTGTAAATAAAATTTAGTCCTGATTCACTGACGAGAAATCGTTTGACAGTCTTAAACTCGAATTTTTTCGTCTTGTCCATCTTTGGTCATGATCTTTTTTAGTTTTCAATTCGATTGATTGAGCTTAATTTAATTGAGCTTTCAATTAGATTGATTTCTAACATTGTTAATGAAGTTAAGATAGCAATTTGAACTGGGTGATGAAACTGACGTTAATGCTCGAAATTATCAAGACCCGAAAGCCTTTCTTAGAACCAATGCTTTTCAGATACCCCACCCCATAGTCCTAGACTAGACCAGGAGAACAGACATCCATCGGGAATTCAAGGAAACTCCACTCCAGGAAATGTGACTTCCAGGGTGACGATCTCTGTTATGAACAAAGTCATTTCGGACTCCTTGACGTCCTGGGCCAGTTCTAAGTCTAATTCTCTCGGATCAATGACGAGCTCCGTGAATAGTGGGATTGGGGGATATTCGATTAACAACAGCGGAAGTAGTCAGGACTCTTGTCCCTTGCATCATAAAGTTATCATCACCTCACTGGCCAGGCTCACAAAACAATCTTCGGCTGCCTATTTCAATATGCACCAGGTTTGCTGACTTCCTCTAACTAACTGAGTAAAAACTAAATGAGTAAAAAGTTACCAGATGTCACGTTGCAAACGGTAATTAAATCATTTCACAACGGGTCGATGTTTTTGTCGTTTTCCGCTACCTTTAGTTTCGCCCAAAACGTTAAACTGTTAAGTCATTATTAGGAGAGCTCAAAAATAAGAATTTTAAGAATCAACATTTCAGAGACGTTAAATTTGAACATGTGTAAGTTGCACATGTTTAAATACACAAAATTGTGAATATATGCAACCTGCTTCACATGAGCAACCTCATATTTCTAAGAGTTCAATGAAAACTAAGCACAAACTATCGTTTTGGCATTTATATTTAAATAACCGATAACTTAAATTTATAAAAGATTCCTGAATCTGCAGGGCCGTGCAAAGTAAGTGTTTTTTAAAATTATTTCGGTATATCCAATTATGGGGAAAATACGGAGTTTGTCAAGTGCCTTGTCTGACTCAAATTCCTTTTGTCCTTGTTCAAATGAGCTATCACAACAAAAAACAGTATAAATCGGTCAAGTAAAACAAATTCGCGAACAAACAAAAAAATCCGCAGCTTTATCTATGAATTTTTAGACGTTTCTTTTTCAGTACAGATGTTCAAAAATTTCTCATTTTTGTTACTGAGATAATCAATCTTAGCAATGAGGTTAGTTATAACGAAAGGTGTAAATGTGGGACAATGAAAAAAAGTATGTAAACATGTTTTTGTTCTGTTATGAAACTAAGGTTTAACTCATTCAATATATTTTATTGAATTTCTTATGAGATTACTTTTGGGCTATTGTTAACTTTATTTTTTCTGATTTCTTTAAATCTGTATTCTTAAGCACAGGAAACTATTGCCTTCATAAAAACACGCGACTCATTTCTCGTTTCGTCATATAGCGCTGCTTCTGGCAGCAAAAACAAAAGGCAAGAAAGTTACTAAAAGCCGCCTCAGCTTCTCAGCGGGCTATTATAGCGCTGCTAATTTCTTTTACTTCGTCGAACAAAAAAATGTTTCGCGTTACCTCATTTTACCTCATTTTGTATCTTTTTGACTTCTCTTGGCTAGTTTCTCTCTTCTCTCATTCTGCTGAAAGTGATTTTGAACATCAGTTGCTCAGCAAAGCAATTCAAAATGAACAGAGTCATTATAAAAAAAATTGAAGTCAGAAATAGAAACGGGATAAACCCATAAAGCCCAATTTTAGATGCCCGCTATTTGAACGTCGTTCCTATAAGTCTTATTTACCATCTCTAATGCTTATTGGTATTGATAGTAGCCCCTGTAGCCTCTCTCCAAGAAACATAAGTATGTTCAACTACGAAATGCCATCAAAATAAATCGGACTTAAAAAATGTTTTTGTACAAAAATCTTTTCAATATCTTCTATTCTTTCAATCCCAATCATGCTTATTAGAATCAACGGCGGCTATTTTCCGGCAATCTGCCGGGTATGTTTTTTTAATGCCTTGAATAAAAAAATTTTTCGCTTTACCTTAGTTCACAGCTTTTTCAACATTTTGCTTGAAATCTTTTTGACTTCTCTAGGCTAGTTTTACTCTTCTCTCTAAAAGAGTTTTTAGAGAGCAGTTGCTCAGCAAATCAATTCAAAATGAACAGAGTCAGTATCAGAAAAAAACGAAATCACAAAAAGAGAAGCGGGATAAACCCAGAGCCCAGTTTTAGATGCTCGTTACTCGAACTTGGTTCTTATAAGTCTTAGTTACCATTTCTAATGTTTATTGGTATTGATACTGGCTCCTGTATCGCCACACTATGAAACAGGAGAATGTTCAACTACTAAGTGACATCAAAATAGTTCGCACTTTAAAATTGTTTTTCAAAATTTATTTTTCATTATTTCTTCTTTCAATCCCAATCGTGGTTATGGGAATCAACGGCGGCTATTTTCGACAATCTGCCGGGTATGTGTAAAGTTTGATGTTTTTGTAGTACATTTCAACAATTTTGCAGATTCATGCTGTTATCTTTTCAAAGATTTTCGCCTGAGTATTTTCCATCAATTTGGTGCCCCGCTTTCAACGACTTTCACTGAGTTGAGCGAGTGGCTCTTAACTCAGTTTTCATCAGACTTGTCGAAAAATCATGGTCAGAATATAGATGTTTGTTGGGACGAGGAAAAATTTATTACCATGAATTAAAAACTTAAAAGATAAAAGGAACTAGTTTTTTTTCTTCGTTTTAAAGTTTCTCTCGAGTCTTTTCTTTCTTTTATGTCTACTTTTCTGATGACTCTCTCCAATTTGTGCGAACAAGTCAGTATTAATTTGCAAATTTCTTCAGATAACTTTCCTGTATTTGGAAAAAGAGTGGTTTTCGATTTTTTTCGGATGCATCGCTTCCTGACCGAAGTTTTTCATCCAAAATTCAGTTAACAAGATTCTGAATCCAAAAAATCAGTGATACCTTAAGAAATTGAAGCACTTGTGAGCTCATTGATGAAGTTGAAAAAATTAAACTGGTTTTCAAGTCTTTCCCTGCATTTCAATGATTTCCCCTTGCAACATTAATGCATTGTCCTTTAATTGAAATACTCGATCTCAAATGGGAAAAATTAAACTTGTTTATAATACTTTGTTCATGAGTCAGACCTCTCACAGAAAATGACACAGACGAAAGATTTACAGGAAAGTTTTTCACTTTGTTGTACGCTTTTTTTCAAGTGAAGTATTTTCGTAGTTTTTTTCCTCTTGGCTGAATGCTTTGGTTGTTAGTAGGTTGTTGTTCTTCGTGTAGTTTTTTTGTACTGAGACTTCAAAGTTTCTTTTGATATCAATTTTAAGTTCGGACGGCTGCACCGTTTTGACTAATTTTGTCAAAAAAGTTTTAATTATTCCATAATCATTTTATTCAAAGCTGAGTGTTCCATTGAGAATTTCGAGAATCTGGAGCTCATTAACAAAAATAACTGCTTTTCAAGTGTTATTTCAAGTGCTTTTTGACAGTTATCATAATTTTTCAAAATTTTTTGCTTCCATTCACGTTTTGAAGCATTCTTGATTTCAGTTTTGAAGCATTCTATGTTTCAATTAAAGCACACGTTGGAAAACCAGAGAAATATGTATTATAATTACTCCGAAATCAGGATCCTCCGAAATTAACTGATTTAACTGTCTGGAAGTCAGAAGTCAACTGTATGGATAAACCATTTTTTTGTTTCGTTTTATTCGCTTCTTTTTGAACAAGTCTTTTTCGACCCTTTTTCTCTGAAGCTGTTACCTTACTGGGTATTCTTTCACGTCATTGAAATCTCGCAGTTATTGGGTATCCTATCATACGACGATCAGAAAATCTTTTGTTATTTTGTATTTATCGGTTATTTTTCGTTTTTTTAAGACATCCAAAAAAGAAATAAAATTCTTATTGGGTATTCTGCTTGCTTCATCACCGGTGAGATCATTCACATCTTATCTCTACTCACATTTTTAAATAATTTTCAGGTCAGAAACGAAAATAAAAATGCTTTAGATTTTTTTAAAAAGTCAACTATAGCAAATACGCGTTGTCATCATGTTTTCAAAAAAAAGTTCTCGAGAAAAGCAACAAAGCAGAACTAATTGCGAGGCTTTTGGAGACTTATGAAAAAATGCAAGAAAAAGACAATCTCATAACAAAGCTTGAAAAATATCTTGTTAACTCTGAAATGAAAAAATCAACTGTCGGACATCATAAAGAAACTATTGATCGCATGGAAAGAGGTATCGAATTTTTCAAAACAAAAACTTCGAAAGTTATTGATAATTTACTTGAGAGACAGGAGACGTCAAAAAGCAACATTTGTGTTGATCCTCCACTGAAAATTTATCAACCAAAATTCATTCGCCGATTTGCCAAGCAATTAGTTATATCTGATAGTACTTTTCGCAAAGGAAATCAGCATGACTGCAATCCACTCATATTCAACTGCAACAATAGGAGATATTTCTAATATGGTTAATTGCTATTCCCCTGGAGCCAAAACGGAAACATTAATTGTACATGTCGGTCATAATTCAATTGACAAAGGTGTTTCTGAACAGGAGGCAGCGACTCAACTCAAAGAAACAGTCGACAAGTGTATGCTAAAACTCAAACATCGTCGTGTTGCTACATGCAAAATTGGTCCGTTAAAAGGTGGTTGCTATGGTAAACTCAAGTAAATAAGAAACATGAAAATTTAGTAAATGTACTGATTTGCAGAGAATGCTGATTTTTTTATTATTCATTGCGGCTGTTCGTAGCGTTTCACTTTTTCTTAACAGAAGTTTTTTTGCTTCTTAGTGGTGACATAGAAAAAAATCCTGAACCCTTTGATGTTTCAAAATTTTCTATTTTGGATGTTGCTTTATTTGGCGCTCAAAATGGCCTCAAATTTCTGCTTTTCAACGCTCGCAGCAAACAAAATATGTATCAAGTTATATCAAATTTGCTTCAGCAGCTGGACTCGGAAACTATTGTTATAGTAACTGAAACTTGGATGAGCGAAGAACAAAACTTGAATATAAGCCTCCGCGCTGAGAACAATTATAAGCTTAAAAATCGGTCACATAAACAGGAGCAGCTAAGGGTGGGGATGGGAGGCTTTGGGTTCCGAAGAAAATAAATTGTAAACGCAGAAGAGAATTTGAGTTTGCTGATCCAATAATTTTTGAAACGTTGTGGCTGGAACTAGGCAATCCCTTAGTGGAAAAATGTCTCGTTAACATCTATTGAACACATCAAAGCCTGGGTGATTTCTTTTTAGACGAATTAAGTGCCAAGGTTTCTAAGGCAATCTCAACTATTGATAATGTTCTTTTATTTGGTGATGATAACCTTGATATGTTGAGCATAAATGGACAGAAAAGCGTTCTATTTTTTGCGGCGGAACTAGTATTACAATTATCTAACACTGATATTCCTACAAGCATAAGCAACAATAAATGAAGTTTGATAGATCACTTTTTCGGCTAATGAGCAAATCACTAGTTGGAAAATCTGCTTACTTCCTTTCGATATTGAACATTTAATTTTTATTCAGAGCAAACTTTTTTGATGGAAAAAGAAAACTATTTTATTAGACGAAATACAGAAAGTTTTGTCGATGAAAAAGTAGAGATCTAGTAGAGATCTGGCTCTGGCACATTGGAGAATAGTTTATCAACAAAGAAACTGCCATGAAATGTTTGACCGAATTTTTAAGAATTTTTTTGAGAACACTCGGGAAAACCGCACAAACAGAGAAGAAATTAATTTCCAATATCGAAAAGACTGCTTCAGATAAACCTTGGGTGACAAAAGAAATTAAACAGTTATTTGCTGAGAAACATTGTTTTTTTCAATGACTACAAAATTAACACAAAGTGCTGAATCATTTGTTTAAAAAGTATCGCAATCTTGTAAATCTAAAGTTAAAAGAAGCACTAAATCTTTTTCAGAGGATTATCTTAAGAAAATTGAAACCTCAAAAGAGAATTGGAAATTCATTAACAAAAAAATTGGACAGAAATAACAGTCCAAACATCACTGAAATTGATGAAAATGGTCAAAAAAGGAAAGGCAAAAGTCAATCTCTAACGCTTTCAACAGAGGTTTTAGCAAAATGGGCATCAACAGAGGGCAGATTGTTCCATTGGATGTCGAGAAATTAGAGTGGAATTTTCAGGAATTTAACTTAACACATTTTAGTTTGAGGGAAATCTATTAGAGTTATTGGCACTTAAGACAACATTAAAGCACCAGTGCTGGGATATCTCAATGCTTGGGCATTGAAATCCTGAAAATGCTGTTGGAACACATCTTCAGATTATATTTGACGTATTCAAGAGAATTTTCCAATAATTGTTAAGGATGCACACATCACACTATTTTTCAAAAAAGGGGATGTTCTGTTTCAACTAATTACGGTCCAAATTTCGGTAATTTCTGCGAATGTTTTTGAAAGACTTTTACTTTATCTATAAAGTCGTCTATTGATGCTGTGCTTTACTTATCTGGACTAATAATAGGAAATATGGAAGATAACAACGACACAGGTTATCTGTTCTTAGATCTTGCAAAAGCTTTCAATTCAATTTCACATGAGATCTTTCTCAAGAAAGCTGAAGGTTTCAATCTCTCACTCAACAGTTTTACTTCTCAAATCTTTTCTCGCAAATTGAACACAATGCGTAAAATCGTGTTCCGACTATCAGATAAAATAACTATTAATCATGGTGTTCCACAAGGAACTGTGTTAGGACCTCTTATTTTTCTGTTATTTGTCAACGACTTTTCTTAAAAACTGGAAGGTGAAAATGATGTTGCTGAATTTGCGGATGACAATTACATTATATAAAAGTAATGATAATATTCCACAAAAAATGAAAAAAAATATAACAAACAGACAAATACCTGACAGAGAATCAACTCACTTTAAATGGCGATAAAACAGATGTTATTCTTTACAAATCATACTAATTCGGATCCAGAGTTTACTTCCAAAGCTGAAGTGCTCAAACCAGATCATGCTTGTCGTTATCTGGGGGTAAAAATTGATTAAAATCTAACCTTTGAAAATCACTTGAACTCAGTTTTAAGCAAAATGGCTAATACATTTCGTTCTTTGTATCTTGTAAGAAATCAAATTCTTTGGAAATAAGAATTGGTGTTTTCAAGTCAGTTGTGCTGTCTCCTCTTTCTTTCAGTGGAGTATTCCTTCAAACTCTTACAGCGAAAAATATAAACCGCCTAAGCAGGAAAATTAACTGGGGAATAAAAGTTTGTTATTTTCGACAAAAATTTGACCACTCCCTTGATCTTCTCATTAAGGAGCGTATCCTGCCAGCCAAATTGTTTATCTCAAATGTTAGCCTAATGATGCTGCAAACAGATATAAGACACTGGGAAACATCCGAAAATTTTAAATATTTTAGTGGCCATAACGCTAGACAGAAAAAGAGAACAAATCAAATTATTTTAAAAAAGAGGTGGACTAACAACAAAAATGAAGTGGAGTAACAAATTGATCTTGAAAAACGTTCAAAAATGGAACAAAATGCCCTTTTCAATAAGAATTTTTAACTGTAAAACTTGCTTTAAAAATGTTTTAACCGAGTTTTTGCTCGATCAGCACAAAAAAGTACCCGTTAATACACAAATAGGAGCCTTCAAATCCTATTTTTTCCTATGAGATCGAACAGCCAGTTTTAAGATTTTTATATTAATAACAATGCTGATAAGTTTATTTAACATTTTGAAGCATGTAGATATCTAACCTTAGGGTTATTTTGTGAGTAATTTACATGTTTTAACAAAAAATGAATTTCTGTAATTTACATGTTTTAACAAAAAACGATTTTCTGTAATTTACATGTTTTAACAAAAAACGAATTTCTGTTCTTGGCTGCGTTAGAATTCTTGCACATCAATGTTAAAAATTTTTATCTTTTGATGTGGGTTTTCGTTTGGGCCAGTTTTAAGATTTTTATATTAATAACAATGCTGATTGGTTTATTTAACATTTTAAAGCATGTATATATCTAACCGTAGGGTTATATTGTGAGTAATTTACATGTTTTAACAAAATAACGAATTTCTGTTCTTGGCTGCGGCAGAATGCTTGCACATCAATGTTAAAAATTTTTATCTTTTGATGTGGGTTTTCGTTTGGGCCAGTTTTAAGATTTTTATATTAATAACAATGCTGATTAGTTTATTTAACATTTTAAAGCATGTAGATATCTAACCTGAGGGTTATATTGTGAGTAATTTACTTGTTTTAACAAAAAAATGAATTTCTGTTCTTGGCTGCGGCAGAATGCTTGCACATCAATGTTAAAAATTTTTATCTTTTGATGTGGGTTTTCGTTTGGGCCAGTTTTAAGATTTTTATATTAATAACAATGCTGATTAGTTTATTTAACATTTTAAAGCATGTAGATATCTAACCTGAGGGTTATATTGTGAGTAATTTACATGTTTTAACAAAAAAACGAATTTCTGTTCTTGGCTGCGGCAGAATGCTTGCACATCAATGTTAAAAATTTTTATCTTTTGATGTTGGTTTTCGTTTGGGCCAGTTTTAAGATTTTTATATTAATAACAATGCTGATTAGTTTATTTAACATTTTGAAGCATGTAGATATCTAACCTTAGGGTTATTTTGTGAGTAATTTACATGTTTTAACAAAAAATGAATTTCTATAATTTACATGTTTTAACAAAAAACGAATTTCTGTAATTTACATGTTTTAACAAAAAACGAATTTCTGTTCTTGGCTGCGTTAGAATTCTTGCACATCAATGTTAAAAATTTTTATCTTTTGATGTGGGTTTTCGTTTGGGCCAGTTTTAAGATTTTTATATTAATAACAATGCTGATTGGTTTATTTAACATTTTAAAGCATGTAGATATCTAACCTGAGGGTTATATTGTGAGTAATTTACATGTTTTAACAAAAAAACGAATTTCTGTTCTTGGTTGCGTTAGAATGCTTGCACATCAATGTTAAAAAATTTTATCTTTTGATGTGGGTTTTCGTTTGGGCTAATTAATAGTTCTGAAACTTCTCTGAATTTCTTTTGGAACTACTCTTCTATGTATATTTGAATATTACCAAACAAATGCATGGTTTTCAGTTCTGTTCAATGACTTTTGAATTTTTTTTGTTCGAAAATCGAGGGAAACGAGAGAAAAATCAATTCGACGTTTCTTCTGACTAATATGTCTTGTCTTCAATGCATTATCAATCATAAAAGCACTATTTTCACAAACCGGTCTTGTTTTTCAAATCTTTCTAGCTTCTCGGCTAATCGTGATAACATGTCCTCCAAGATTAATGTTGGTCATTTTAAAGTTTGCTTTCGGTTGTTCTAACGCAACTTGATGGGCTTTTGGCAAATATACGGGTCAACTGAGCAACTGACCATGCAATTGCACTTGTGCACATAATTTGGTCGGTTTTAAGAAGACAAATTTTAAGAAGACAAAAAGAAAAATTCGAAATGATTAAAGCCAACGGTAATCGGGTTGTTGTTCATTCTCATGCTCTTTCTTCCATTGTAAAGTAATGCGTTGGGCGTGCTGACTCTGACTGATGCCACAGGCTTTCCAATTTTTGGTTTCAAATAACATGAAAGCAATTTTGAAACCGTTGAAGAATTCAGCGAGACTGGTATTGGCTTTGAAATAAAATGTTTTGGCATTGGTCCAAGCTCAGTTATATTATTAGAATGCCAAATTTAATCATTTCAGGTATTGGCTAAGTACGCTTTGGTGTGCAACGAGAAAGCCATTGCTACTCTGGATCAATCACAGCTTCATATGGTTATGAACCTACTAGAGGCCAGAGGTCTTCTACAGTTGACTGCCCCCGGCAACAGGAAGCTGGGGACCTGCGACCTCAGAAACATGAAGGTTTGTTTACGAATCTTGGTCAAATAAACTGTCTTCATTGTTTCTTAAGTTGCTGTCAAACAAATTTCGTAGCTATTTTTTGGTCTTATTGATCTATTGGCTGATTTAATTGTCTATCATAAGCAACTTGATAGACGCGATTAGTACAAACTTGATAGTACATGAGAGAAATTTTATAGTGCACGGAAGCCATAAATGAATGTCGAAAAGGGAATTTTTGTTATTGAAAATGCATTTCTCTTTGCTGATGGTAGCCACCTAAGCGAAAGCTAACTACTGTGAATTAGATCAGCTGTCCGTAGTTTATGGTAATAGTAAGTTACACTCCATAATTTAGACTTCATTGTACTCGCTCGTTTGCTGCTGGTCAAGGAGAGTAAATTTGCTGACACATTCTATTTGAACTTGGTACGTTTCAGGTCCACGTCAAGGGAAATCTGTTCGAGCTCCTGTCTTCAAATGAACTTGACGTGTGAGTCATTTTGTCAACAGCCGGAAGTTTGAACTGTCACAATGTAAAATTTGTTCTATTTTTGTTCTGTTCGAACAAAACCAATTAAACAACGACATGCCACCCCCACATAATATATCACTAATTTTCAAATAATATAGTAAAAAGATCGGAGATAATTGTACCAATCATCTCAAGTCTGATTGAAACACTTGGGATCTCAAGACTAATGGAAATTGATGGGAAAGATTCATCGTAATGTTAACTGAAAACGATATTGTTTGGAATTTTCTTTTGTTCCGACTGGACGGTAAAAGCATAAGTATGTATAGAAGACGTCGAAAAAAATTGTCGAATTTATTTGTCTTCTATCCATCGTGAAAATTCATTGTTAATTGCTCTCAAACGAAGTTTGTAGCAATTATATTAGCCCTGTAGGTCCTTTTGGAGACTGTTTTGGAGACTTATACTCATGGTGTGAAGGGGCGGTTCTTAGAGGTTGAAGAGCACCCCCACTGTTGACCTTCCCCCCACTATTGCCCCCCCACCCCACTGTTACCCCCTCCCTCCCCAATACCCCCCTCCCTCCACCGTGGCTACTGACCAACAATCGATCGCTGCAAACACGCATCTTCTTACTAATTTTACAATTTTTTTCAAGCATTTTAAAAATTTTTGTCATGTTTCGAGTTCTTGTGGCCCTAGGTGTCAAGGAAGCTCCTCCAGGCTTTTATAATACGTTACTGAATAGTTTTTAGTGGTAGTGGAATGGTTTCAACATTTTAACATCACGAATTTTTTGGTTATTTTTGACAAAACGTGCAAATTTTTTCCAGTTTTTTGACTTTTTTTTCATTAGCCACCTCTTTCAAGACGCAGGGGCCAGAAAACGTCCTTAATGGTTTGATAATAAGTTACTGAAAAAAATTATTTGCCATGGAATAGCTTTCAATTTGAACCCAATTGAAGTTGAACCCAATTCAGTTGCTGATGTGAACTGTCCTCCTCTACGCTTCTTCCCGTTCAAACATCGTGAGTTCCATGATTAGATTTGTAAGTGATATGGGGTTCTGAGTTATTGCATTTTCGAACACTTAAGACTTCATAAAGTAAACAAATCGAATTTCCTAGCATTCATGTAGAATTACGGAAAAGCTCGACACCTTGTTCCATTCTTCCCTATTGGTCAAGTTCAGCTAACCATTCTTTTCCAGAAAAAGTCATCCTTATTTGTTCTTATGAAAACAGTCGGCTGAAATTCAAATGAGTTGCTTGTTTCACTCCATGCTGGACTTTTTCGGGAAAGTTCCAATTTTAGAACCCAATCTTTGTTCCAATGAACATATATTTCCAACAAATTCACTAATTGAAAATACAATCGAATTCCAGTTGGAAAGTGATCGTAATATTTTACTGACTTGAGATCTACTCGATTTTTCATCAGATGAAGGCCTATTAATGGTGATGGAACACGTTGGGATAATACCGAAGAAGCATTATTAGTAAACAATGCTCTTCATTCTCTTTTCTCTAACTGCGAAGTCTATCTGAACAATGAACAGGTTCACAGTGTCAATTCTCTTTATGCACATCAAGCTTTTATCTGCAGAATTTTCAGGGACGATGGAAAGTATCTCACTGCCAAGGATATCGTTACGAAGTTAAACTAAATGGTTTAACAAAAAATCTTTTAGATACTGTTTTCAGAAGGTTAAAGATGAATCTACTTCTTACGGTTCCTTGGCAATAGGTCTTTTTGCTCGTGAAGCTTTACTTTTTTCCGAATGTCAACCTCCGACTTTAATTGATCCGATATCTCAGCGTTTTATATGATTGATACTGTGGGGCTGAACTCCGAGTCTTGAACTTTGGAAAGTTGCCTTTTTACAAGACAGTTCGTGATCTCAGATAAGTGGACAAAAAGTTTTAAAAGCAAACTGCTCCGAGATGCTGCCATATTTTTGAAGAACTTCCAAAATGTTTATTATTTCCGCAGGAAATCAGTTTTTACAATAAAATATATTTTCAAACAAACCAATTCGAATGATTGATTTTGCTATGAATATTGACAATGAGTTCAGTGAAACATACAACACGAATCTTTTTCATATTCGTAATCTTGATCTGGGACAAGTCAAACTTGTGCATGGAAATCAAACCTTGGTTAATTTAAAAACGGAAAATCACGTGCGAGCTTATGCTGAAACAATGAAAGCACTAAGTTTGATGATAACAGTCCTAACATTCAGTATAAGGATTTTAAAAATCATTTTCATTTTTTTATCTGGTTTTTAACACAGGAGGCTAATGTTGAAATACATTATTTTGTGGTGAACGAATAAGTTCAATGGCAGTTGACAAAGAGAGGTCAGTTACCAAAAATGGATAACCAACAACTTCTGCATGTAGTCAACAGGTTACCTCACCTAAGTTTCAATTATCTTGGTTCCTTCCCTGCTGATCTTCGACCACGATTTTTACCTTCAAACACGTTTTGTATAGTCAACACTGATACATCACCACAGCCGGGCCCCTCTGGATATTGCTTGCAAATTTTCTCTCATTTTTCCGGCCCCAGGGTCCTGGGGACCCTCTCCAAGGTTGAATGATCAGCTGTTGCATAGTTTCTAGAGTTAATCGAATGGTTATCAATATTCTAATGACTCCAGCTTTAGCAATTGTTTGATAAAATTTATTTTTCAAATTTTTGGAAAATTATGTTCCAAGTTTATGGATCTTTATTGGGCAATGAAACTATTTAAAGCTTGAAATAGGGATACTGTATTGTCTCTTGAGGCAACAAAATGGTTTTTAAGATTTTAATATTCTGAATTTTAGCAGGATTTTGTTAAAAATTGCGGTTGTTTTCAAATTTTTTGAATTTTTTTGTTTTCTGAGATTAACGATCATTACTGGTCAACGAAGCTTTTCAAGTCTTGCAGATGGTTACTTGACATAACTCCGGAGACAGAAAATAGTTTTGAACATTTTCACTCCAAAATCTGGAAGCATCTCTTTTAAATTTTGCAATTTTCTGCAAGTTTTTAAAATATCAGTTTTTCATTTGATTTGTTGATTTGTTTACTAAGAAGGCTAGAAAACTAAAAGTTGCAGAGTCGAATCAAGCTAAAGCTAGCCTCACTAAACCGTGGCTGGCTACTGACGAAGACAACCGGTCGTTTGAGAGCAATGCGCCCGACGTTAGTCAGTTATGTTTTTTTCTTTTTCTGTTTCAATCCCGATGTGCATCAAGCGCGGCTATTTTCCGGCTATCTCTTACATATTCACCCTCTGCTTAATCTATAATGTTGGTGTGTCGCTGTATGCCTTATACACAAAATTGTGCCTTCTTTAGTCAATGATAATTGGCAAAATACTGAATAGCAATCAAAACTATGCTGAATAATGGTAAATAAGTGCAATTTTCATTCTGTCTGCTCTTGTTATTTGTTTGTTTTTGTTCAATTTGTAATTTAATATTCATTGTAATATGGATTTGCACTAATTAATGTGATGTGAATCAAAAGTTTTTTCAGTGAGTTAGCAATTGCCTGCTTAAAACAATTTGCGGCTGAAGTGCACTGCCGTCAAAGGAAACAATTAATTGGGGAGAGGGGTAGGAGCAGAAGCAGATATACCGGTCAATTACAATTCTACAGTTTCGGTGTTCCAAGGTGTAATTTAGTTTCATGCTAAATTTACTGACAATCTGATGCCTCAATTGAATCGGCTATCTGGCATTTGATTGATAGATTTTTCTTCTGATGTTGAGCCAACGTCAATGCGAAGTTTTTATAGCTGCGAAGCTGTAAGCTGAGCGTAGCTATATTGCGGTGCTCTTGGTTTTTTACAATTCAAGGAATTTGAATTGTATTGGGGCGCTGTCTTTTTTACAATTCAAAGAATTTGAATTGTATTGGGGCGCTGTCTTTTTTTTAAAGATCTGTTCACAAATTTTCATGATTTTTGAAGTCAAATTGGAGTAGTGATTTTGGTCACGCCGAAACAGGAAGTGGAGCGAAAAAGCGAGTGATTTTGCGGCGTGAAATTTTTTCGCTCTAAATTTAAAGTAGAGTGAGAGAACGGTGTTTGAACAAAAATTCGCTTTCTCGCTAGTGGTTTTTTGTTCACATGCGGCAATTTCACTTTGATTTTTACAGTTTTTTCGATTTTTTGGATCGGATTTTTTTCGAAATGGTTTTCCCAATCCATTCATAGTCCTTTCTTGGTCTAGTTTTCTGTTTAGTCAATGAAAATTCTTTGAATTGTGTGTCAGGACTTGTCCTGCTATGTTTTTTTTTAAGGTCTGTTCACACATTTTCATTATTTTTGAAGTCAAATTGGAGTAGTGATTTTGGTCACGCCGAAACAGGAAATGGAGCGAAAAAGCGAGTGGTTTTGCGGCGTGAATTTTTTCGCTCTAATTTTAAAGTAGAGTGAGAATACGGTGTTTGAACAAAAATTCGCTTTATCGGTAGTGGTTTTTTGTTCACATGCGGCAATTTCACTTTGATTTTTACTGTTTTTTCGATTTTTTGGATCGGATTTTTTTCTAAATGGTTTTTCCAAACCATGCATAGTCCGTTCAAGGTCTAGTTTTCTGTTGAGTCAATGAAAATTCTTTGAATTGTACGTCAGGACTTGTCCTGCTATGTTTTTTGTTTCGTCGTCTGACGCTCTTTTTTCGTTTTACATTTGTTCACACAGCAAAGCTGAAAAAGTCAAATTTTCTGAATGTCTTCTTCCTCTCACTAACGGCATTTGCGCGCGTGACGTCATTTCTCACTCGCTTTAGCAAAAGTGTTTAGGTTATTCGCGTGATTAGATTTTGATCATACGTGACTTACCTCACTCAATAAAATGACTTTTGCACTTTAAAAACTTAAGTTTAATTTGAATTTGTTTAAGGTCAAAGGAACTCCTATGTGCAGTAAAGGTCCCTAATAACAGGCTTCTGTGGAATCAATTTTAACAAGCTTTACTAATTTATCGTTGAATGTTTTTTAGCCTAGTTTTTTGAGCGGCGTCGATTTTTTTCAATTTAGATCTGTATCTGTTTCTATCTCTATTATATGGCACGCAGGTCTATTCTTTCGCAGCTATTCAGGCAATCTGCCGGCTATGTTTATTATAGCTGCGAAGCTGTAAGCTGAGCGTAGCTATATTGCGGTGCTCTTGGTTTTTACAATTCAAAGAATTTGAATTGTATTGGGGCGCTGTCTTTTTTTTTTAAGATCTGTTCACACATTTTCATGATTTTTGAAGTCAAATTGGAGTAGTGATTTTGGTCACGCCGAAACAGGAAATGGAGCGAAAAAGCGAGTGGTTTTGCGGCGTGAATTTTTTTCGCTCTAATTTTAAAGTAGAGTGAGAAAATCGTGTTTGAACAAAAATTCGGTTTCGCTAGTGGTTTTTTGTTCACATGCGGCAATTTCACTCTGATTTTTACTGTTTATTCGATTTTTTGGATCGGATTTTTTTCTAAATGGTTTTCCCAATCCATTCAAAGCTCATTCTAGGCCTAGTTTTTTGTGTGAATTAAATTTTCATTTCTCGTTAGTGGTTTTTTGTTCACATTCGGCATTTTCACATTGATTTTCTGTTTTTTTTCTTATTTTTTATCAGAATTTTTTAAAAATGGTTTTCTCAATTAACTCTTAGTCCATTCTAGGTCTGGTTTTTCTGTTTAGTCAATGAAAATTCTTTGAATTGTACGTCAGGACTTGTCCTGCTATGTTTTTTTTTTAAGGTCTGTTCACACATTTTCATGATTTTTGAAGTCAGAGTAGTGATTTTGGTCACGCCGAAACAGGAAATGGAGCGAAAAAGCGAGTGGTTTTGCGGCGTGAAATTTTTTCGCTCTAATTTTAAAGTAGAGTGAGAATACGGTGTTTGAACAAAAATTCGCTTTATCGGTAGTGGTTTTTGTTCACATGCGGCAATTTCACTTTGATTTTTACTGTTTTTTCGATTTTTTGGATCGGATTTTTTTCTAAATGGTTTTTCCAAACCATTCATAGTCCGTTCAAGGTCTAGTTTTCTGTTTAGTCAATGAAAATTCTTTGAATTGTACGTCAGGACTTGTCCTGCTATGTTTTTTTGTTTCGTCGTCTGACGCTCTGTTTTCGTTTTACATTTGTTCACACAGCAAAGCTGAAAAAGTCAAGTGTTCTGATAGACGTCTTCCTCTCACTAACGGCTTTTGCACGCGTGACGTTATTTCTCACTCTCACTCTAGCAAAGATTTTGAGATCATTTGCGTGATCATACGTGAGTTTGATCATACATGACTTACCTCACTCAATAAAATGATTTTTGCACTTTTAAACTTAAGTTTAATTTGAATTTGTTTAAGGTCAAAGGAACTCCTATGTGCAGTAAAGGTCCCTAATGAGAGGCTTCTGTGGAATCAATTTTAACAAGCTTTACTAATTTATCGTTGAATGTTTTTTAGCCTAGTTTTTTGAGAGGCGTCGATTTTTTTTCAATTTAGATCTGTATCTGTTTCTATCTCTATTATATGGCACGCAGGTCTATTCTTTCGCAGCTATTCCGGCAATCTATAATATTTCTGAATCAGTCGACCAGATTTGCTATTGAGAATCCCGAGGACGTCATCGATCGATGGAGCAACATAGACGCAAGAAATAGAAATTCACGAGAAGCTTGAACGCGAATGAACGATTATTCATCAATAAGGACTAAACAATAAGTTAAAAAAAATCATTTTGCGTGCTGAAAAATATAGACTGATGAAAATTCACATTAAGCTGTTGAGGTTATGCTGCTCTATTGATGCCCATAGTTATGTTAACCAAGTTAATTGTCAATTATAGTTTATCACTAGAAAAAATCTTGCCAGTCAGACTTGAAGGCCAAGAACGGCGCTGCTTTTTATCTGTAAATAAAAATGAACGTAAAAGATTGCACTCGACTAGAAAATTACCGGCTAGACCTATTTTACTTGTGCATTACACTATCTCTATGATTGCTCAATCCCTGAGATAATCAGCAGTTGAAGTAGACAAGATTGCTTGATGCAGGAGTTTCCAACGAACGTCTGAAGCCTTTCATTTTTTTTGTTTTGATGATGATTGTACCATTTTCATCAAAATTTTGACAATTTATTAACACAAAATTTCACAAAGAATAAGCAACAAAAAGGTAGCAAAACTTTGATAATTATTTGAAGATTTTACTGATTTCTGTTAATACTTCTTGTCACATGTTAATCAAATTAGTTTTTAAATTGCAGCAGGTTGCTAAAGCGTGGAGCTTTTCTTGCATTGAAGGTTACGCAGATATTAACGAAGTCGTAGTATTAACGAAGTCGTTCGACTTCGTTAAATATACGACTTCGTTAATACTACGACTTCGTTAATATCTGCGTAACCTTCAATGCAAGAAAAGCTCCACGCTTTAGCAAATTTTATATAACTCCTTTTAAGCAGCTCAGTAAACATTGCGGCTGGAATTATTCCCACATTTCCTTCGTGTGTTCCTTGGGTAACTTCAATTTTCAAAACTTCAGAACAGCAGTTAGGTTTGGCTTGCAAAAATAAAGTAAAATTTGTAAATTGCGGATGATAGAATATGTCTGGAAATGATCATACCTTCATTTTCTGCATATTTCCCTTCGTTCTTCTTTTTGAATTTTAAATTGCCCTGTAACGAAACTCGCTCCAAATTTTAGTCTTGTATGTCTTCAATTTTCTACTAACTGCTTTGATTTTGCGTCCACGACTTTTTGCGTTTTAAGTCGTTTAAATTTCTCATTTTACAATTTCAAGCAACCATTGTAGCTATCTACGGGGCTCAATTGACACTCTTTGAAGCTACCTAGTGGAGTTATTGCCACCCTCCCGCTAAAGAAGGCTACAATCAACATCTGTTGAAAAAAGTGCAATGGAACAATGCCTTCTGCCTTTTAATTGGGAGCAGTTCATCTGACGTTGTTCGGTTATCTTTTTAACACAGTGAAAAAAACGAACAGACGTGATAAGGAAATTATCAAACACTTCCTTATAGTCTTAATTGTGGATTATATCCATGAAAATTGTCTATAATACAACCCCCCCCCCCCCATTAAATTCCCCGTCTCTCGTTCGAGTTCATGTTTTCTTGCATTGGCTTAATTTTGATTTTGGATTGAAGCAGTTGTGAAATCAATCCGCCCGGTATTTGGTCGCAAGTTTCAACAAAAAATCAAACTTCGGCCTTTTTAAGAAGATTTACATTTTTTCAGAAGTTTTGGGCAGCATTTGTTTTTTTATATCAACACTTGGAGTAAGACCTGGCGAAGCCATTCTATTTGACATTGTTGCGGATTTATTTACATTTTTATGAAAAATATTTAACTTCACAAAACCTTGATTCCTATAAAATTCCGTAACTCCTCTAATTGTTTGCCTTGTCTTTGTCGTTTCGACTCTGATTCAAATTCGCTACAACCGTTTTCTAGTTGAGGTATGTCACGACAATTTTGTGTTCCGGAGCAACAAGTAGATTTTGAAACCAGTTTTCATTGCTGCCGGTATCTAGTTTCCTACAAAGTTATTTTCTTGCATCGAGCAGCATGGTTTCAGAAAATGTCCCTCGACAATTGCAAAGCTTCTTTGTTACTGCAATAACTTGTATGACGCACCCGAGGCCAATACACATTTCATACTGTCTGCGTTGACATTGCGAAGGTTTTTGACACAATTACAATATTGTTCTTCATGGATTATGCCGCTTTGGTTTTGATAGAGGGTTCCTAAAATTTTTTGTATCCTATCTGATAAGAAAACAGCTGAATGTGATAGTCTCCACTCAAAAATTGCAGTTCTTTCCAATCCACAGTGTTGAGCCACAAGGTTTAATGTTTGCTGTTTCCATTTTTTATTTATAGTTTTTCAATTTATATATTTGAATTGCCAGAAGTCATAGTACATGAAGGTTTTCTCTTGGCTAAAACAAAATTTGCAGGATATCAATGTAACAGGGAACGATTGCAACAAGTCATTGAAAATGCACTTTTGTGCAACAGCGAAAAAAACAAACTAATAATTCACCCTTTAAGAGGCGAGACTTCTGCGATTACAACCCCATCTCCAATACAGCAAAATTCAAGAGTAAGCTGCGAAGATGTTTGTTGAACGAAGAATCACAACTAAATTTCTATATAAGTTACACCACTCTGGATGGATGTCTTTTGAGAACTGAAAAAAAACTTAAGCTAATCGACCCCAAATCGGGTGTATACCAATTAAGTTGAGAAAACCAAGCTTGGTTAAATCTTTTATTAATAATAGTTTGTTAATATAATTGATGCTTCTGTTTTCTCTTTTTGCAGTTGATATTGCAAATTTTGCCTTTCAACTGTTCTGAAAATTTTCACTTGGTTTTAGTCGACAAAACAAAGTAAAGTTATCGTCTGCTCAACTGATATGAATAGTGATGATATTCAATCAACAAACCAATTTACTAAATTGGGCATGCATCTAGACAAGTATTTAGCGTTTCAGAAAGAACTCAAGCACCTCCTGATGAAATGTTATGTGGATTGATTAATATATGTGCATCGGTAACTGCATTTTACATCCAACGCTGAAAACTATCGCTTGTAAAATAAGTCTAAGATTCTAAAGTTCTTTCTAAAGAAATGAAAACTCCGTCACAGAAAACAGAACTACCTCATCAAAGTTTTTTGAAAGCATTTTGCAATCTGCAATAATCACAAATTTTATTGAGCTCTCAGTTGCCAAGCAATTTTTTCAAACACTCGAATAGTTTTAAAATTTATCTTCTTGGCAGATCTGGTTTAAAACTACTCAATTTGATTTTGATTAGTTTACTAAACAGTCCCTCGCAGTTGTCAAAGAAATTGTAATTAATGAGGGTTTTTTGAGTGCATTCTATGTTACTCATTATATTCTTTGCTACTATTACCTCAAAATTTAATTTCGTAAAACTTTGCTCCTTTAATATATAGTTAAAATAGCCAATTAAGAGTTCGTTTTAATTTATCGCAATTTGCTCTTTGATTTATGTCAATTGGATTTCAGCAATCAGCATTGTTGATGAGTGTCGTATTATCTGACTTAAATCTAATAACACTGGACTGCAGGGTAAAGTGATGACAACGTCTAAAGCTAATGGTTGAACGAGTATCAAAATCCAACAGAGCTCACATGGTATACTTTATTTTCGCACACGGGTGACTGTATTTCTTAAGCGCTCGCTGAGCATATGTTTGTCTCCGATACTACCAGGGCAGGAGTTGATAAGAATCTTGAACCTGGCATTACCTAGCATGATCACCAAAATTACGTAATAAGCAAGACGTGTTGTCAACTTGTCTTCTGTCCCTTTCCCTTTCGTACATGTGAAATTTCAGTCTGTAGTGCACAGCAACGCAAAACATATTTGGTGGAAAATTTTGACAGTAATGAAAG
>NC_134481.1:23867590-24120818 GCF_964194025.1 Convolutriloba macropyga
TAGTACATTATCGGTTCTTGCAGAAAGTGCAGTCAAACATTTTTTGATGGCCGTAGTAAGGCTTTCCGGATTCGAAAGCGTTTTCTGCCAAGTTTTAATTGACTTTTGTTTGTTGTCTATTTGTTGATCTTTTTGTAACCGCATAAAAAATTGAATACCGGCAGTTCTTAATTCCTTCTATAGAAGCATTGGTAATCGTATACCTATGGGATATCTTAGTTGATTTCTAATGGTTTTCATTACTTTGAAATTAATTGTTTTAAAAAAAATAGCGAACTTTACAACTTTACTGTTTTGTTTTTTATTGTCTAATTGTTACCAAGCCTTTTTATTGAGTAGTCGCATATCTTTTCTGGTGAATTAAAATTTATTTTGTTTAATATCAATTTTGTCTGACGTTATTTTGTCTTTGTTATTAAGTGTTGTTTTTTAAAACGGACATGAATTTTTTGACGTACTTAAGTTTTGTTGTTGTTGTTTGATTTTCCTGTTCGTCTTGACTCGCTTTCTTAATATCTCCACATCTCATCGATATAATGCGCCATTATTGACCCCACCACTGAGTTATTTGCTTTGGAGGCTATCTTTTCGTTCATACACCAATTAAAAAAAAAATTTTCTATGTATCTATGGTTTTTCTATGTTTCTCATTTGGTAGACAATCATGCCAAAATTGTGGATGAGCGGGGTCGGAACCTTATGTGCAATTGCACATTACCGAGTCGCCTTGTTGGTTTTTACAGTCCTATTTGGTTTTTACAGTCCTATTTGGTTTTTACTGTAACTAATTTTGTTCGAAATCAGGCAGTGATCGGTTCAATAGTTACCAAAAATGCTAAATCCTTGATAGGTCTGTTATGAATATGACATAGGTAAAGTAGATCGTTAAGTTGATTGAACATCGGTAGAGGATGCGATTTGAGATTTTTTTTACTTGAATACATGATCGTTATCTACACACTTTAATACTCTGAACTGAAATTCCTCGATAAAATGCAGGCTTGATAAAAGATGGCATTGGAGGTGGTAGCAACGATAGGAAGTATTGCAGTTTTATATGTGCTCAACTTGACGTTCCGGGTAAGATGGTAACTTGTGTTTCGTCGGAATAAATTGAATGCCTTGTGTCCATCAGCCGATTTAGCACATGGTCATTAAAAGATAGTGAATCAGATATTACCACTTCTAGATCTGTAGATACTTTGGGGCAGCCAATTTCAACTTGGTCAAATGGAATGTTTTGGAGAGCCTCTGAACTGTACCTTTTTGCATTTGCTTACTGCAAGTTGCATTTTTCAGATACTCAGTCAGTGAAACTATTCAGATTTTCAGATCGTCCTGGATTTCGCGATCGTTGGCAGAGTAATATAGCGATTTGGCATCGTCTGAGAAGACATAAAGCAAACCAAATTTCATAAATCGTGCTATTAATGAAATGTAATCATTTTAGGACCACGGCTAATATTGATATTTTATGAGCTGCGAGTTCTCGTTTGCTACCAGACGACATAATTTCATTGCCTCACTTCATTCTCCGTCTGCATTGGCAGCTATTCCGTCATCAGTGTATCGACATAACACGATGGCATGAAGCTTGCAAGTTTGTTGTTGATTATGCAAATAGAAAGACATAGTCCTAATATGGTAATATGAACAAAAAGCTCAGCTTGGATGGCATGTGTGTTGCACTTCTGATTGGCTGCTGATTGATCAGTTATTAAGAAAACGTTGACTACTTAGAATCACATTACGTTGCAAACGGAGCTATACAAGTCAACTATTACATGCTTTGCGCGTTTTTCAAGTATTTGCAAGTAACTTTCTATAGTCCTTAGATTAAAGTATATAACCCGGTCAAGTATACAATTCATGGCTTCCACCTCCCCCCTCCCAGTGTAGATTACGGTAGATTATGATATTTTTTGCCATCTATAGGATGGCATATAACAATTTTAATGACTATCCGTTCTCACGAAACGTAGGCTTAAGCTTCGCTTCGCATGTCAAGACATTCAGCGTTCAACATAAGAACACCTTATGATTAAAGTGTAGCAAGGTGCTTGCGTTTTCTGAATACATACTCAATGTCTAGATACAAAGGAAACTTCGAATTTGAAGTACTTTTGAAGAAATTAGGAAGAATTCTTGTACTAGTTGTTGTTATGTTCTAGTGTCGGGTATTTACTTTTATGACATGCTACATTTTAACATGGGCTGTCAGAGATATTTCAGAAGTAACACTCGAAAGAATTTTGGTGAAAATTGGAGTTTTCCTAACAAGCCTTTCTTTATTCGGCCACTAAATTCAGCTGTTGTTATTTTAAAAGTTGAGACGTAACTTGTGTTGAGAAGTTGACAACGTATAACAAGCGATCCCTGTCAACCGCTACCCCAATTTTCGTAAGTGGGCGCAGGTTTTGCAAGTTTCTCTGATCTTTGTAAATACCATTCAGGTTTTTATTGTAGAGCAGTTTACTATGTTATGGGTCGTTATATTATTAGTGTGCCCGAAATATCTGAGTAAATAGACCCAATTTTTTTCTTTTTTGTTTTTGTAATCCCTTCCCTTTGCAAAAACCAACTCATTTACCTGAGTGCTTTCTTATTACCCAACTCAAATTTCATGTGAAAATGTTATGAAATGTTTATTGAAGAAACAATTACCAGGCGATTTTGATCCATAGATAAGTGGTTTTGATTGACCTCATAATAATAATAAAGAGGCTCGGTAATGTGCGTTCGCACATAAAGTTCCGACCCCGCTTATCTACATCTTTCACTTAATTGTCTACCAAATGAGGAAGAGTTAAAAAAAAATTAACATATCGACAAATCAATCAACAATTTACTAAATGAATAAACAATCTACCTTAGAAGGCCTACGAGACCTGTGACTACCATAACAAGTCTACCAGAAAAAACGGCGATAGAAATCAAACAATTACAAATATTAATTACGACCAAAACTCGGTGTACATTTTTTGTAAAACATCAATAACCAAATCAAAAAGACATCAGAAAAAACTTATACCAAATAAGATTAACCAATACTTCATTAAAAAGGGACTTTTCCTAAATATGGCTTGGTAACAAGTTGACAAGAAATGAGCAAAAGTTCAAAGTTAAATAAAACGTTGCTTTTTTGAAAAGAATTACTGTCAAACTGATTAGAAACATTATACATCAAATGAAATCATTGTGAAATTTTATTATACCTCCATAGAGAGCGATTGAGGCCTTTCATTATCCAGGACAAAAAGAACGACAAATACAGGCAAAAAGAAAAATGCACAAAAAAATTTGCGAGACATTTGCTCGAAAAAAATCTGCACGAAATTGATACCCCAGACAATCAAACATCAAGCTGCTCACTAAAAAATTGAAATATTTTTGATTGCATTTTTTCCAAATGACCAGAGGACCGCCGATTAGTGTGATACTGTGAAAAAAAACAAAGACCTGCAAAAATGGTCGAATATGCAAAAATCCGGATTTTTTTATGGAAACTGACTGTGCCAAGAGTAAACACCATCTGGAGAAAACAAAACGTTTATAAAGAGTAAATTTTAGTTCAAAAGATAAGGGATGTGACTTGTCTACAAAGATGCTAAGCTACCAGTTTATGGATTTGTGGAAATAAAATTGGCAAATCACAGGAACCCCTTGTCTTTTAAAGCACAAGTGATTTCTAATTTCAAAGCCAACATAATTTTTCTAATAAAAGAGTCGACAGTTTATCTTAGGTCTTCATTTGAAACTAATTGCCCCTGTTTTTATTGTGACTAAATCATAAGATTTCCAAATATTAATAACTACAAGCAGAACTAAATAATTTCACAAACAAATTTACAAAACCCCATTGCTGAAGCCATTAAAAATATAGAACATTAACCGCGAAGAATTTGAATCTTCATTTGCGTCTGCTTTTAATATCAAAAAGTTTTTTGTAAAACGACTATTTCAAAATGCCAAAAAAGAACTGCGAAATTTGAAAAAATGTATAAATTTCACAAAAATCTTCGGAAACAGATTGTCTAAGCCCTGAAGACATCAGTCAAAACATTTACCCAACGGAAAAATATTGTTTGTTTCAACAAATCATTAAAGAGATCTCTCAAAAATGAAGCTAAATTACAGAAATGATACAATCATGTAAAATACGAAAGAGAACGCAAACCAGAACAAAAAGGGATAAGTTAAAAACTTAATAAGTTAAAAAAAGGGATAAGTTTGAAAAAATTAAGTTTGAAAATCAATAAAAACCATTAGCTATATACCGATTTCTGTTATTAGACTCAATTATGTCTCCTTAGTTGGCCACTCAGACCTTTAACTAACCAAAATTTGGCATACGACAACGAAGTTTATCAACAAATACAGGGCAAAAATTTGTAACTAGCAAATTCTGCAGGAGATTGGTGTCACAGCCCTTTAAACTATATGTTATGAAAACAATAAACATGTTCGATTAAAAAGTTTATCAAAATTTTTTCAATTTTATTGTTAAGTAATGTGACAATTTACCAAACAAACAAAAACAACAGCAAAAACGGGCAATTGTTCACTAAAATGAAAAAATTTTGCAAGAAAACTCGTAGAACCAAAACCAAGAAACCGCTCAACTAATACAATCCAGCACAAATTTAATTTGTATTTAATGGGAAAGAAAGTTTGACCTGTATTTACTGAGTTATGCTAGACTTAGTAATCAGACTGCAAAAAGAATAACGATTGAAGGCCAAACACAAGAATTCAATTAAAGTTTACTAAAACTCTTCTTCAAAGCCCTAAAAACCATTAGGTTCTCTGAAAACAAAGTATGTCTACATTCGGCCTCATTTTTACTTAAATGGGAGCTTTCATTATTGAAGCCGTGAATAAGAATTTTTGTCGGTAATTAACATTAAAAAAACAAAAGCAATGTATTTTGAAAAAAAGCAGCACCAAAAAAATTTGAGAATTTTCTGATTGTAAGAATCCATGTTGATATCAAACTTATCCCAGATTTTGCCGCGCGCCCAACAAATTGCCCAAGTGTTCCAAATGTTTGCGAATTCATCGAAATGTCGAGTGAAATACTTCAAATATTAATAAAAAGAACGATGCATTTTGTATAATTATCGAGTTAAATTTGCAAAAACGACAAATTTTTATTTCCAGAAGACTTTTATGAGGCGTCGGGTTTCAACTAGCTCTCTTGCGAAAAAACTGAATTTCGAAAATTTTATTAATATTTTTAGCCAAAGAAATTCTAATCAAACAATTCAGAAACACTCTTCTATCTCTAACGGTAACAATAACACTTCCGTTAAAAATTTTAACTTATTTCAAATTACATTAGCAAAATTGTACCATATTTTAGCAGAAAATACTGAAAATGTAAAGAAAAACTGTCGAATATTCACAAAACTTTAAACCTCGATAGCTCCCTGTAAGAAACCGAAACTCGAAAAATTCTTATTATTTCCAAATTCTAGGATGTACGTGCTTTTCAACGATACCACTCACGATTCTCTACAATGAATATATCGATCGGCCAAAATTGTCTGAACAAAAAAACCTGTTTGAGTATATAGTTCCTCCCTCCGCACTAATGTGGAGGTCGGAACAACAAGTTATAAACTAGAAGGCTCGCATTATTCTGCAGGTGGCACAGAATTTTCCCGCATTCATATTTGACATCAAACAGTTTTATCATATTACTTCATTGGTACGCTATCAAAAAAAAACAATTGAATTCGTTTGAGACGTTTTAGCAGGCTTTAGGAAAACTTTCCGTTCGAAAGTTGATTGCATTGGATTTGACAGACTTTAGTGGATAGGTTTCGAAGATTGTTGCAATTATTCATCAAAACACTCGTGCTCTTTGAAAAATAAAACCCGACTGAAACAAATGCAACCAATGTGCCCCAGTTTTCGAAGAAACAGGGAAAAAAGGGGAAAACAAAATGAAAGTTCTCCGTTAGAGAAAGATACAAAAAAGTGATCAAATGGATTGCAGATGTATGTTGATTCTTATGACAATCATAGAACATTGAGTTCGTTGACAAGATTGAGAGCAGACATTAGACAAGAATCAAGGATAAACCAATAAAATAAATCTGAGTGAACAACTAAGATTGTGAGAAAGGTTTTCATGATGCTATTCACAAGTACTTTTCTGTCAAAGATGATAAAATTTCAAACAGAAAATACAAACAGAGTTGTACAAACAGAAAATATATTGATGGCCCAAATATGTAGAAACATTACTTCCTTTAGCAATCAGGGAAAAACTGAAAAAGGAAAAAAGGGACTTCCTGAAAACCCAAAGTACATTTTTTAACCAGATTTGAGGTTTCCGTTTTTCCCTTGACGTTCAAGATGCTGAGCACTTCAAATGTCTGTCAAAAAGTTCTGTCTAAAACAGCTACTCTCCGACCAACTGGCGCAGTGAAAGTGTACTTTTTGTCAATATTCGGTAGGTTTTTAGAACAATTTTGCTGCCAAGCAACCAAACCCTCTTAACATTGTCTCGACTTATTATTATAAAAAAAATTGTTTTTCAACTTCAAAATTTGTGCTGATTTGAAAAAAAGGAAATCATGGTGTTACTAGATACTTAGTATCATCAATTACTGTAGAAATTGATAGTTCGTATAACGACTGAAAAACCTATAATTTTTTTAAGAATACATTTGGGTGTAATTTTTTTTCAAAAGTTGATGCAGTACTGAGAAATTACAAACAGTTCAATCATTTTTAAACATTGAAGTACTATTTGTATCAGTTTTAACTGATACTAACGGATCATTGAAATAAGTTTAGAAGAGAAACTTTACTCACTAGAAAAACGATGTCATAAATTTCCAAGTTCATTGTTTCAATACAATTCAAGTTATCATATTCAACAATAGTCAGAAGAACAAAAGAAACCATAGCAAAAGGTTGATAAACACTAAACAATTGGGAAACAGGAACTAAGTATCCACTGTAGCAGTGCTACATACAATACAAAACTCAATCATTTTTAGTGCTATTTACTGCAATCCTACTGTGCTATTGACGTGGTCTATGTCGATTGAATGAATCAACAAAACAGACTATACCATCTGGCAAAAAGTATGAAACATCACTATAAAAAGCAGCGAATTTGAACTAGAAGCACTTTTTCCAACTCTACGAGGATACAATCCACTGGCTGGCGATTCAAGCCCAGCAGCAGAGGAATAGCCGCGAACAACAACAAGCTCAGCTGAGCGCGGCAGCTAAATGCTTACCGATATAGCTCGAGCAGTAAGGGCTAATACTTAGCTTATTTCCTCACATTAGTAGTACATACAACTATGCGCTATATTAGATCGTGATGACTGTAACTAAGTACTTGTATCCAATTCAAAATCTCTGTATCCATGCATAAATTTTACTCTTTAAAGCCACAGAAAATAACCAAACAAATTTTAGATAAATCTCGCTAGAAGAAAAACTCCTGTTTTAACGTTGAATTTTGGTCGTGATAACTTGTTTGGCTGTGATAGTTTCATATCAAATCCCACGGGCCGTACAGTGTCGGACACGTATTTGGATAAATACGCTAAACACAATAAACAGGTGCAGCTCTTTAAAACTCAAGTGGTTTTTTTGCAAAAAAATTTATCGTCATTCTGCAGTTCGTAAATACAAAATGCCAAAAAATTATCGAACCTTCGCGTAATGATTTGCTCAAGTATACTGGAACCGACCTAAGATTATGTCTCATAAACTTTTTTTGAGAAACAAGGTGCCTAATATTTCTTTCAGTTAAATTTCGGACCAATAGAGTTCTAACTAAACTTATGGAGATTCTGGGATGCTCTTAAAAACCAAAATATAGCACCACAAATGAAAAGGGCCTTGCATACAGTTCTTACAGTTCTCTTTCAAAATTGCGGAACATTTATGTCAAACCCTTAGTGAATGCAGATTAACAAAGTTAATTGCAACTAAAAAAATTTTACATCGATTTTGTCGATACAATTTTAAAAAATAGTAATTAAACTTGACGAAAGTTACGTTGTGAAAGTGTAGCCCCGGAGTATTAAAATTTGTTTCCGCTTAATTTAAAACTTTTTTCTCTTGGCTTCGACTAAAGATGTTCTTAAAATTAGAATTATTTTCTATTTTAATTATCTAGTCAGCTTAAACTCAGAAAATCTGTAACAGGCCATAAATGCTTGAACTTGAGTTTTTATTATTTTCATAGACATTCAGTAAAATTCTTTGCTCTAATTCAACATCCTGTTTGACCCAAAAACTTCCATGTTATGCAAATTTAACTTAGTATTTAACTCAAAAGATTAAATCCGTGATCATACCACCTAATTAAACTATGATATGTAAGATAGAAGTTTTGAGAGGTTTTACTGATTCGAGCAAATTGGCGTGTGAACTTAACACTTACTAAAGCCGCCCCTACGTCCCTTAATTCAAACAAAGTTCACTTTCACTTGAATCGAACCCAAATTTACGGGTGATTAGCTGCTTTAATTTCACAATTATTGGGCACCACTTTTCCCTAGCTGCTAATTTGACCAAACACTTTTATAAGCGACTGAATTTGAGTAAATATTTGCCCAAGATATCAAACGGGGCCATAATTCTCTTAAGTTGACCTGAGCTCGTTAAAATCTTGTCAAATATAGATCTATTTTCTTGTTCTTAACAGCAAATTTTGTGATCTCAACAGTTTCTTACAAATTCTTTCGCGTTTTAGATATCGCCAAGTCTATTTAGTTTTGCTTTAGTTTCGTACTTATTCTACCACCGAGCTTAAGATGATATTTTTACTTCCTGTTATTAAAGACAAAACGTTTCATGTTCTTAATAATTCTTCTTAACAGCTGATTGTATTAAGTTGTGTTATAAAATATTGACACAACAAATTTCGTCTTAACTGAACAAATTTATTCTGTCTCAAAATTTTAGTTAAAATAATTTTGCTGACGTAATTTGACAACTTCGTATTTGGAAAGCGAGGTAATAAAAAGTCACGTTGTTCAAACATTCTTTTACAAGCCTTCTGGTGTGATTTTTGCAAGACCACTCAAGCTATCTTTGTTGAAATAGTGAAAAAACTTCTTGACATTGATAGGAAAAACATTCAACTTCTTTGCACCCCGATTCATTTGACCCCTCACATCTTAACCCCATATAATTTAAATCCCGCTATCGTTCCACTTCTCTGCCATTTCACCACGCACATTAGCAGTCGGCACTACAGGCATTTTTTCTTTTAATTAAGCGGATAACTTAACCCCATGTTCGGCTGTGATAGTTTCAAATCAAGTCATATGGGCCGCTGAGTTATGGCCACAGCCCTCGAGGCATGGTCAAAGAATGGTTTTGACTAACTTAATAGCGCCAATTATATATCTGGATGAGACAAAAGAGGCGTAAAATGATAGAGGGATGAAAAAATGGGGCCAAATGATAGGGGGTTAAATATATAGGGGTGAAAAAGCTCCAGACCGATGTTTGAGATTTTTACCATAGATGAGGTTAAAATTTGACCTGAAATTGGATTGAAATTTGTTCAAAACTTTCTTCCAAGGAAGTGATTTTCTTAAAAACTTATTTTGTAGGAATTAAGGAGCCTCTACTTAAACTAATGCCAGAGCACTCAATCCAGAATGCCCTCAAGCAATCAAACAATCAAAAATTGTGTGAAAAAATAGGAAGTGGCGCTAGCATAAAGCTATTCCATTTTTTTCATAGAACCGCCAGCATACTGACAGGTTCTTATCGCTCTTAGTTCTGAAAGGTTCCTTGGCTGACAATTATCAAATTTCAGTCATGAAATCTATCTTTTGATGTGCGTTAACCAAATGCTGTATTTGAAATATAAGCAAAAATTTGCAACACGGATATGTTGAGCATATCGATTCGGTTACAGGGAAAAACCACAAGACACCCAACCAATTTTAGATAGGTAATCAACTCCCATGGAAATCCCTCCCAAAAGTGTTTGAAATATTTTCTCATAAATGCGCGTAGCATACAAAATAATTATGAACACCTTTCGAATTTGCTTCAACAACTAGTTTTGCAAACTATACTTATAGTAACCGAAACATGGATTTCCGAGCAGCAGGACACTAATTTCAATATTAGTAGTAAACATTTTTTTTACAAAAAGCTCGATCAAAACAAGCGGTAGTCCAGCGAGGTGGGGGTTTTGAAGTATGGATCCCCAGACACTCCAATGTTAAACGTAAGAAAGAATTGATATAGCTAATGCAAATTTTTCGAATCAATGTGGCTCGAATTTCTGAACATCTGAAAAATGAATGTTTAGTGAATATTTCTTACAATCCGGGTAAAAATCTTTCCAATTTTTTTGAACGAGTTGAGTGCTGAAGTATCTAATGCATATTCCTTAACAAACGATCTCCTTCTTTTTGATGACTACAACGTTGACCAATTCAAAAAAGAAAGAATTACTTAATAACTTTACATCTGGTCAGGAACTTAACCCAACAAATGTGGACTCTCCCACTCGCATCAGCAAACCTAATCAATCGCTTCTCGATCACTGCTTTATGACAAAAAGTCAATTTGTAGAATAGAAATTTTGTTTGCCGCCCATTGAGGTTGACCACAACATCTTATTTTATGAGAGTAATTAAGAAATGATAGGGAGGAACGAAGATAGATATTTTTAGAAGAAAAAAGAAATTTTTCTCGGGGGAGAAACTCAACAGGGATTTGGTTTTTGCGGACTGGCGACCTAAGTATCAACAGGAAAATTGTGACGAAATGTTTACAAAACTTAATAAATTATTCGAAGTATACTTGATCAACAGGCACCTATACAGATCTGTGATTCTTCAATAAAACAAAACAAAAAAAGTGACAAACCATCGATTTCCAAGGAGCTCAAAAAATAATAGCAGAAAAACATCATTTGTACAATCAATACAAATTTTCTCATAAATACGATGCATTTGACGAGTTCAAAAAATGTGGTAACCTAGTGAACCAAAACTACAAGATGCACACAAATATTTTGTTGAGTTTATTTAATCAAAATGAAACATCGAAGCGGTAATGGAATTTCATCAATAAATAATTTGGAAACCAAAAGCAAGGTATTAACGTGTCTGAAATTAAAACAGACGGAGCGAACACCGCTGATAAAAAAGCAATCTGCAATGCATTTAATAAAATTTTTGCAGAACTGGGCAAATATTCTGGTATTTTCGTTCCTCTCAATATCTATACGTTGCGCCACTGTTCTGAAAAATTCAAATTTTTAGTATTGACTTTAAAAGAAGTCTACAAAACCATTGACAGTTTAGAGAACAGTAGATCAACGGGTCCAGGATTTGTCCATGTGTGGGTTTTAAAGGCGGTAAAATACGCAATTGGTACTCATTCTCAATTTATTTTTAATGAATGTATTCAAAACAGTGCCTCTCCAACTTTTCTAAAACATGCATATGTCACACAAGTTCACAACAAAAGGATCAACAACATAAGTGTGCAACTATCAACCAATTTTGGTCACATCATTTTTTGGTAAATTTTTGAGAGGCTTCTTTTTTCCAAATGATGGATCACATTTATAAAAACAATCTGTTGAATAAAGAGCATTTTTGATTCCAAAACAAAAAATCTTCAACAGATGCAGTATTGTTTTTTCGTTAATCATGGAGTACCGCAAGGCATAGTATTAGACCCCTAATTTTTTATTTATACCTTAACGATTATTCAGAAAAAATCAAAGGTGACTTTGAGCTTGTTCACTTTGCAGACGATACCAGTTTTTATGTCGATATGAAAAAGGAGAAAAAATTGCAAAAAAATTGAAAATATTTTATTGAAGACGGACAGTTAATTGAAGGAAAATCAACTCATTTTGAAAGCTGATAAAACAGAACTACTTTATTTTTCTACCAGGGACGAATTATAACAAAATGTTACCTTTAACCGAAATTTAATAAAATCTGCAGCGAGTTGTCGTTATCTAGGAATATACCTTGACTGTAAATTGACTTTTGAAGCAGAACTAATTGTATTTTTTTAAAGAATGGCGGCCGCCATTCGCTCACTACATCTGGTTAGAAACCATATACCTTTGGAAGTCAGGCGGCAACTGTGAAACATCAAGTTTTCATATCTTAAGTCCTCTCTCATTTGTCTTTCAATGGAGTTTTTTCACAAGCATTGTCACCAAAAACATACAGCGTATAAATCGACAGATTAATTGGGGGGATGAAAGTGTGTTATATGCGGCGTGAATTCGATCATTGTAGTAATATCCTTATCAAATGGCATGTCCTACCAGCTGAATTAATTACTTCAAAGTTAAGTATACTGAAACACCACACACACTTGAATCAGAGGATAGTATCAGAAACATTTAAGAAATGTGCAAACTGCCTACAGTTAAAGAGAACAAATGGACAAAACAGCTGATAATAAGAACGCAAAAATATACTAAGCAGAGTAAAAGATCTTTGATTTTGAAGAGCATACAAAAATGGAATAAGTTACCCTTTAAAGTAAGAGCGACGGAGAACAAAACTCTTTTCAAAAGAACTTTAACAGAGTTTTTGCAACGTCAGCATGAAAATATTCCAATAGATAGACAGCTAGGATCATTCGTGTCTTATTTTATTATATAATGGAACGAACAGCTTAATGGGTAACATTAATTAATAACCAGAACATTAACGTATAATTTTAATTATTTCATTAAATATTCCTGATTATTCTGAAGGCATGTAAATTTTAACCTTTCGGTTATATTATTAATTTACATGTTTGAAAAAAATGAATTCCCACGGATTTATTTCCATGGGGGTTTATTTCCGTACGAGTTTTTATTTCCTATCTAAATTTAAGTGGTAAGGGGGGGGGGGGGGTTCCGCGGATTTTTTTCTGAAACCGATCATCAATGCACTTAATAATAAGACGTTAACGTTTTAGCAAAACTTACTTTCAGCATTTCGAAAACTTTGTCAAAATTGACATTAATTTGCATCTGTTAGAGAGTTTGTCTTTTGATGCGTCAGAGATGTTATTTTCACCAACAAAGTTTTATGCCCATGTTTTTTGTGAATTCTGAATTTTCTTCAAATTAACAGCATCAAGTAAACAGTTTTTTCGGAACTTCATTATAACCAAGTTCACGGTAATATAGTGAAACTTAATGACAAAAAACATCAGTTAAAACAAAACTTGAAAATGAAGCGCTTTCTAGTAAAACAAAAAATGAAGTCTACAACTCAAAGAAAATTCAGTATGTTTGCTGTTAAAGACGGCACCTCTCCGACCCTTTTTTGTTTTCATTTGAATGCATTCCAAAAGCTGGTCCATTTTTATTCGGATTGGTTCTCCGTTCACAATTTTAAGCGTACATTTGCTCACAAATTTTTACAAAGACCTCAATAAAGTTAACAAAATGCTGTTTGTTCCTCCTTTAATTTCTATCAGAAGCGTGACCCACAGTCTGTTAGTATGACAATTTGATGAAAAGCGTAGCTCCAACATTTGGTCTCAAAAAACAAAAGAGCTGAAGGTTGTGTTTTCACGTACCGCAGTTATCGTGTCGCAGTTATCAATTTTGCGCCTATTGGGTATCATAACAAATCTAGAAGTTTTGTTAAAATGAGATTGACATGAATACTTACACTCATAGCAAACAAAAAAATTAATATAGAAGGCTTATAGAAGGCTGCATATCCATGACCTTATGCCAAAGTGATTGAACTTGAAATTTTGACGCTTGAAATATCGTAAATTAATTAGTTACTGCGCTATAGTGAAATGAAAACTATCAACAATTAATGTTTCCCAAGTGTTCTCATTTTGATACGTCTTCTGTACCTTTGAAAACTTTTCTCCGAGCGTAATTACGCGTCTCAAATCTTAGTTTTACCATGCAATATATCCAAATTTAACAGCCGTGCTTGTTTTTTTGAAAACTTCGGCTTTGAGATGCATTTTCCGGTTGTCACTTGGGTCCAATTGCTCCCATTTCTGATGTTTTTGTGACTATCGAACATTTGTCCGAAAAATTGCACATGATGACTTAAATTATAGTTCTTCAGTTAATTTGCGATGTTTTTGTCGGAAAACCGTCGTAATTTCACTCAAATGACAACCGAAGACGTTTTTTAAAGCTCAAGGATTCATTAGCAGAAGTAAACAAAAACAATAAAACGACTGTTATCTCTCACGCAGACTTGACTAAAAAATGAACCGAATAGTTTTCGCGCCTAATAATTGGCTACAGTCTTGGCATCCCAATAATTGGCATCCGACAGATGCCCGTGTCTTGTGGAAGATTGAAAAATTGATTAAATTTGAGTTTTAAAAACGGGTTCACAAAGTTTTCTCAATTCGAATTTGTTCTTTTGCAGCTGAGCTGAATCAAGCAAAGCTCTGAAAGCAACACGTTTCAGTCGGTTCGAGCCATTTGTTCAAGCTAAATAGGTCAAACAAATATTTTGAGACTGTTCACCGTAATATTTACTACCACGGTTTAGTATTACAATAATATAACAATATTTGTAATTTCAGCAGAATTCATGCATTTTCTACATTTTTACTTTCCGCTTTCTACAATTTGTTAACTGGAAAGTAGTGATTCATAAAGAAAAGAGACTTAGTTTGGTGAGTCGCCACACATGCCTTTTGTTAAACATGTTTTTTCCACTTTTAACCTCAATTTTTTCGTAGAAATAGTTTGAGTAAACATTATCGATCAAATTCACGCTCTTTAGGGTAGATAACAGCGTCTCAAAACGTAAACGTTTTTTTTTTTCGAAATATACAATCCATCCCAAAAAATTGAAACATAGTCTTTAGCATAAAGTTGAAACGCCATCGAACGTTTCAAAGGTCAAAGTTCGAACTTAAAACACGCATATATTGCAATATTAATGTTCATAAACATGCCTAGAGTTTTTCGAACGTTCGCTAGCGTTTCAACTTTTTCCTACGGAATATATTTCAACGTTATGGGACACGCTTTTCTCAATTCTTAGTATTGGAATTGAAGAATTTAATGTGGGTATAGAAATCCGGTTTCTCCCTTACACCCCCGCGCTCTAAGTTTTAAGGTTAATTTTTTCACATAACTAAGTTGAGTTGAGTTGAGTTGAGGTTGAAAAAAAATCGATCAAATATAGTGGTTTGTTCAAAAGACAGTGAAAAGGTTATCTAAGCATTACAGAGTTTGCATACATCCAATTTAAATTGGTTTCCTGTTTGGAAAGCTAGAAATCCGGTCTACCCTTACCGCCCCCGGTTCTAATTCCACTGAAGAAAAAAACTGCCCATAACTGAATTTAACACTTTTCGGCGCTTTTTATAATAGTGGCGGATACGCCAGTATTACTATCTGTGGCTAACTATTTCCACAGAATACTGACCAAATGAAGAAAAAAAATGGCGCATAATCTGATCAAGCAGTGTTGTGTGAATTGATTGCCCATAGGTGTGTTGGTGGTGTAAGAAAACAAGTCCTGTTTAAGTTTATATTTTTCCATATTTATGGGTCTAGTCTATACGCGTGTATTTACCAAGCAACAACTGGGGTTTTATTTCCACAGTCAACTTTTTCCCTTTTTTATCAATAACTTTAGCTAACCCTGAAAGTAATTTTAAATCTTATTCTTAACTATATTTAAGTGAAATAGCCGGTCATTATGACGATAACAAACTGTTACTTACTGGCAACTTGCTTATTGCTGATTGCTGTTGTTTATCCCAGTTTATCAGTTGTTGATTTCGAAGTTTTGGAGTTCATTAACAAACGGAACCCGGGTGAAAGTTACATGTACGATGGCGATTCGCTAAAGTTTATTATTGTTCCTATCGGAGGTGGAAGTTTGACGGATGTGGTGTGTGAATCTGTTCACGGGAATATTGTGAATGTGAAGAGATTATCGCAGAGTGGAGAAAATGCTACTTTTATGGTCACAACAAAGAGAATTGGTGAGTACTTATATTTTATTGAATTTTGGGGGAACTTATATCTTACTGAAAACTTTTATCATAACTTTAGCTTAACAATGTCTGTCTCATGTTTATCAATATCTCCCATGTTTTGTAAAGAAAGATCTGGTTTTACTTGACAAGATATAGCAAATTATGTAAGATCTACGTATAGAAACGGCGGATCTATTCCGTTTCATCCTCCCCAGTGTTTTTATGACCCCCAGTTACAAATTATATATTGTTACATAGCAGGTTATTATATACGAAAACAGCACGTGCGCCTGGGGATCATAAAAAATTTTAGCTCACTAAGCTGGGGGAGGGGGGCAAAACAGAATAGATCCGAAATGGCAATACCTTCTTTTCAACGCATCAAGCGTGCATATATTTAAGGCATTCACCACCAGCCTTCCATAATCTTGCGGCTTTTAGCGCTGACACCACTTGTATTTCAAAACTACACCAAAACCTGAATTATAAAAAACACCTATGCGGTCTTTTTCATTCGGGTGCCACCAGGGATCTTAGACGGTAAGCAAAACTTTTTTAATGATTTTTAGCAGGCTCTCTTATGATGTTTTGGTTTGAAGATTGGTTCGTATTTCGTCAGCAACCCCTTTAAATATAGTTAAGAAATTTTTTCGACCTTTCCATGTAAATTTTAATAATTCTGTACATAATTAAAAAACCGAATTTGATCAGCTTAGAGATTTCTAAATTTGCACTTTTTCTAACGAAGCTGTAGTTAACGCCTCTGGCGTGGAAGAGAAAGATGGGAAAACTGGAAGACAATCAAGTCGACGTACGTACAACGGCTGAGCATGCGACGTTGTCCGAACGGTTGCAGCTCTGTCCTAGCAGTAGTCTGTTAAAAATTCGAGCTAGCCTTTGAAATTATTACACGGAGTCTTTACCTCCTTCGCAGCAGGCGTTTACCACTTGGTTCTATGGTCTGTTGTTAGAACGTATTCTTTAATCCAACGCAACTAATTTCGGATAGCGCATGATTGCGCACTGGAGTAACTTTTGCGGTGCTCATACTTATCGCTGCCAGCCTTAACCGGTATTCTACAGAGGGGAAACAATTGATCAACACCAGTTGCTTTAATAGCAGCTAAAAAAACAGCCAGTGTAATAAATTTTAATGCTTGATCGACACCGGAAAAACACATCAGCTTTAGACTACGAGTTTATCACACTCTTTTATCGCCACTGTCACTAAGTAAACAATGGCGATGAAAGACTGGTGATGAACTCGTAGTCTAGTGATGGAACTGTTTGATAAAGTTGTAGTCTAAACACGAAGATGATTGCAACAGTTGTTGATTGAAAATTTTAGCACATGGTTGTTATCGCCCTCGAAGTTATCATATTACCTCGGCTTCACCTCAGAGTTTGATAATTTCTCGGTGGCGATAACAACGTTGTAGTAATATTCCTTTCCCGAGAAAGATAGTTGGCGTTACAGCGTTAACATTGCACTGATTTTGACTTATGGGCGTTAGTTGACGCATATAAACTGCCTCCTCCACAAGAAAAAGGTAGTTTTCATTATATGATCCAAGACGCCTTGTGAACATAGAAATGTTTACATTAAGAATATAAATTTCCGTGAAAATCTCTCATAGACACTCTGCATTGAACAATTCGACATTACACAATTGCAGGCAGTTTTCAGATGCTATGGTGACAATGTTCCACTTACAAAATTTCCCTGAGTTTATTCGGCGATCAAGTTAAGTTATTGCCATCGTCTGACCACAACATTGCAGGTAATATTATACGAGACACGAACCTCTGAACTCCCAATTTCAGGAATAGGTGTCCAGGGAAGCATTTATCTCATTATGGACAGCGCGGTTTGTAAGTTAGTGAAGAGGAGTCCCTTACACTTTTTGAATTGTATGGCAGACAGTTCTATAAAACGACAAAAAAATAAGATGTTGTTTAATTAAGCACTTACTGAAATAAATTAATAGCAAACGAGTATTTAAGAAAAAAAATTTATTTTTTTGCTTTGCAAAATAAACTAAATACAAGCTACTTATCCCTATTTCAACTTTCTTAAATTTCGTGTAATAATAACAAAGAGTGTTTAAGATAACCCTTTGAAGAAAATGAAGGTTGATTGACTTCGAATTGTGATAGTTTAAAATAAAGAGGCCGGAATGCTCCCACCCCGCTCATCCACCTTTTTATTTGTCTGCCAACTGAGGAAGAGATTGAATGCTTCCAAATATTCACAAACTGTTCAGCAAACAACTAAGTGATAAAAATAATACTGGATTGGGAGGGTTTACGAGACTTCCCATTAACGAGAGTACTAGATAAAACATTATAAAAAACAAAAAGTAGCAAATAATAATCACAACCAAAACCCGATGTCAATATTTTGAAAAAAAAAATCAACAAAACGAATATGGAATCAGATAAAATCAGAATTCAACTAATTAACCTATACATCGTTCGATAATATATGAGACCTGTCTATAATTAGACTCGGTAACAGGTCGACAAATATCAGTAAAATGGGCAAAGTTAGATTATGCGTTTCTATTTTTGAAAACATTCAATTTAAATAGATTTAAACCAATACATATCAACTCATTAAGAAAGTCAATTTATACTTCACAGGAAGCTTTTGAGACTTCTCATTATTCATATTTTGTCAGACGATTACAACACGAACGGCAAAAACGGAAAAAACAGGTCAAAGTAACAAGGAACTGTTGTCGCAACAGTTAAGATCATAGGCTATTCCTGAAGAACATTACATTTCTTCAGTTGCCAAGAAACCATTAGTTGAAAATAAAATCATTGAAGGATTGAATAACAAGAAAGAGGATGCAAAATTGATGCCCTAGTGGTAAGCTGCGACCTGTCAGTACTGAGAACAAACTACAGAAATGACAAAAAATGATGAAAGCGTCTTTATAATACAAATATTTTCTGGAAATTGACCAAATTATAGTCTTTCAACTTAAAACCAGAGTAGATTAAATTAAGGAAGTTTAGGAAGCAAGCTGTGATTACTAATAATGAGACTGAATCATAAGATGACAAAAAACAATAAATAAGGGCAGAACTCAAAATTTCATGAAAAACTCATCAAAACCATAGTGTTTAAGCCATCCAAACTTTAGGGTTGAAAACTACCGAAATTTTTAAATTGACAAAAAAATTTCGAATTTTTTGCGTTGGTCTACTTTGAATTTTAGTGGGTCTTCTTTTCAATTGTTTTTTGAAAAGACAACAAAAAATCACTTATTTTTTTACAGTATCGAAAACTCTGACAAAACATCTCTCAAAAACGTGATAAACACCAGAAATATTGTTTTGAGCAACAGGAAGTCGATGAGCCCTGTCAATGATGAGGCTAAGTTACTTGCGGACGACAATTAGAACAAAAAATAGAAAGTGAAAAAATATTTCTGAAAAAAATATATTGAAAATCAAGAAAACGGTTAGCTATTTACTGAAATCAGTAGAAACCTAGAAAATTTCACTTTTTTGTCAAGAATATGCATGCCGTATGACAACAACGAAACGATTATTAGAGGCGAACCAAAAAAAATTTTGCGAGAGAACGGATTCGCAGCAATAAAAACTATAAGCTGACGGCTGAAATCTATCAAAAAATTTCTTTGCGCTTTCTTTCCATGCCAATGGGAGTTTTTTTATATGATAATTTTAAAAGAGAACAAATAAAAAACTCAAATATAGGTAAATATGCAAAAAAACACAAAACGTTTTTGAAACTTAGTAGAAAGAAAACCAAGAAACCATTGATTAGTTAAGTAAAAAATCGTTATTGGGTTTTAAATCACGTGGAATAATTTTTGCCCTCTATGTTTTGAGACTAAGCTACATGTATACACAAATGTAATTTAAAAAATTGGCACACTTCAAAACTTAATTGACATTTAAAAAAAACAATCATTTTCAAAGTCGTAAGAGGCATTAGATGAGAATTGAACCCATCTTATAGGTTCAGCTTGAACTCCCTGAAAACCCAATTGGATATTTTGTTAATAAGAAATAATCATGAGGTTGAAAAGGAATAGCAAGCAACAAAAGCAAATTATTATTCTGTTTGTTTCCAAATTAGATCAAATAGCAAGTGAAATGTTTCTTCTAGCCAAAATTAAATGATTCATTTTAAAAAATTATTGAGTTATTTTTTGAAAAAAGACAAAATTGACAAAGACTACTATGCGAAGCAAAATTACAAATAAATTTTTTTCTGTAGTTTGCAAAGATTGTTACAGTGGATGTCAGATATCTACTTCCGGTATATTCCGGTATTGTTCAACGCCAATCTGTCAAATAATGGGTCAACACCAATCGGTCAGCCCAGCCCACTCTATTGCTAACGGGAAAACCAATAACATTTTTGCCAACAATTTTGGTCAAGAAATACGGAAACTCAATAAAAACAACGGATTTTTATCTACTATTTACAAAAATTTAAACTTCGATAACTCCCTTTAAAAAACAAAAATGCAAAAATCTTGTTATTTCTGTTTTCTACGGTAGATGCGCTTTCTAATGACAAGAGTCGCAATGCTCTACGATGAATATATCGATCGGTCAAAATTGATTGATCAAAAACACCCATTTGAGTATATAGTTCCTCCCCCCACAAGTGGGTCGGAACAAAAAGTGTCTGAGAAACAAAAATATATAATTCATAACGGATAATTTTATTACCAAAGTATCAGAATCACCAAAAAGATACAGATACAAGTTTCGTCTCCCTTTCAGCTTTCTCAAGTGTCCGTGTAATGATAAATAATTTATGATGCTTTGAAATTTTATAATTTAAATTAACGTCGAATGGTTACTGCGATCACAATGTTGCTTAGGAAGAGAAAGAAGCATAATTCATAACGGGGGGCTCAATTGCTTCCATTTTTTAAATTTCATCTAAAATTTTAATTTTGCAAAGTTTCCACTTTCTGACGCAACGTAATAAAGAGTAGAAAAATATTTCAAAACTTAACTATTTCGTTTTTTTTCCGTCCACAAACACTTAAAAACAGGCTTAAACTCCCTTAAATAAAGGCTTAAATAAACTCCCTTTTCAGCTTTCTTAAATGTCCGTGTAATAGTAAACAGAAGGCAAAAATTAAGATAATGTTTTGAATTTTTTTGAAAATGACAGCTAACTTCAAATTGTGATATACTTTACTAACAATGTCACTCCGGAAGAAAAAATTATAGTTGATAACGATTTGCGTAACTGAATTATCTCACAGACTGCTTTCTTAGAATTTTTAGATATACTTCTTCGTTGACCATGATTCTAAAAAAATTCCGCCGGTTAAGTATCGTGCGTTGGAGTTTTTTCGCTGATGAAAAGTTAAAATTTTGAACGACGAACTAATTGAACGACAAGTTCATTATATTTAGATATAAAATATGAGGATTTTCAGAAAAATTGTTTATCAACATTAAGTGGATTTTATTTTCGAATTAAAATTCTTAAGTCTTTTGAAGCAGATTGACTTCACTCGATAAAGCTGCACGTTTAAGGCAATGAGATCATCTTATGTGAAGACCGAAAATCTTCTCCAACGGTAAACACAGTCGATGGAGAACCCAATCAAGACCCCCAAGAGGACAACAAACTGCAAGTTGACGTCACAGTGCTATTGGAACCCACGTGGCTAGACCCAATTTTCTCTTACATTGGGATGACAGTTTTGATCTTGTTGAATGTTCTGTTTGGAACTGAGATTTCTCTGAGAGATATCAGATTTATACTAATGAGGCCGAAGCCTCTGATTGCAGCTGCTCTGTGTCAGTTCGTGATTTTACCACCTGTAAGTAGAAACTGATCTTATACTATCAACTTCCCCCCCCCCCCCTCTCATCACTTCTCTTCTATCCTCTCCTCCCCCTCCTCGCCTCACCTTCCATCCAATCCCTCACCTCACACCCCTTCCTCTCAACCCGTCTCATCCCAGCCGGTCCATTCCCCTCCCATGTCATCCCATCCCACGCCCCTCACCCCCAGCGGTGGCTCCTATGACCCCACTATCAATAACAGTTTATATAGCAATTTACTCTTTACCGATTTGCTTAAGAAGAGAGTAAAGGTTTTTAGAACAACCGAGCGAGACAATATTATAGGGTTCTAACTTGAAACTAAAATGTTGGACGCTATTGAAAAGAGCTTCCCACAACTTGAGTTAAATGATAGGTACGGCAATAAAGGATTCTCTCAAAAGTGATTTTGGAAATGGGATTTGTCGAATTGTATCGACTGAAGATTTATCTGTCGAGGTTCGAACTCTTGCTGTTTTTCTACTAAAAATTGAAGACATGGGTGAAACTGGATTTTGGCCTATGATTGACACCAGAGCACTAGCAAGCTCTGGGGAAAAGCTATTTTCGTAAAATTTGGGTATGAGTTTCTCTTCATCAAGGCATAAAAATTGAAAAAAGAAGCAGGAAGAAACTGCAGAAACTGCTGCCAGGATCTTTTTATCTATTTTTTTAATCTTAAGGGAATATTAAGAAATGCATTTTTTGTAAAAATGAATTATATAAGCATTTATTCAAAAAATTGCGGCGAAGTAGGAATTTATTTGTGAAGTTATCACAAAATTAGCTGAGTACAAAATGACTAAAGATAGTATAGCAGGTGAAGGTGAAGATGTTATGGGGGCTTCCTCAACAAAGTAAAAGAGCTTGTTCAGTGAACAGGTTTCGGTGTTCAAGGCCACACCCAACCAAAAAAAGGGGCAACCAAATTAGTTTTTCGAAGTAGTATTGTAGCAAAACTTGAGGACGACAAAAGCCTTCTGAATAGTTGTATTGTCCATGGATATAGAGGATCAAACACCAAAGAAAAAATCAAAATAAAAAATTTCTACTCCAACATAAAGATGGAAACTTGTTTTTAAAAGACGGAACTAACAACATAGTAAAATTTAATAAATCTGCTAGTGATATCTTTTCAAAATTAAACGAGTTGGCTATAAAATGTAAAAACAACGTTAAACCGGACTTGTTTGCAATTGACTAGGTTCCACTCGTAAAAAATCCTCTCACTAATAGTGCCGAAAAAAATGTTATTGATGAATTCAATGAGTTGTGTAACTGCTGGAGAAGTTTGATAACGACTCAAGCTTCCAAGACCTTAAACCCAACGAATTTCTTCGCAAAACTCCTCACTCTAATGGAAAGCTGCAGGTCTACAGACAACCTTACAACAATTGTGTTCACCTAAAACATTCTCGTAACGTACCAATGCCTAAAAACCTACTAAGTTACCTTCTGACAACCTCAACTAGTTACACGTATATGCTGGCTGTAAAAGATAATTTATTGCGTTAAAAAAATTTGTAGCAACAAATAATATTAATGCGCAGCCGATGGACATTTATTGAAAACCGTAGCGCTAAACTAATTTGTATAAAACTTGCCAAACTCATTCTTATTTTGAACTAAATCAGTCATTGCTTAAGTTTTGTTGGTTGAAAAGTGTGACGGATCCAAGGCTCAGCTTTAAAATACCAATAATCTGGTTGATTCTGTTAGAAAGATCGGTGGTCTTTCTTCCACCCATGCTCTGGGGTTGCAATTAAAGAATCGATCTGCCAGGCAAGAAGCACTCAAAACATTGTCTTCAAATTGTAATAATTTTAGTTTCAATTTTTTGCTCAATTTATTTATTTCTTAACCCTCGACTCTTGTGGAGACGTTGAATTGAGCGCTGGCCAAAACAAAAAGTACAATACAAAGTGCGTAGAGGACTATCCAAAAAAAATTAAAATATCTACATCAAAATTGTCGAAGAAATCTGTTGAACATGAACATCTGTCTATGACATTGGCCTCAAATAAATATATAGTCTCGTTTAAGCTTGGTTGAACACGTTTTCAAATTCACTGCCAATCAAATCACAGAAAAATCATTTGGTCTTTTTATAACAAGGACAGTGGCAATGCTGAGAAAAGAGGTGTAATGTTATTTATATCTAATAGAATTAATGTAAAGTTACGAACAGACCATAACGTATTTTTGAAAGTTATGAAACGTTACAATGAAAATTTTAAAAGCGTGTGGGTTCAATTGACTCACCCAATTTTTTTAGTCATTCTTTCTTACTATTCCAAGGACTTACTCCCCTAGAAAATTTTGAGCCTTGATCCTATAAAGTCGAAAAGCTAGAGGCATTGATCGGCAGTATCTCAAAACAAGCTGCTGAACATAATTGGAGACCTGAATTTGAACAAATGGGAGCAAACAGTTCGTTCAAAATTGATAGTATATTTTCCTTTTAAATTGCGAACTGATTATCATTAATGTGTCCGATTATATGACAAAAGATGTATCACTAACGATAAGCAAAGCATATATTTGTGATTACTTGATCAAAAATGACAAGATAGCAACGCACTGAATTCTAAATCGCCTGAAAATCTACCGTCAGTACAAAATTCGTTCTCGTTAATACAACCCTGCATATAAAATCGTTTCAATCAAGATTAAAAAATCAGATTAGATTTTTTTCTCAATATACGATCCAGAAACCCTATGTACAGCTTTCAAAAACATTGTTCTGATTGCAAAAAATTTACGCTCCGGTGAAAATGTTTACACGCAATGATAAACCCACTGAAACGTTACCTCAACAAACTACGAAAAAATCGATTAAATTGGGCCTTCTGAGCTTGCTCCAATCGCAGAAAGTATAATTCTTTTAACAATCTGAAGAAGAAGAAGAAAAACACTTTATTGTATTCCGTCGTCTGTCAGTTACTATATTAACTGTTATCTAGAAAACACAGTGTATATTAATAAATGAAGTGAGAAATGGAAAAGAGAGAATGTGTAGAGTCGGTTATGAAGATATTTAGATTCACAATTTTTTTCTCATCCTTCCTAATATTCAGGTGGGGGTTGTAATAATTGTACTTTTTATGTAATGCCCAAGTCGACAGCGAGGATGGCTTGTTTAAATTTTCTGTTCCGTGTTTGGTGAGAGCGCTTTAACATTTTATCAAACTCTACTGTTGGTCTTAGAGTGTTAATACGGCTAATAGTGCTAAAAAGGTATGATTTGGAGAGGTACAGGCTTTTTGCTTTTGTTGGAAGAAGCCACAGTTTTGCTCTGCTATTTGTATTATATGAGAATTTTGGGAACTGGAGCGTTCTAAACGCTTTCGTGCTGTTTGTAACAAGTTGTGCTGCATAGCTAATGGACCGGTATGATATTATTTGCTGGGCAGTGGGGATTGAATAAAATTGTTTCACCCTATGAAGTGACCTCTCTTTGTTCCTAACGGCCACACGACACCCCCAATTTTTCTGTTTGTCTAGTTTTAGCAGGTTTTCTTTTGTGATACCATTCAGTATGAGACATGGATAATGTATATGGCTCAATACAAGACTTTTCAGGAGAGCAATGAGAGTTGGTTCTGGCAGTGCACCTTGTAAGCTTTTGATAGCTTGAATCCCCGCTGCCATAGATTTAAGCATTTTGTTGATTTGTTCATCAAAACTTAAATGCCTGTCGAGCAATATGCCAAGGAATTTGATAATTTTTGATTGCTTCAATGATTTCCCTTCGATATTGAGTTCATGGTCTTTTATATAGTCTGAGGCACGGGGTTTGCAAAAAATGCTAAACTGAGTTTTTGAAATATTGATCATCAGTTTGTTTGCACGGAAGTATTGAATGATTGAATGAAAATTTATCAATTTTTTTAAAACATGCAAGCGAGTTTTTAAAAATAATTGTGGCATCCGTCTTCCAGCGGCAAGATTTCCTTGTCACAACGGGATGAGATCAATAATTTAAAAATTGTTGCTAGATCTAATTAAATTGAGCTCGGATTAATCAATTGTGGTATAGGATAAGATAATGAAAGTTCAACTGCGAATGAAACGTTGTCAAACTCTTGTACTACAGCCAACAAAAATTAAAAAGCTCATTTTGTACAACAACTCAAGAGTGAACCGGACCGAATTCAATTCCGCCAATTACTCTCGCGTGAATTTAATTTTTGTGCACGATGTGTGCTGTTCCTATCCATTTATTGAATTTTTGTGTTTCTCATACGAATCACTTTTCTGTTTATTATTTATTTGTTGCATACACTACCTGCACGGTGTATCTTATATATCATTTCAGGTAATAAAATGGTTTTTATTATTTACGTTTGTTGCCAGCTTTAGTGTTTTCAATTTTTAGAATTGTTATTATTGCTGCAGAAAAAAGGTAAATTCATTGAACTAAAATGTCAATTTTAAATAAATGGAATGAATTCAAGCACAACGCTCCACAAGTCAACGTTTTCTTTATGAAAAGGCATCAATTTGAGTAGTGACTAAACATTTTTACCTCCAAACTATTGTGCCGACCGAATAATTTGAAGACTGCTAAGTGGTTAAGAGCTAATAATTTCTAATCATGTGAATGGAAGAAAGATCACAATAAAAAACGTCTCAAAATTATGATAATCATAACAAGAGAAATATGTTAAAGAAGACTCGAGGTTTGACACTGTGTCAGTGTTTGTTAAAATTTTACTCCTTCAGAAGCAATAGAGAGGCAAGATAAGTGAGGCAAGTATTTTATCGGAGCAAGATGTTGCTGTTTTTACTGACATCTGCCTTGTCGCTCTTTTTGTCTAAACATCTTTTTGTTTCAGTCGGCTGAAGTCTGGAATTAGAAAATTAGAAGCATAAAATAAAATATGCTATTTGGCACTTTATATAAAGGCTAATTGAAATGAAGTAATCTATTAGTAAGAATTCATTCTACATCACCGTTCTCTTTATTGAATTGAATGATCAACATCTGCGGAAAATTTCAAATCGGTTCAAACTGCAGCGCAAACACTGTTAGCATAAAGAATGAAAAGGTAAAATTTGTCCAGCCTCATTGAGGAAACGGCATCAATTGTTTTAAATATGGGAAACATTTTATGGAAAAAAAATTTTGAATTCATTTCAAAACGTCTTAGAACAAGGAAACAACTTTTAAGTTTATAGTTCGTTGCTTGCTGTTTTCATGAAATTCTGAAAGAACACCTGGATCTTTTCAACAATTGCCCCCCTTTTGCAAAAGGGGGGGCTACCCAGGTTGAGGTGCCATCCGGAAGTGACCTCTGATCATCCGAAGTTCAACGCACACGGTGTGTTCCCAGACCATAATTACAGGGTCTGGGTTTTGGTTCCGGATGGGAATAGTCTGATCAGGGGTCAATTGCGGATGGGAATGGTATGATCAGAGGTCACTTCCGGATGGGAATGGTATGATCAGAGGTCACTTCCGGATGGGAATGGTATGATCAGAGGTCGCTTGCGGATGGGAATAGTATGATCAGGGGTCACTTCCGGATGGGGATGGTATGATCAGAGGTCACTTCCGGATGGGGATGGTATGACCAGAGGTCACTTCCGGATGGGAATGGTATGATCAGAGGTCACTTCCGGATGGGAATTGTATGATCAGAGGTCGCTTCCGGATGGGGATGGTATGATCAGAGGTCACTTCCGGATGGGGATGGTATGATCAGAGGTCACTTCCGGATGGGAATTGTATGATCAGAGGTCGCTTGCGGATGGGAATAGTATGATCAGGGGTCACTTCCGGATGGGAATGGTATGATCATAGGCCCCTTTCGAGCGCACAATAGTATGATCAGAGGTCGCTTCCGGATGGGAATAGTATGATCAGGGGTCACTTGCGGATGGGAATGGTATGATCAAAGGTCGCTTCCGGATGGGAATGGTATGATCATAGGCCCCTTTCGAGCGCACAATAGTATGATCAGAGGTCGCTTCCGGATGGGAATAGAATGATCAGGGGTCTGTTCTGGATGATAACCGTCTGATGCTGGTAACCGTACTGTCGGAAAAAAACTCACGTCCCCACAAATGAGGTGCACAAAATCCCAGCGGGGGGGAAACCGACTAACCGGCGTCTCAACGGGGCAGGGGGGGTGCACCTCAAGCGGGCCCGAGGCCCTCACCTTAGAATAATAGTAAGACTGAAATAGACTTTTTTGCTAGGCAAGCTATACCAAAAATTCTTTTTGTTTTACCATCTAAATACCCATGGAATACTCCATACCGAGTTTGGTTCACTTTGGACAACTCTAAGACCTAATCAAAAAGACCTATTTTTTAAAATTATTTAAAATTAACTATTCGAATTAATCGCAAATTTCCGTATGAAAAACTAACTTTTTTCCTAGGCAAGCTATGACAAAAATTCTTTTTGTTTTAGACTCTAGGTACAAATGGAATACTCTATACCCAGTTTGGTTAGATTTGAACAACTCCTTGACCCGATAAAATTTCTATATTTTTTAAAATCGAATAAGCGAATAACTGGATATTTCCGATTGAAATACGTACGAACTTTTTTCCTAGGCAAGCTATAGCAAAAATTCTTTTTGTTCTAGACTCTAGGTACACACGGGATACTCCATAGCCAGTTTGGTTAGATTTGAACAACTCCTTGACCCGATAAAATTTCTATATTTTTTAAAATCGAATAAGCGAATAACTGGATATTTCCGATTGAAATACGAACTTTTTTCCTAGGCAAGCTATAGCAAAAATTCTTTTTGTTCTAGACTCTAGGTACACACGGAATACTCTATACCGAGTTTGGTTTGATTTGAACAACTCCTTGACCCGATAAAATTTCTATATTTTTGAAAATCGAATAAGCGAATAACTGGATATTTCCGATTGAAATACGAACTTTTTTTCTAGGCAAGCTATAGCAAAAATTCTTTTTGTTCTAGACTCTAGGTACACATGGGATACTCCATAACGAGTTTGGTTTGATTTGAACAACTCCTTGACCCGATAAAATTTCTATATTTTTTAAAATAGAATAAGCGAATAACTGGATATTTCCGATTGAAATACGAACTTTTTTCCTAGGCAAGCTATAGCAAAAATTCTTTTTGTTCTAGACTCTAGGTACACACGGAATACTCTATACCGAGTTTAGTTTGATTTGAACAACTCCTTGACCCGATGAAAAAGACCTATTTTTGAAATTAAATATTCGAAATATTCGCAAATTTCCGATTGCAAAACTAACTTTTTTCCTAGGCAAGCTATAGCAAAAATTCTTTTTGTTCTAGATTCTACATACACAGGGGATACTGCATACCAAGTTTGGTTTGATTTGAACAACTCCTTGACCCGATAAAATTTCTATATTTTTGAAAATAAAATAAGCGAATAACTCGATATTTCCGATTGCAAAACTAACTTTTTTCCTAGGCAAGCTATAGCAAAAATTCTTTTTGTTCTAGATTCTACATACACAGGGGATACTGCATACCAAGTTTGGTTTGATTTGAACAACTCCTTGACCCGATAAAATTTCTATATTTTTGAAAATAGAAAAAGCGAATAAGTGGATATTTCCGATTGAAATACAAACATATGAGAAAGACGATTTGATAATTTTCCTATAGGCCAGTCTGTTGGTAATCTAGGGTTTCCCCTGCAGACTGGCCTCAAAAATTGAATATAAACATCATAAATCGTAAATCTAGAAAAAGATAAACCGTGGTGAAAGGGCAAATTAGGGTGTCAATTAGGGCAAATTTCAATGAATCAAATTCCAAACATCAACAAATTCCAAACATCATCAAATTCCAACTATCAAAACAAACTAACAAATTTCTGATCAAATCTAAAAATTTGGGTGCGGCTTGACAATGGGTTTGTCATTCTTCGCTGGTTTCTTTGAAAATTTAACCATTCTGACCAGTTGTTTGGTTCCATCGCCGTTATAGCAACTCGCAGGTTGCACTCTCTTCTGCTCTTTCTTCTTTTTTGAAAACTCACATACCAGTTCGCGCACTTTTCCAATCTTCACTATCTGCATCCCATTCGTTTTTTCTTCGTTGTTTCGTATAGCCTCCATAGCTCTATGACAATCACCAACAGAAAAAAAATTGATCCACCCGTTATATCGGTACTTTGTCTTGTCGTTTTGCTTATCGTTGGGCCTCAATCTACCCAATTTAACATCCGTTGTTCCCTCGAAAAGATTGAAAATTTTGTCCTGAGCCTCGCCTGGCAAGCAGTTTCCAACATACTTTTGAAACTTGAAAGATAGGGCGTACTTTTCGTCTTTGGGTTTCGGGGGAGTACGCAAGAACTTGCTAGTTGCTTTCTCTTCTTCGCGCTCTTTCATGCGTTTTAACATCAATTGCTTCTTTATGCCTCCAGGGCTTATCACTTCATCACTTCGGGTGGTTTCCTCAAACTCATATTCACGTTCTTCTGCGAATAGAACCTCCATTCTGCTCTGAAACAGGTGTATTTGACTACAAGAACCAATGCTTCTACCCTCACTGCTTCTACTGCGCGCACTAACTGGCTGCGCAACTACCCTCTGGCTGCTCAACTGCTCTTTCGCTGCTCAACTACCCTTAGCTGATGCTAATTTCCTCCACCCCCACTAATCCGAAACTGATAAACTGATGCTATACACAATCTGAACTTCTTATTTCATTTCATGTTTATTTATACCTCCTTTGTTCGCAGTCACCAGTGTACTGTCTTCGCTGTCTTCATACCCCCCTGCTGTCCACCTAATGAGCATGTGAACTGTGGCAGACTGCGGACAGCGTCGAATATTTCACAAGGCGAACGCAGGTGATCTAGGACGAAGGAGGACCAAATTTTAAGTGGTATCAAATATATATCGTTGAAAAGCTCTTGATAAGGCGAGTTCAACTAACTGAACGGAATCTATTTTCGAGGCCGGGAACATCATTAAAAACAGCTATAAAGTTTCTGTTATAAATAGTTGCGTTTCGGCAATTTCATATGTATTAGTCCACGTATAAGCCCGAATTTAAGGACACGTTACCAAAATTGTGAAACTCACAAAAAAGGCTATTTCTCCGAAACTACTGAACGAAAATTGATGAAAATTAGTGTTCTGAACTCAAGATGAACCGGGCTTGGATGCCATATAAAAATATAGCACTTTAACAAGGTTTTCATCTTGACGATTTTAGCCCCAGACACCGGAATTTGGTCAAATTGACTACCCCTTGAAAAAGGTTAAAAATTCCCTTTGAAACTAGTTTTAACATATTGAATATATATATATATATATATATATATATATATATATATATATATATATTCAGAAAGACCGCTAAAAATGCAAGAAAATAAGCTATAGTACGCGTCTTAACTCACAAAAACCTAAAAGTTATTAAAGAAAGAAACTTTGAAAATGACCAAAATTTAGCAAAATTTGCAGCTCTTTGTAGCACTACAGAGGCTTCTTAGGGCACGAAAATGGAGAGAACTACATTATTTTTGTTTTGTATTGTGAGAACCAATAGAAATGCTAAATTTTGGTTATAAAAACTTTGCAAAACATTGCCTGAACAAAAAGTTATTAGTGAAAGATTCTTGAAAAAACCGTAATTTTTGTTGACAAAAGTTACTCTTTTACAGAATATTTGGTTCAAACTGAAAAAAAGTATTTAATATACATATATTCAAAAAGTACGTTAAAAATGAAAGAAAATGAGCTATAATACACGTCTCAACTCTTTCTAAGTGAAAAATTATTGAAGGAAAAATTTTTAAATATGACCAAAATTTCGAAAAATTTGCATACTACAGAGGCTTTCTACGGGACAAAAATGGCGAGAACTACATTATTTTTGTGTTGCATTGTAAGAACCAATAGAAATGCTAAATTTTGGTTATAAAAATTTTGCAAAAGATTGCCTGAACAAAAAGTTATTAGTGAAAGATTCTTGAAACAACCGTACTTTTTGTTGATAAAAGTTACTCTTTACAAAATATTACGTTCAAACTAAAAAAAGTAAATAATATACATATGTATATATATATATGTTCAAAAAGAACGTTAAAAATGCAAGAAAATGAGCTATAATACGCGTCTCATCTCTTTCTAACTGAAAAATTATTAGAGGAAGAAATTTTTATAAATGACCAAAATTTTGAAAACTTTGCAGCTGTTATTAGCAATACAGAAGATTCTTACTACAGGAAAATTGTTAAAACTACAACGTTTTTTTTCATCGCGGGACCTATCCAAAAGGCTAAATTTTCTTTATAAAAACTCCAATAAACAAAGCTTACTTAAGAAAATATTGGTGAACGATTTAAGAAAAAGATGACTACTAATTACCGTTATTCAAAACAATTTGCATCATAAGCTTTTCAATTCTCTTTTTACATTTTTTTCGTTTCTTATCAAATAAAGTTCTTTTTGATTGATAGTACGTCCTCTCTTCTTAGACTTTTTCTGAAAATTGAGTAGGAGTAATTGAAACAAATTACTTTTTGAAAATTTTTGAAAAAATTTCATTATTTTGATCAGTATCAGGGGCTGGTTCTGAAGCATTTTTACATCAAATCGTCAGCAAAAAGATATTTTGTTTTCGAGAAAAACTTGCTTTATATTTGATATAGTCCGATGGCGTTAGTGTCTAAAGAAGAACTACAAAAACCAAAAAGAAATATTTACTAAAATTTTACAATGTGTCTTTTTTATGATCTGACCATCAACTCGATTTGCAGAAACAATAGAAACTTTCTGCAGAATTATCAAAAAGGTGCAATTAGTAATATTTTGTCAAAAAAAGTTTGCAATAGTCAAAGATTCATAGCAAAAGGATGCTTAAGACGTTAAAAAATGTTTAAACTTAACAAAACAAATTAGTTAACTTTTTAAAGTTATTCCGATTTAAAATTTAGTTGATTTGTGTTATATGTCTGATTTGGCGTTGAAACTAGCGTTTTGTGCGTATCAGTTAACAGGGAACACGTATATTGTTGGAAAAAATTTGGAAGCCGAAAATGCTTAAAAACTTGAATGTAGTTTTTGTTTTTTTATTCACTTTCCGGGATGATTATTCATATATATCAGTTAGGCAGACCACTCTGATTGTTTAAAAAGTTTTATATTTATGGTAGTCTGGGGAATCAATTCGGTTTACTTTAAGCAACTCCTTGACGCGTTTTTTTTCATTTTTGAAAGTGAAATTAGGTAAAAATAAAATAAACTTGAATACTTCTTGAGCTTTCATGAAGAAACAGTCATATGTATGAAAAAGCAGTTCACTAAAATAGATACATTGAACAATAAGCATTACGATGATTAAAATAAACTTGAAGAAACAACAAAACTAACAAAAAAAGAACATCTATTTGTGAAGAACAAGTTAAAAGAATTTAAAAAGAATAGAGGATAATTCATTTTAAATCCATATAACCATAGATTGTTTTAACATGGATTTTTTCAAAATATATTCATTAATAAATATAAAACAATAAGAACCTTATTTTAAAAAAGGTAAATCAGGTAAAATATACGAATTCTCCGCATATCTCTAAATACTAATGTAAGTCTGGGGCAATAGTTCTGTAGGTCAAGGGGCAAGTTTAAAGTTAAACAAATTGTTATCTTAGACTTGCAATAGTATTTAGAGATATTTGGAGAATTCATTTATTTTATCTGTTTTACCACATTAAAATAAGAATCTAAATGCTCTTTTATATTTATTACTGAATATATCTTGAGAAAATCTATGTTAAAAAAATTTATTGTTACATGGGTTTAAAATCAATTATCCTCTTTTCTTTTTAAATTCATTCAACTTCTTCTTCACAAATAGATGTTCTTTATGTGAATTTTGTTGTTTCTTTATGTTTATTTTAATCATCGTAATGCTTACTGTTCAATGTATCTATTTTTAGTGAGCTGATTTTCCATACGTTGTCTACAATACTATTGTCAATTCACTAAAATTAGATACATTGACCAATAAGCATTTCGATGATTAAAATAAACATTAAGAAACAACAAAATTCACATAAAGAACATCTATTTGTGAAGAAGAAGTTAAAAGAATATAAAAAGAAAAAATGATAGTTCATTTTAAATCCATGTAACCATAGATTTTCTTAACATATATTCATTCATTAATTTTTTTTCACAATATATTCAGTAATAAATGTAAAAGAACATTCAGAACCCTTTTTTAAAATGGTAAATGAGGTAAAATATATGAAATCTCCGCATATCTCTAAATACTATTGTAAGTCTGGGTTAACAATTTGGTTCACATTAAACTTGCCCCTTGACCCGATCAAATTTCTCCTAGAAACGTGTCTGAATAGTGGCATTTTTCCTTTGGGATAGTCTGATTGGAGATCATCTGACTTAACAACTGTCGGGAAAATGGTCTGGGTTTAGTGGGGGCCATGGTTGCAAAATCGTCTGGACAATGGTCTGGAGGTGGTCAGAAAATCTTGGGAAGATGGTCTGATCAATGGCACTTTTGGTCTGGGGATAGTCTGATCAGAGGTCATCTGACGCGCACAATCGTCTGGGCCATGGTTGCACAATCGTCTGGACAATGGTCTGGAGGTGGTCAGAAAATCTTGGGAAGATGGTCTGATCAATGGTATTTTTCGTCTGGGGATAGTCTGATCAGAGGTCATCTGACGCGCACAATCGTCTGGACAATGGTCTGGGTTTCGTCTGGTCCATGGTTGCACAATCGTCTGGCAATGGTCTGAATTGGGTCTGATCAGAGGTCACTTCCGGATGGGAATGGTATGATCAGAGACCATTTTGAGCGCACATTCAGCGCACACGGTGTTTTGAGCGCACATTAGTCTGATCAGAGGTCATCTTCGTCTGGGATGGTCTGATCAGAGGTTACTTTCGTCTGGCACGGTCTGATCAGAGGTCACTTCCGGATGGCACCTCAACCTGGGTATTCTTGAATAGAATTCAAGCGAGTGATTTATTAACCAATCAGAGACGAGTAATAAGTATCCGTGTATGCTCATACTGTGTTAAACTGGATAGAATAAAATGCATTATGCTATTGCAAATAGCCGAATTGGAATACAAAGCGAAAAGAATTTCCGACTGGCGGGTCGGTGGGATAACGCCGCGATAACCGACCCGCGATTTCCGGATTACATCCTACAGTGCGTGAGAGGCATGGCCGTGAACAGCGGTCCTCAATTGCGCTGAAACCATTTCTCGGCTATCTAAACTGTAGGCCAACTAATATTGTGGTAAAGTATAGCACAGAAGAGGCGATTCTCTACTAGGTACCAAAGGGGGGGGGCAATTGTTAAAAAGATCCGAACACCTATCATTAGGTTTTTGAAAAATGGCTAAAAAGCACTCTGTATAACAATTAACCAAAACTTAGCAGGGATCTTTTCTGCTAGCGCCCCCCCCCCAGCCTTATATAGCCGTTAATTTTGCACCCCCCAAAATCTAAGTTTTCGCGAATTGTGAGAGCGATATTTGCATTTTATTGAAACAAGAGTGTCTAGGTAGATTGAAGGCACTTTTAGAATAGTTTCCTTAAGAAGTTTTAAAAAATCAAGCCCTTATTGTAGCCAAAACACCAAAAATGATCCAATACAGAAATTTTTATTGATGCTTACGTTATATGCAACAAATTTTGGTTGAATACGTAATACTTTCAAACCATAGCTGTGCTAGCTTTTGGTAAATGCATATTGCTCATATAAGTTCACGTATAAGATTACGTAGCTTTAACAATATGTTTACACATTTATTAATGGGGGGTGCCTAACTAAGCGGGGGGGGGGCGCTAGCAGAAAAGATCCCTTAGCAGTGGTGTAACTAATTTAAACTTCTAAACATTGCCGTGATCGGATCTCTGCTACCTTGGATTTGCGAAAACAGACTGCATTCTTTGATAATGAATCTGCCATTCACGATTACTTAGATCCAAATATTTGAAGCTTTAGCGATGCAAATGCAGATTAAATTTGCGTACTGCGGTTTTTCAATTACACAGTCAATTTTGATAGTTGAGTTTAACTAATTTTTTATAGTTAAGCTAATGACAAGTTGCCGTTAACTCGTTGGATGTATCCGATTTATATCCGGTGAACTTCTTTTCTGCCTTTTTGTATAACTTGGCGCCGCCGGTTGCCTTCGCTTGGGCTTTGCCGGCGGAGTCGGCAATTGCTCCGCAATTAAAGTATTTTTTCCTTGTTATTTCTTGAGTTATTGTTAGTTGGACCCCGTTTTGTCGCACTTGGAGAAATGGTGTTGTGTTTTGAGTCCTCTGAAAAAGCATAGCTAGTGACATCTTTTAGCTTATGTCTTTTGGTGGTTGTACAAGCCTTCTAAGTTATTGAGCATCACTTGCGTATTTTTGTATCTTCTCCTCAGTCATTTTTCCGGTTGGTACAATTGCCCTTCTTTTTGCATAAACCTCGGATAAACCTCGAGATTAATTCCACGTTCGGCTTTTGGACCAAACCTCGGATGGCGACGACCAGTTTGCCCGGCTCTATGATAACGGACGTATAGGCGTCTGTTTTAACTATGTAGGACCCCGGAGCAAGAACGTCATATATGCCATCTAGGTTTTTCGATGGTTTTTAATTGGGCTCCTTTTTAGCGAATTGCGGAGCAAATGAAGGTTCTGTTCTGAATACTGCCCTTCCTGGGTCTGATTACTGTCCCGATCTAAGCATTTCTACTGACCCTGTTGGTTGCCTTGCTTCTGTCTATTTGCTTCCTTTGTTGCCAGTACTCTATCTCTTCAAGTTCCCCGTCACTTTGCTCTACATTCTCCCAATTTTTTTCCTTTATCAGCTGGTTCCAACGGATAGTTTCCAGGTCCGAATATTTTTCTATTATTGGTTTGTAACTTATGTTTTTTCACATCAGGATTAGTGCTTATGTTACTCAATGATGCATTTGCTATACGTCCGAAACAGGTTGCAAATTTTGACCTATCGATCGTTCTTTGTCTACATATGAGTAACTGGAATGTAATGGAATTTATTGACGCATTTATTGAACAATCATTTGTCTGCTTCTTTCAGACCTGCAAGTTGTCTTTTAATTGTTTGTATTAGCCTATTTACTTAACCAATTGCTCTATGATTGTGTATTGGCGACTCCATTAACTCTATTGTATTTTCTTAACAGAATGCCTGCTTTTTTGTCCAGTATCGCGAAGCAGTTCGCGTCGCATACCATTAACCGACATATTTGTAATAAACATTTCACGTTTATCGTCCCCTTTATCTTGTTCAAAACTGCAGTTTTTCTACCAGTTCCTTAATAGTACTGTATTATTGGTCAACCGACTCTCCGAGTTTTTACGTTCTGGAGAAAAAAATTGTATCGATGGAAGGTGATGTTCCGCGGTCGAATGAAGAAATTTTCCACCATGTTCCACATTTTTTGGGTTGTTAGAGCATAGATGTTTTCGTGTGGAATTTTTTGGGTCAAAGTTCTCCATTTTCCGTTCCAATGCTCAAATACAAAAGTGAGCACAAGGTCGTTCCACACAAAGAACTCCGGCTTCCACAATTTTTTTTTGGCATTGTTATATAAATTGTTTTTTTTTGGAAATTCCTCGTTCTCGTTCATGGTGTTCTGTAGTGTCCTGTGTTGGTTCCTCTAGTTTTACTTCCCTTAGTTTTTTTTTGTCATGAGTTCGCCATTTCTCCCATTGAATGGGTGGTTCTCCCAAATCGTTTCAATCGGTAGTGCAGTTTTGTGTGAATTGCCTCTATTGTTCGCGGTTGACTGTGCCATGCCATTCACGATTATATAGATGCTTTCCAATTATTTGATGCGTTTACGTTGCAAATTCAGATTGAAATTGTGTAGGTTGGTTTCGCGACGCATATACATACTTGATTTTGTTAGTTGAGTTTGACTAATTTTTATGTTTTTGCTCAAAACATACTTAAATTACGTTTTGAGCTTGTGAATTGAGATTATTAGGGACCAACTGAAATGATGAATTAAATTGAGAAGAGTGAAATTGGTACAGAGTTATAGTTTTGAACAAAATGTGAAGATTAACATTTCACTTTGCAGGCAACTGAAAAGATTATGAATCAACATGTGATCAGACAAAAGTTTGAAGAACATGAGATAAGGGACAAGAAATATGGAAATAAAGCAGGAATTGAAACTGAATAGCAAAATAACGAATTAAGTTTAAAAAGAAACAATTATAAATATGATTATCCAAATCCAGGTTTAAAGAGGATGGTACCGACAGGTCTACCACAGAATCCCGCATGTGTTACATTTGGAGTGGTTCTATGTTTGTAGATCGTAATTCTAATTTTTTTCGGGCAATAGTAACGTATTTTCCTTCAAAAATATCTTATTTTTTTAATCTAATCCGGGATTTGTACGTATCCCATTTATTATGATAGCGTTACAGATTTTAGTTAGGCGCGTGGTTCAAAATTAACTTGACGATTTAGGTATCCTTTGCGGCGTTATGGCTGTTAGTTCTCTTTCAGTATGGTCTGGGTGTGGCGAGGTTGCTGGGGTTTGAGCCAGACGTGGCCCTTGGAGTGCTGATGGTAGCATGTGCACCTGGAGGGGGAATCAGCAACACTGCCTCCTTCCTAGTAGCAGGGGAAGTCCCTCTCTCAATATCCATGTCTTTCTTCAGTACTGCCATTGCTGCAGGTTTATACAAAATCTATTGCTCCTATCATTATTCCGCGTGTTTTATTAATAGCCGCACAGCGATAGCTGGGGCTATTATTGGCCTTCTCTTGGTTTTTTTACGACTCGAAGAGGAGTATTGGTTTTCTTAAGGTTTTTACGACTCGAAGAGGAGTATTGGTTTTCTTAAGGTTTTTTTTTTTACCGGAAGTACTATTCGTTCAGACGCTGTTTTGACCTAAAAGCGAAAGTGAGAAAAATTGCCATGTGAACTAATTTTTTCTGAGCGAGAGAAGTTTTTTGATCATGCGCTGCGTTTAGTGAATGACTTTATGACTTTGAGAAGTAGTTTTTGACTGAATGGCACTTATAGATAACCGTTTTTAGCCGTTTTTTCGTCTAAGTGGCCCATTCTTTTGCTTGTAATTTGGTTTTTTTTGTAGAAATGATTTTTATTCGATGCTATATTGAAATGTAAACCTTGGAAATTAATAGCACAGTGTTTTGCAGAGCCTGAAAACGCGTTTCAAGTTCAAAATTGGCATAAATTTCTTGATTTTTTAATTAATTTTTGGCCTTTTTCCTATTATTTTCTTCATTTTTGGATCTTTTAGCCGTCTTTTTGTCAAAAATCAGTCAATATGACAACTTCCCGTTGATAATTCATATACTCGATGCCTCTTTTTACCTCGATGTAATTTTGTTTTATAAAATTTTACATATGCTAATCCGATTTTGGTAGTTTTTTTCCTATTTTTCTCAGTTTTTTGTCTGTATTTTGTTTTTAATTACTAGAAATATTTTTTTTGTGCAACATGAGGGTCTGTAATTTCGTTTCAATAAAAACGTCAATAATTTTTTAGCGTTAAATTTTTGAAAATTAGTTAATTTTTTTCTATAAATGCAGTCCTAAAAATTTTTTGACCTTTTTTTGCAAAATGTTTCAATGTTTCGTATGTTTGATTTCTGCTTTTTCTCTTTTTTTATCTGTTCAGGAGGATAGATTTTTGTCTTGGATGTATCGTTGTAATTCCTATGTCTCGAATGCTGAAAAATGAAATGGTGTTAGTTTTTCTTGTTTTTTTAAATTTGATTTTTAAACTTTCAAAACTTTTAAACCTTGATTTGAACTTTCAAAAATCAAGAATTAGTCTTTGTTACGGTGTTCCTTACATTGTCCATATTTTTCACATTCTAGCTTGTATCATTCTAGCTCTGTCCTGGCACCTACATTTATACTGGTTTTATTGATTTTTTCAGTTATTAACAAATTGAATGATTTCGGCTTTTTCTTAGATTTTCGTCATGTCTTTGGGTTGCAATTGATTTCATTCAACATAAGGCAGTACTAAGAGTGTACTAGAAAGCCTTTTCCAGAATTGCTACTTATTACTTTTTATGGTATTTTTTCCGACCTTGGTATTGTTCTTAAACATTTTTTTGCCTTTAAATTATACTCGGTTGCTTTTCTATGATTATTTTTATTTTTGAATTAGTTTGAAATCATGTTGTCTAGCATATATACAAGAAGAACAAAGTATATGTTGTTTTTGCAGTGATGAGAAATCTAACTAAATTAGTTTTCTGATTCTTAACCTTGAGCATTTTTTTTGAAAAATTTGGTTTAGTTTCTAAGTTATTATTATCTGCCGTTTGCTTTAGCGATCTTTTTGAGATTAGAATCATGAATTATTTGAGGATAGTTGATAGCCCTGTCAGCTTTCTGAGACTATCAGTGTTTTGACTATTCTAATTATTTTGCACTTATCCTTACCAAACGTTTTCAATCATAAATATTTTTGCGGCATTTTGTTTCTCTTGGTGACAGAGGATTTCACCAATTTTAAGATCAGACCGGGGGGGGGGGGGGGGGGATGGTGGGGTAATGAGTTTATGGTTTATTAAAAAAGGTAATGGTTTTAGCTGCAATTAGGGTTTTTGTCAAGTTTTTACGCTTCGAGTCGCTTCCGGAATTCTTCCGGTTATGTTTTTTTTTACCGGAAGTACTATTCGTTCAGACGATGTTTTGACCTAAAAGCGAAAGCGAGTAAAATTGCAGTGTGAACTTATTTTTTCTGAGCGAGAGAAGTTTTTTGATCATGCGCTGCGTTTAGTGAATGACTTTTTGACATTGAAAAGTAGTTTTTGACTGAATGGCACATATAGATAACCGTTTTTAGCCGTTTTTTCGTCTAAGTGGCCTAGTTTTTTTGCTTGTAAATTGGTTTTTTGTAGAAATAATTTTTAATCGGTGCTATGTTGAAATGTAAACCCCGGAAATTGATAGCACAGTATTTTGCATAGCATGAAATTGCGTTTCAAATGCGAAATTGGCACATATTTCTTGATTTTTTAGTTAATTTTTGGCTTTTTTTTCTATTAATTTCTTCATTTTTGGATCTTTTAGCTTTTTTGTCAAAAATCAGTTAATATGTCAACTTCCCTTTGATAATTCATATATTCAATACCTCTTTGTACCTCGATGTAATTTTGTTTCATAAAATTGTACATTTGCTAATCCGATTTTCGTAGTTTTTTGCCAATTTTTTTTCAGTTTTTTGTTTGTATTTTGCTTTTAATTACTAGAAATAGTATTTTTGGGGAACACGAGGGACTTTAATTTCGTTTCAATAAAAATTCAATAATTTTTTGGTGTTAAGTTTTTGAAAAAACAGATAAATTTTTTTCATAAATGCAGTCTTAAATTTTTTGGACCACTTTTTTGCAAAATGTTTCATTGTTTCGTATGTCTGAATTCTGCTTTTTCTTGTTTTATTCTGTTCAGCAAGTTGGATTTTTGTCTCGAATGATTCGTTGTCTTTTCTATGTCTCGAATGCTGATCAATGAAATGTACTCGTTTTTCTTGTTTTTTTAAACTTAATTTTAAACTTTCAAAAATCAAGAATTAGTCTTTGTTACGGTGTTCCTAACATTGTGTCCATTTTCTTCGCATTTTCGTTCGTATCATTCTAGTTTTGTTCTGGCACCTACTTTTGTATTCGTTATATTGATTTTTTCAGTTGTTAAAAAATTTGAGCTTTTTCTTAGATCTTGGTTTCTTCGGTTTGCAATTGATTTAATTCAAAATAAGGCGGTACTGGGAGTTTGCTAGAAACTCTGTTCCAACATTTCGACTTATTACTATTCATTGCAATTTTCTTCCGGGCTTGGTATTGTTTTTAGACGATTGTTTGCTTTTTAATATTATTCTGTTGCTTTTGTTTTTCTATGATTAATTTAATTTTTGAATTAGTATGAAATCATGTTGTCTAGCTTATGTACAGCAAGGAAGAATCATGTATTATTTTTGTCTTAATTGCCGTGATTAGAAACCTATTTGTAGTGTTTCTCTGATTCTTAAGTTTGAGCACTCTTTTTTGAATAGTTTTGACTTTCCTGTCTTTTTTGAAAAGTTTTTATCTGCCGTTTGCTTTCGCGATCTTTTTGAGATTAGAATCATTAATTATCTGAGAGCAATTGATGGCTATGTCAGCTTTGTCAGGCTATCAGTTTTTTGACCATCCTAAAAATTTCAGACTTTTTTAGCGTTGCCAAACGTTTTCAATAATAAAATTTTTGCTGCATTTTCTTTCTCTTGGTGACAGTGGTTTAAATTTCACCGATTTTTAGATCAGACCCGTGGAGGTAATGAGTTAATGGTTTAATACAAAAAGTAATGGCTTCAGCTTTTTGTGAAGTATTGGTGCTTCGAGTCGCCTCCGGAATTCTTCCGGCTATGTTTTTTTATTTCGTCGTCATGATTTTTGTTACGACCATATGACGTCACAGCCACTTTTTGTTCATTCGTTCATGCAATTTCAACTGAATTGCATGTGTGACGTCATTTTTCGCTCTTAGTGGAGCGAGTTTTTTGTTCATGCGCGTGATTAAATTTTTGGTCACACTTGACTTACCTCACTCTCAAAAATGTCAGCCTCACTTTGAAATTGACTTTTATTTACTTTAATTCAAAGAGATAAGGTCAAATGGGTGTGTGTCACTCTAAATGAAGGTTATTTGAGATCAGCTAATAGAGGCAGCAATAACTATTACAGATTTTTAATCCAAATATAACAGATCAGCCTTCAATGAAAAGGCGATTTTTTTTGGTCTGGCTTTTTTACTGTTTTTTTAGACTGCCGATCTACGAATCTATTGCGGCTATTTTCTGGCAATCTGCCAGCTATGTTGCTCATATTTGCTTGACTGCTTTGACTTTTCGAGTCTCTTTTATGGCACTTGACTTCTTCATTTTTGCTTAATATAAATTGCTTTCTTCCGAAGTTTTGAGCCGCTGAACTCAAATAGAGGCAGTTGATACCATAGTTTTAATTAAAAGTACCGACTTTGGTTCTTATAGGTCCATATAAGCTCAAAGAACATTATTTGAAGACCATTGATGAACTTTTTGCCTCGCTACTACTGCTACTACCAGAGGCTAAACCAGGCAATAATAGAAAGAATCAAGCCCTTGTCTGTTTTCCGAAAACAATTAGTCGGTTATGTTTGAAAGTTATTTGATCAGGGCAAAACAAGTACCAGCGAAAAATCGAGTGGTTTTGTGATGAACTTTAACACAGTTTCAACTATTTATATCGTTATATATCTATCTATATAGTTAATTATCATAGGGCGTTGTTACTCAGAATTTCAGAAACGTTCCTGAAATTAGATTTTAAAATGAGTATGCATTTAGATTTTGTTGCACATCTTGTAGAGTGGTCTCTTTTAATCAGGTGCCTCACCAGTCTATTTCGCGATTATCTTCCGCCAATTTGCTGACTTTCATTAAAAAACGCAATTGCGGAATTGCGAAGCTGACTTCTCTTCAGAATGTTGATAACTTTTTCCGTATCGTACAGCGAAACAAGCTTCATCATTTTATTGTCCTGAGAGTTTGGTTTCATTCTGTTGAAATTTTTCTGCTACTTGAAGAATTTCGAAAAATAAGAAAACCCTTGCAAAAAAAAGTTTAGACATAAAAATGAAGAAAAAGGGAGTAATATTTAAAGGGATTTTTTGATGTAACCAAATGGTAGCGAACAGACTGCATGGAACTGAAAAAAGTAGCAAAAATCCAAATAAAAGCAAAAATTAAATTTTCAGTTTTCAAAGCCGGGCGGCGGTAGTGACGGTTATTGTTTAGCTGCCCTATTTTTCTGAATGCAAGGATTTGAGTTTGTGGTCCTGCGTTTTGAAACCAAACAAAGATGAGTAGCGTTTTGTAACCAAACAAAGATGCGAAACGTTTTTCGTACATTTTCACGACAAGAATAGTATGGCCGTGATCTCGTCTTTTAAATTATTCGAGTGCAGACGGGTGATGACGTGTGTGAAGCCTGTCGTGTCCTGGGGAATCATAGAGGGGAACATATTGTTTTACTGTTTTAATTGCTCTCAAACGAAGTTTGTAGCAATTATATTAGTCATGTTGTCTTTTTTAGGCAATTTTTGCTTGACCAATTTTTCGTCTGACCCATTTGACTTTTCCTCCCAAAAATGGGATAAACAGGTAGCGCTCAGAGGGCATTAAGTTCTCATAGAGACCTAAGCCTTACTATGACCTAAGAATGCGATTCACCAAAAACTGTTTTGAGCAGACAATTTCACAATTTCATGGTGTGAAAGGAGTTTCTTAATTTTAAAAGCTTTACCCCCTCAGCCACCCCCGCCATGAGCCCCCAATTTATCCACCCTCCTCCCTCAACACTCCCATTGTCCACCCTACTCAACATCTCGATTTGAACCCCCTCTCATCCAGCCTTCCGAAATCTCCATCGCTTGACCCCCCCCCCCCCACACACACTCCGGTCACCCCCCCCCCCTAATGCTGGCATCCCTAAACCCCAGCTGGCTATCACCGAAATTAACTTCTCGTCGTTCATTTGAGAGCAATTCGCCCGACGTAAGTCGGTTATGTTTTTCAGAGTATGAGAGGGATTAGTTGGTGTAAAAGTTTTCTGGAAAAAGGAAATGGTAAAGTTCATGCGTCTAGTCTTATTTTTAAAGAATGTAAAGACTTTCGAACCCTTCTCCGTAGTAATTTTATGTCGTAGTATTTGCACGTGTTAGTTGTTTGATGAATAATGTTTCCAGTTCTTTGATGTATAATTGCTCTAACGAATTTTCAATCAATTATTGTAAACATGTCTTTTTGCCTGACCGTTTTTGCGATTTTGTTCAAGAAAGTCCTTTGGCTTCTCAAGAGGCTTTTTATGCCTGTCTTGTTCATTTTTGAGTAATCTCAATTACTGTCGCTCTAAAGTTGGTTGCTAAAATAAAAGCAATTTTAGGATAAAATCACAAGGGCCCGATAGCCGAGCGATAAATGCTTCTGTCGAGGGTTCAAACCCCCCCCCTAGTCGGATTCATTCCCAGAAATAAATTGCACCGACTGTAATTCGAGAGCAGTTTGTCCGACGTTAGTCGGATTATGTTTATGAAATCCAAAAGGTGGTAACTAGATTATATTTGACCTTTGCTAGCCAGTTTTTGATTAGTTGCTCAAAGAAGCGTCAAGCATCTGCTGAAATCGGAGGTTGAACATCGGCTCTTTCAATTTAACCAAGGTGTTAAATACTATGCAACGTGCGATACTGCCTACCAAAAAACTACCGGTGATAATATTTTAGTGATTAGCCATTTACGAATCCAGCCCTACTATTCAGCATTATTAAAAGCAATCTAAGTGTTACCACAGAGAAACAGATTGTGCGAGAAACAGGTAGTTTTATTGGCACTCCTTATCTAGAAGATTCGCATTTTGGACGATGACAGTACTCTTTTACGGCTCGGCTTAGCCGTTTTTAATAGCCGCACAGCGATAGCTGAGGCTATTATTGGCCTTCTCTTGATTTTTTTTATTTCGTCGTCATGATTTTTGTTGCGACCATATGACGTCACAGCCATTTTTTGTTCATTCGTTCATGCAATTTCAACTGAATTGCATGTGTGACGTCCTTTTTCGCTCTTAGTGGAGCGAAATTTTTTGTTCATGCGTGTGATTAAATTTTTGGTCACACTTGACTTACCTCGCTCTCAAAAATGACTTCTTCACTTTGAAATTGACTTTTATTTACTTTAATTCAAAGAGATAAGGTCAAATGGGTGTGTATCACTCTAAATGAAGGTTATTTGAGATCAGCTAATAGAGGCAGCAATAACTTATACAGATTTTTAATCAAAATATAACAGATCAATCTTCAATGAAAAGATGAATTTTTATTGTTTTTTTAGACTGCCGATCTACGAATCTATTGCGGCTATTTTCTGGCAATCTGCCAGCTGTGTTAGTGTAAAATTTTGACTTCCATCTTGTAAGACTGGATGACTTGTCTTTAAAAGACTTGAGCGAGATGCATCATAATCTGCTGAATTAGTGCTAATGAGATTATAACATCTTATTTAACAAAAAAATGCACTTTGAGGAAAAAATTCCAGGAGTATATTCATAGACCTCAAATTAGGGAAGTTTGAAACTTTCCGTTTGCAATGTCGAAAAAGGATATGCATTAGTTCGCGGCATCTTAGAATAATTGTTTTTTTTTTTAATTTGTAAAAACGCTTCCTTAGTTCTCAAAAAAGCTTCTATTTACAAAAGTGCAAAAGAATTCGAAAAAAGGAACTTTACATTTATATAGGTTTGACATTTTTAAGATACAAACCAACGAACACTAATTGCCATAATTTATAACCATTGATAAAATTTTTTTTGTACGAAATGAAATATTTAATTATAATTAACTTGGTTATCATAACTATGGTAATTAATTCAACAGATCAGCAGTTCAATAATTCTAAATTCAACTGTCCATTTCAAATTTGCACGCGTGAAATGTTCGTTTATATTCTCCCCACTTTGGTCAGGTAAGAATAAAAACTCGTGATCGAAGGATTTAATTTTTTATACTTTATTTATACTTATGGACGGAAAAAGGACAATAACTTCTCGCGATCAGAGACTGTTTAGATTTCATGTCTCGTGTCTTTGGTCTACTGTTGATCTGGGCCCGAAATCTGTTTGACAGAATAACAGCGCTGCTGGTAGAGGCTTTTGAAAACTTTGTAAAAGCAACCATTATGCAGTGGTACTTTGACGAATGTTTGCAGGAACAATGCCTTTGAATCTGTTCATCTACAGTCGATTCATATCAGATGATCCCAGTTTCAGTGCAGCAAACATCCCCTACTCCACCCTCATCACGAACCTTGTCATCATTGCCCTGCCCGTGTGTCTGGGAATGCTCTTAATGGCATATGCAAAAGAACGCACTCTCCAAGTGAAGAGATTTGCAAAGCCATTTGTGCTCGTTATGCTACTAGTCTACATTGGTTTAGGTTAGAGTTTAAACTAACTTTTAGTTAGGATTGTTACAAACTGCAAAAATCAGCAAAAAAACGATGCGAGTGGAGCATTCAATAAATATCGCTTTTTTCAATTTTATAAAAACTTCCCTTAAGAATCGGAATAATGCTTTTAACTATTTCAACTATAAGATGTGCAGGTAACATTTAAATTATCTGCTCGCCTGGTATCTGCGAATGGTCAGGGTTGTCCTTATGCGCATATTAGAAATAAGTAGAATTACCATCGATGTAATTATGTTCATGATTTCCGTCAGTGCGATCAAAGGTTACCCCAAGTCAATTTGAGCATCCAGTACCACTCATGATCAGGTCAAATTGAATGGGGGGTTGCGTTTAAGTTTATTTGCACGAGCGCCGGATCAGATCTATTATCAAGCTATAGCTTAGTTTGAACGAGGCAAAGGCCGCGAAATCATAAGTGCTTGCTGATCATAAATTAATAGAACGATCTAACGTCAGATCATCTTGACCTGTATTCAGCCCTCGACTCATCATCATCACAAAAATAAAGGCGGCGATAAAACTCTAATAATCTGATCCTACGTACTTATAATTTTTTTTACTTCTTGATGAGGAGTTTGTTCTTGTCTGTCAAATCTTGCGTGCCCCATCATCGTCAATTCATCAGAATCAGTTTAAGGATTGTGGAGCACCTCGTAAATTTTTCTCAAGTGCCTTTCCTCAACGCAGCCCCTAATGGAGAAGAAATAGCGTTTTTCATCACGAACTGTTATTCTGATTAAGCTGATTTTCAACGATAAGAGGACCGAGGTTCATGGCATAGGGTAGTTAATAGAAAACCAAATAACAGCTGTGGAAATCCCAAAACCAGGGAACCAAATTTCAGTTTTTCAAAGAAAATAAATTTTGACCAAGCTTTTTGAAACTCAAAGTCGCTAAATGATTATATCACCTAGGAGGCTCGGTACTGTGCGTTTTCAGATAATGTTCCAACCCCGCTGACCAACATTTTCGGCTTGAATGTTTTCGAAATGACAACGAGGTAGAAAGCTCTAAAAATGCACGTTTTGTTCAAAAAAATTGGTGTAAGAATAAACAAATCATTTTCAATTCAAACCACTAAATGAAATAATGAAAAATTAGAGGGCCGACGTGATCTCCCATTAAAGAGACTACAAGGCAAGATAAACAACAAACTCAGGTAAATATCAAAAAATATTTATTATGACAAAAATTCCAAATAGGATCACATAAAAGCTCAATTAAAAAACTAAATAAAAATTTAATTGTAATTCACTAGGAGAGAAATGGACTTGTCCTTTATGATGCATGGTAACAAGTCGACAAAAAAACAAATAGCGTGAAGCAAAAAATGCGTTTAATATTTTTGAAGAGAAATTGTTTCAAAGACTTGAAAACCATCAGCTATCAAATTAAAATAAATAAAAACGGACATTTTCTCCACAAAAGGAAGTCATTAAGATCTGCCATTATAACAAATTTTCCATACCACGACAAGAACCACAAAAATTACATGAAATCAGAAATTGAATTAAATTTTGCGAGAAAACGATGTCTTAGCCGTTAAAAGCAACCAATTCAGTTGAACAATGTAAATTTTCAATTGCATCTTTCCTCTACGTTATTGAATGTATGATTGACCTGACATCAACGTCATAACAAAAATAAACAACAGAAAACCTCAAAGATTATCAAATGTCCAGAAAAAATACGAAAATTGTAAAATTGATCTAAACATTAAACCACGGTTACAACTCGATATCAGTTCAAAAGAAGAAAAATGAGACTTTCGTTTGAGGACATTAGAATGCGAATTGACAGGAATAAAATAAGAAAGTTGCAATGCTCAAGAGTCCACCGTTATTTCTTTATTAGAGAAACACTTTCAAAAGTAAGAGCGAGTTTTCAATTAAAAATCATAAAATACTAGATAAAGTAACTTTACACTCCTTAAGAAGAGCGGTAGATCTGTCAGTAGCAAAACTGTGTCACAAGACTGCAAGGAATTGTCAGATTCAGGCAGAATTCAGAATTTCACTAACAATTTTCCGCAAACACAACGTGGAAGCCACAAAACCATAAGCTTTGAAATGAAATTATAAATGTTTATTGGGCCTTATTTGCTTGTATATAGGATCTGTTTTAATTGAGCGTGGACTTGAAATCAATCTGGTGTGTAATTAACATAAAACAGGAAAAATGGGAAAATAATTGGAAAACAGACAGCGCTCCAATGCAATCCGAATAATTCGATTGTAGAAATCCATGATCAGATATGACCGATCCTTGCTATTGCTTTCCTCCTTAAAGAACATGTAATTTGTCCAAATGTTGGAGGAATATAAATTTTGACAGAAGGTCACTTAATAAAAAAAATGAGTTTGAATTATTTCAGCTCAATACAGCTCAGGAACACTTTTTTTATTTGAAGTTAAAACGATTTTGACTATTCTGATCAACTTTAACGTACTTTGATCAAAAGTACGGAAAGTGTAAACAAAAACAGCAGAAATGGGTCAAATGTTAACAAAAGTTAAACCTCTATGACTCCATGGAATAAAAACGAAATTAAAACAATTTTTTTAATGCATTCTGAGCTGGACGAGCTTTCTGATGATACAACTCACAACTCTATACGGTGAATAAATCGATTAGCTAAAATTTACTGAACAAAAAACTAGTTGAGCATATAGTCCCCCCCAAGGTGAGTCGGAACAACTAATTCGAAATAATCGTAGCCCTAGAAAACGCTTATAATGCCATAAGAAATTCTCTAAAAATAGTAGCATTAAAGAAGAGAAAACTTATGTGCGGCAAGTTTAAATCGAAAAACGGCCCACGTCTACTAAACTCCTCGAACCTGAGAAAATTCGAGAAAAAGGAGTTATTTCTTTTAATTGTTCTGCGTAGGTGGATCATTTACAAAATGAAATAAGATTAAATGAAGTAAAATTTAAGATTAAGATATAACGAAACTGTAGACTGAGTACAGATTTTTGGACTCCATTAATATAATTCAGCGTTAATATAGTTGACACTGAGCTGTCATTTGTTTAGTTAATCTATGATGATCTACCGTGATTACGTGATTAACGGTGATCAGTACATAGATCAAAACTATAGTCCAGCATTCAGTGTTTCCAATGTCTACAAGAGATATCTTGAGAGACCTTCACGAATTGAGGGTTTTAAACGTGTTGAAGATCATGCTGGCCGCTTTGGATGACTCATTACTAACAAAAATGCGCGCAGGAAGAATGTGCTGCATTGATTGGCTTCTAAGCTTCCAAAATAGAAGTTTTCTAGTTAAACTGGGAAACATCATGTTTTCACAATACCGAATAAAAGCACCATCTGTTTTTGCAACATGGAACCATTAAGAAACGATGAAATTTCGAGGCTCCGGTGATTCTTCTTTGAAATTGTGGGAGGGTCAAAACAGCATGTAATCTAAACCTGTCATGTGTGATTTCGACTCGACGTCTGATACAATAGTGTATGACCAGAAAGTGGTATGAAAACGACATGTTTGAATCAAATCGGCGATAAACAGATTTCTTGACAAATGATCTTTAGTCATTTTCTCAACATAAATTTTTAGGCTAGACCTAGTTTTTTCGCCTGAACCAGTTATCTTATCTCATGCGAAACTTGGCTCGATTCAAACAATCCTAATGATGATGTACAACCAAGAATGAATTGTAGAAATGAAGTAGGGCTGTCGTCGAAGTATTGGTAGGAGAACAATTTGTAGTCTCTTGTCGCAAAAAAATGTACGTGTAGTTCTCAAGTTCTTTTGCAATGCTGAAGAAATCACAAACAAGGGAAAAAATAAAGTATTAACAATGATTTTATTTTAACTATCAAATGTGAAACAATAATTGAAAACGTGTTTTTTATGCTGGACCGTTTCCTTCTCGATAAATATTTCGGTTTCACTTCTCGAGTGACCTTTTTACGCTTATCACGTTTTAATTTTTTCGGGCGATTTGAGTTGCTCTCTTTCAGAAATTTAGTCTATTGCTAAAATAAAACCGATTGTGAGAGCTGGCCGTGTAGCTTTGTGGTTAACTCTCAATGGTGTGAAGAGGTCGCAGGTGTAACCCCTCCCTCGGCCAAAATTTTTGCACCATAAAAGTTTCAATAGCCCATGCCCCCTTCTAAATTGTTTTGCTAACCAGTCGTTCGAGAGCAATTTGTCCAACGTTAATCGATTGATGTTCGGAAATAAAATGAACGAAAAATGACAACCAAAATTGATGGGTGCTGAGGTGCCGATTTTGCAATTGGGGCACTCAATTGGGGCAATCAATGCCCTTGAGTCGCAGAGCTTTTCAACTCTGAACCAGGACATTTCAAGAGTATAACCTTAATTCAGTTCTGAAGCATTGTATCTCCAGAATATTTTAAATTTCTTTGTGCAGTATTTCTTCATTATGATTATATTGAGGTCATAGAGTTCGCCCTGGCGAAACTTATCCTGTATAGTCTGAAACTTACTCATACCCCAAAATTAAGTCTGAGCAGAGTAATGTCATACTTTTGTAGCTTATATCTAGTAATTACTATAGTAGTATACACACTATTTATATTTAAGCTGGTTTGTAGGCAATTACAACAAAGTCCATTTAGCTCAGTGGTTACGACTTGCTACGCAATTTTAAAGTTACAAATACTCACGCGGGAGTTCGAATCGCATGTAAAGCAAACCTTGTTGGCGGGAGTTAAGCTGAACATAATATTTTATATGAAGTAAATTTTGCTCAAAAATCAGACTTGACAGTGTGAATAGTGGCATTAACAGAGACTTTAGACTGATTCAGCGCTGATTTGCTCTGCAACTAACCTCCGGGTGGACAATTAACGGACTTAATATCATACAATCAAGGAAGTTGGTAGTATATCCCACTTACGACAACGACATGGATTTATCATAAATATTCGAAAAATTGTAGATTCTTTTATCTGTTTGTTATGTTAAATTTCTTGTTTCAATGATGTTATATTTCGCTGCGGCTTGAGTATATTTAGACGCAAAAAAACATTTGCAAACTAGTTTATCAAAATTTGAGAGAAATTATACAAACACTTCCCTAGTTTATATGATTAGGTTTTTTCTTGATGATTAAAGCTCTTTTGTTCCACCCATCAGAATGCTTACTCAAAGATAAAAAAGGAAACAGCACGGGGACTTTTTAACGCAAAATGTATTTCGCGGGAGTTTTTATTAGTTGAGGCCTCAACTAGGCTTTCAAAGGGCTTGCAATACTAGCCGAAAGCTTGTTAATGTGAAGCTATTTACGTAGCTATTAGGCGAAAACTTTCAACTCACTTTTTGTGGCAATAAGGCGAAAACCAATTCAAACACTTTAGTTAGTACTTCAAAATCCACTTGATGCTATAATGTACGCATGTGTCCCTCAAAATTGTCTGTACTTGAAAGTGAGTTAATAAAGTGCGTATAAAATATTCTAATTTTAGAATTTTACAGTATAAGGGAAATTGAATTTGAAAAAATTTGCAGTAGAACCAGTGGAGAACATGGAATGATTTTTGTTCCTGTGTTCTAATTGGCTCTAAACTAGTATCTTGTCAATACAATTTTTCGAGACAATTGAGTGTTTTTTTAGCGTCAAGTGGAGTCTTGAGGTACGTCATTAAGTTTCTTTTGCCTAATTTTAACCAAATCTTGGTCAAAAAATTCTGAGGGCCTAAATCTGAGGCTTTATTTATGACTCTATATTTATGCGCTCTTTGTTTGCTCAACGTTCAATCAAGGTCGCTACTATAAAAGAGAGAAAAAATTGTAAAACGTGATAACTTCAGAAATCTACTATTTGTCCTCCATGGCAATTGATAATTTAAAATCTAATTACCAGGTGACTTCTTAAACGTAGGCAGGGTTTCAATTTGAAACATTTCGATAATTTTTAGTTGCGGCGTCAGTTTGTAAAAAAATTTATGCTACAATTCCTTATTTTGCATGGCGGTGATTTGAAACTTCTTCGTGTAGTGGTTTTTCATTAAGCAAAACTCTAAAATTTTATATTATTAATAGATTCGAAAAAGTTTCTGGCAAAATGATTCTCTCATAAACGATCAATAACAATTTTTTAATTTATTTTTTGTTTGTTTCATTTTTTTTTGTAATCATGGAACAGGTTGTGAAAAAGCACTCACTAAGAGGAAAGACGCTCTGCTAACATCCGCAAAACTTTGTTTTTCTCCAGCCAAAAAGCCAGCTTTCTAAAATCTAAGGGAGTACAGGAAATCTTTTTTCTTGACAAGCGCCCAGTTTTTCCTCCTTTTCTGGTTTGCAAAATTTTAAAAGCATCCCGTGTTTTTTTGCTGGACGATTTGGCCACAGTTTACTATAGGCTCCATGGATTATCAGATCAGCTCTAAGTGCAGAAATAGTGTCAACATGCCCTCGAATAACGGCTTCCGGATCTTTTCAACAATTGCCCCCCACCCTTTTGCAAAAGGGGTGGCTATTCTTGAACAGAATTTAAGCGAGCCTGTTATTAACCAATCAGAGAAGACTAAAAATTTTCCACGCATGCACATATTATGTTAAATTGAATAGAACAAATTACGCCATGGTATGGCAACTAGCCCAACCGGAATACAAAGCGAAAAGAATTTCCGACTGGCGGGTCGGAGGGCGCGCTTCGCCGCGATAACCGACCCGCGATTTCCGGATTACATTCCACAGCGCATAAGAGGCTTTGGCCATGAACAGCGGTCCGCCATTGCGCTTAAACTATTATTCTGCTATCTAATATGTAGGCCAAGTAATATCGTGGTAAAGTATAGCACAGAAGGGGTGCTGATTCTCTACTAGGTACCAAGGGGGGACGCAATTGTTGAATAGATCCCTGCTTCCTTTGGATCTTTTCGTTAACCGACCCGTGATTTCCAGATTACGTCCCACAGTGCATGAGATGCATTGCGGTGAACAGTGGTCAGCAATTTAGCTTAAACTGACAACAAACTAAACTCTAGGCCAAGTAATATTGTGGTAAAGTATAGCACAGAAGGTTCTCTAGCAGTTACCAAGGGATGTGGGGGGGGGGGGGGCAATTGCTATAAAGATCCGTTCTTTTTGGGCATAGGGCCAGGGGAGACTAGTAGCCAAGGGTGACGTTCAACTATGCCGACGTAATACTATGCCGATTATAAGAGTGCCGAAAATTTATTCAAATTTTATCTTGATAAATTTCGTAACCAATCATATCATTTTACGGAGATGTCCCAAAAAATATCGGCCAGTCACAATCGAGAACCAACTTCGGCATTCTTATAAAACTTATTGTTTATTAGTATAAGAAAATTACAAAGACAAACATTAAGTAAACAGTATTAATTGCGGGCAATGGCCATGCCTCAGAGGCCCGTGGGACTTGATATGAATCTATCACAACCGAACATGTGATCAGCGTACCCTGTATTTTTTTTAAAATTTACTTTAGATGCTCTTGAATTCACAGAAACTCTTTTCATGTTTTCGGCACTGAAATAAATTTCACTTTCGGCAATCTTAAACGTCGGCATAGTGGTAGCCAAGTTCCCCAACATATCCCGAATGTTCATTTTGTTTATTACTTTTGCCTAAACGTTTTTTATTCGGTTCGGTTACAATAACATACAAATAAGACATATTTGTAGTTAAGCTGTCTATTATCACTGAAAGCTTGTCCTGGTTCTGCTCATTACAATTTTTACGCATGCCATTTTTTACCTATGTGACACAATTTCCTGCAGTATATGTATACAGCTTTTGGTATATATGTATAAACAACGAATAGAAAGGAAAATAGTTATCATGCACTTGATATCGTCATTTCTGTTTTCTCGGTAAGACGGAAAGCAAAACATTGTTATAACTCAAGCTTTTATTGTGCATGTGTACTATTTACTTTTGTTTTTTGTGAGCATAAACATGAACATTGGTGTTAGTTGGGCGTCCATTGCTAATTTTGCTATATTCCTTGGAAGTTTAACCATTTGTTACGTAATTTATCGAGACGAAAGGCGAACTTTGATACCTTTCATAAGTGATACGGGTGCATTCCAACCCGACTCGTGTTGGTTCGCGCTGTTCTTCAACCTCTCAGCCTACTCGTTTTTGTTCACGAGCTGTATTCGTTACATACAAATCCGAGAGCATTTAGGAAAGTACAACAAAGCGGTTGACGTGACGAACAAAGTTTTTCTTTCAATTGGCGTCCTGTCGTCGCTCGGATTAGCTCTCGTGGCTAGTTTTCCCGCTCCTGCACTATTATCTGTTCACAATGCTGGAGCTGCTATTGCTTTTGGCTTTTCAAATTTGTACAATATTTTTCAAGTCGGGATTACTGTAGTGCTCTGTGTGAAGTACAAGTCGCTGATAGGCTTACGAGTTGTTTTGGCATTGCGCGTATTTTTTACTATATTGGGTCTCGCGACGCTCATTGTTCACATGTATTCATTGAGAAAGAACTCGTGGCCAATGGCGTTTGAACCGTACACTGATGTGCTTAAACGAGATTATTACATTTGCACTACTTGCCAATGGATCTGTGCGATTAGCGTAGCTATAGTGGATTTGACTCAAGTATACGAGTTCAGTCAAATCAAAATTGAGCTGAATGTTACAAAAATTGAGGAAGAAGAAACTGATAGCTATGAAATGAGCAGCTCAAACTCGACAGCGGGCCGATAAACTTGTAGCCTTTCTTATACTCAGCTATTCAGCTCAACAATGTGGACGTACAAAAAAAACTTAACAGAAACTCAACGTAAAATGTAAGATAAAAGTAGCTATTCCCACCTTTTGTGGGGAGAGATTGATAAAAATGAGCTGCTGGATATATCTTGACAAATCTTTTTGTAAATGGGATTAATTAGGTCGCTGTGAAAATCTGCTTAATTTACCTGTAGCTCTCTGTGAAATTGATGTCTGCATGCCCTCAACAAATTTAAACTTTCTGGACAGGTCGGTTAAAAAGATTTTGAAGGGCTAAAACGTCAAGTCATTTAATTTAATATAACACAATTGAAAAATGAAAAAAATGGCCAATGGCATAAAATTGCTTCAAGTGAATTAGAGAAACTCAAATTGTTGAAATGATAAGAGCACACAGGTTTGCTTTGATAGCCCAAAGGTTATACCTGAAGCGACTATATACTTCTGCATAATGTGCGTCAAAACTAACTAGAGTAAGAATCGAGACAATGGAGAGTAAAATCAGGAAAAAATCAGCACAAAGACTAGCTTTAAAAAAATGGAAATCTAAGATGCTTGCGAAGCTATTTAGCGTTTCTTAGTCAATTGTGGACAGTTGCTGTAATCTTTTAATTGCTCTCGGACGAAGTTTGAAGCAATTATTGTAAACGTGTGAGTCTTTTCGATACACATTAGTAGTTATATCGGAGCAAGACGGGGGGGGGGGTAAAAGGACGTACCTATGTATAAAGATTACCTATAGCCTAATTTCATCAATTTTCCAAAGACGTACCTAAAAAAGAGAGTGAAAACAATAGACCTGTCATCTTATCGTAATTACCCAGGGGTAATTATCTTAATTACCCCAGGGAAATGCATCCGCTCTAATGCACTTCAGCTAATCTTATCTACTTAATAAAATTCATCTGCAGAACTTTTACTTTCAAACTATTCATTTACGCATAACGTTTTCGATTATCATTTTTTTTAAATTTTCGATTATTAATGAAGTTTTGTTTTCAATAATTTCAAATTATCGGAAGTTTTTCGCAAAAGCTTCTTGAAAATTGTTTTTGAAAATTGTTTTTTTTTTTCAATTTTTTTACTCATGATGTGAAAGCCTGCAAGAAACCGCTTTTTTGGCATTTTCATTTGGTAGTTTCTGTTTTTTTTCTCGGTAGTTTTAGTTTCAAAAACCCGAAACCGCTAAAAAAATTTGTATATAAAGTTGTTCTAATAATCGGTTAAAATTTTTTAACACAGATTTCAATGAAAAATACTAAAACACAGAAAACCATCACTGAAAATTTTTTTGTTTTTTTTTCGTAGTTTCAGATTCTGAAACCTCAAACTAAAAAATTTTTTTTGGTCGAAAATGTATACTACAGTACAACTTTAGAGGGTATTTTTCGAAGTGAAGTTCAATGGTGGTAATTTCACGGTCAATTATAGATTATGGGTTTGGGTTTTTTTTGTAGTTTTATTTTCTCAAACCTCAAACTACAAAATAGTTTTATCAAGAATGGTAGGCTATATCAACTCTCTATATGTTGTTTTTAAACAAAGCATTTGATAGTGACTTCTTTAACTCCTAGAAGTTACACTTTTTGGTTTTTTCTGAAGTTTCAGCTTCTGAAACCTGAAACCTCAAATTATTTTTTTTTGGAATTGTTTGTTACAGTAGCGCATCTTTATAGCGTAATTTTTATCGCAGAATCCAATGGACATAAATTAAAAGTCGTGAAAAGAGGACAAACATGTATTTTTTGAAGTTTTAGATTCTGAAACTTGAAACCAAAAAAAAAATTTGGTAAAAAATACTCAATTCTTGTAAAAAATACCCTATTCTTGAAAAAATGAAAAACCCATTTCATACCAAAAAGTACCAAATTCTTGGCAAAAAAATACCCAATTCTTGCCAAAAACACCCAATTCTTGTCCAAAAATAGCCAATCGTTGTCAAAAAATACCCAATTATTGCCAAAAATTACCCAATTATTCTCAAAAAATACCCAATTATTGCCAAAAATTACCCAATTGTCAAAAAATACCCAATTCTTGGCAAAAAATTCCAAATTCTTGAAAAACAAACACTCCATTATTGTGAAAAAAGCCCAACTATTGCCAACAGATCCCAGGTTTGGCGAAAAACACCCAATTCTTGACACAAAACATCCAATTTTTCTCTAAAATATCCAAATGTTACCAAAAAATATCAAACTATTGCCAAAAAAACAATTATAGCTCAGAAATATCTTTTTTCTAGTCCAGAGTTACACAATTCATAGCAAAAAGTACCCAATTATTACCAAATCTACTACGTTTTGCCAAAAAACCCTAAACCCTGCGTAAAAACCCTAAACCCTGCGAGCACTGTTCCAGCAAAACTATCTCAATAATTGCTACACAAAGAGACACAAATCTCGCCAATAAATACCCATTTTTACCTCAAAGTAGCGAAATCTTGTCAAAGAACAACCAAATTCTACCCAACTTTTTAGCATTGTCAAAAAATACCCAAATTCTAAGCTAAGTAACAAAATTGTATAAAATATTTATCAAAAATATATCAAAAATTAGACAATCTTGCCATCATCCGCTTTTCTCTAATTTGTTATCGACAATCCAATTATTTAGTGACCTTAAAACACAAACTTTTGATATCATCTTTTGTAAAGACTAATCTTCTCAGGTGATTGATATAGGTTTAATGAGTACAAATTTGTCACGAATTTTTTGCTATTGTACAGAATTAATCGTTAAAAGTTCAACCATAGTAATTTAACAATTACGCCCTACTATCTTCTCAATTAAGAACAATTACGTGATCATTTTTTGTAAGAGGGCCACTGACCTCTTTGGAACAAAATTTACTCCAGCTACGTCATATGATTGCTGCAATTAGGGATACCTATGTATTGTATGGGGTCACTGAACTCATGTGAACAAAAAATAATCCTTACTACTTACGATATTATTCCTATTTTATCAAAGCATGCACAGCTCACGTGCTTGAAGTCTTACTCATAGTATTGTAATAATTACGTCACTATTGCGTCATAATGATGTCATTTTTTATTGTAGTGCACAAACAAAAATTCAACTCATTGCGCTTACTTTCGTTCTCTTCAACAACTTAGCTATAGTTAGACTTTTTCATTTTTTTTTCGGAGACAATTTTAATCTCCTTTCCCTACAAACCTAAGTTTTCAGTTATAAACCTTTCAGTGGAGATTCTTCATCTCTAGGATATCTTCCTATTTCCCATTCCAGGTAAGTCACCTCTGTTATAGAATATGAAAACAGACCAAAAAAAAAGAATAATGGGCTATTATAATCATCGTACTCATTCGCAAATAGCATATTATTTCTTCAGAGAGAAAGTTTTTTTCAATATCTGTATTTTCAATTTATTTAGGAGTTCAACCGTCGTCACCTAAAAAAGGCTGGAATAATGAATATCAAATCTGTGAAATTGAACGAAAATCTTAAGGCCCACTTCTTCTTCCCCGATTTCAATGATGATGTAGCAATTATAAAGGAGAGGAAGACGTGCTTCGGCTGGGTAGCTGAACCTCCATTCTCCATTCCGAGGCAGCTTCTAGTCTTCATTATTGCAATCGAGAATTTGCCAGAAGTCTCTGTTCCATACAAACAGACAACTGTAGACTTCTACGAGAACCACATCGAAAACAAAACTTTACAAGTCTCAGACAACATGGAACTGAGCAGATCAGTCCGTGCACAATTTTGTGATTATGAGTTGTCCTATAGACCAATGTATGAAAATCAATTAGGAATTTTTGAGGAGGAGAGAGAACTTAAATTCCTCTGGTGTGTGTCTGACGAGTATGACAATTTGCAGGAGCAGAAACCTGATCGGGATTGTGACGAGTGGGAAAATGGGTCATTGACAGGGAGTATTATCGCAATTATAGAAGAAGAGAACGCACTTGATCCCAAGTTAGACAACAAAAAATCTGACCAGGCAGTCCATTTTGCGTGTTTTTCTACAGACACTGGACAAGATGCATTGAAAGAAGTACAGGGAGCATCGAGTGTTGAAAACAATTCAATCAAGTCTGCCAGAACCATCCTTAGTACTGTACTCAATGATAATACAGATTACCAAGATCTTATTTTATCTAATGAAGCCAGTGAAAAAATATCTGAAAAAACTTCCCTCAAATCTGAGCAACCAGCGTCTTGTACACAAAAGACTGTCAAGAGAAGGGCTCCTGCTGTCAATAGCCCTGAAAGAGTGGGAAGTAAAAATTCAGATGGTGATGAAAACGAAGACAACATGTGTCCTCCATCGTGCAAATTGAGACGAGCTGCTGAGTTGTATAGTAACTAAAATAACCGGCTTAGAAGTTATTTCGTTGACTGATTATCTGTTTGTATTTCCGGTATAATTTCAGATCCAAAAACTATTATTTCCTGAGGTGACTAATTGACTGTTAAGTTTGTAATATTCTCTTTTTACACTCAGAAAAAGCTTAATTTCATGTATGCTTTTGAATTGATACTTTGATAATATAATCTATTTGAGTTTTACAAATGCATTTTCGAAATTAACTTTTATTTAAAGTTCAATTTTGAATTAAAATTTATGTCAAAAAATGCCTGTTTTTGTAATATCTGTTTTTTTTCTCAAAAATGGCGGTTAACGACGAAAAAGGCTTGTTTTCATAAAATTTTTTTTCAAAAACGCTGCTTTTTTTGGCCTCTGCAATGAACCCCCCGGCAGCTGATACTGGATGATGCAAAGCGATTACAGTGACAATTTCGAAGCAAAATCCAGCAGCAATTCTTCCCATCAGAATATTGCAATAACCTGGTCAATTAAAAGAAGAATTTTTGGCAGGAATTTTTTAAGTATTAGAATTTAGTTTTTTTTTAAAAAAAGTTGAAAACCTTTTGCATAATTTTTACTGTTTTGAAAAAAATATACATTTACAATCCCATTTTTTTCAAAAACGTCGTTTTTTTACAAAAGGTTTCTCTTTTCATTTTTCCATTTGTCAGTTTTTTAAATTTTTTAATGTGAAGTTTTGAATTGAATCATTTTTTTAAATGAAAATCGTTTTTTACTAAAATGATTTTTTTAAAAAAAATTGTTGTGTTTTACACACTGTTTTCAAACAAAAATGTAAATCTTGATGTTTTTTTGTTTTTTATTTTCACTTTTTTTTCTGTTTTTTAATTTTATTATGTAAAAATTTAAATTTAATTAATTTTCTTTTTGAAAAAACAAAGTTTTACTAGAATAATTTTTCTTTCAAAAATGCCGTTTTTTACATAAGGTTTTTAACAAAAAATGCAACTTGTGCTGTTTTTATTTTTTTATTTTTCCTTTTCTGTTTTTGAATTTTTTATGTAAAATTTTAAATTTTTTTTCGAAAAATTTTGTTTTATTAAAAAAATTTCTTTCAAAAATGCCGTTTTTTGCATTAGGTTTTTAACAAAAAATGCAATTTTTGTTGTTTTTTATTTTTCTATATTTCCTTTTTTCTGTTTTTGAATATGAAATTCAATTAATTTCCTTTTTGAAAAAACAAGTTTTACTAGAATAAATTTTTTTTCAGAAATGTCGTTTTTTACAAAAGGTTTTTAACAAAAATTGCAATTTTTGTTGTTTTTTATTTTTCTTTTTTTCCTTTTTTCTGTTTTTCAATTTTTTAATGCAAAATATGAAATTCAATTAATTTCGTTTTTGAAAAAACAAGTTTTACTAGAATAATTTTCTTTTTCAAAAATGTCGTTTTTTACATAAGGTTTTTAACAAAAAATGCAACTTGTGTTGTTTTTTGTTTTTCCTTTTTTCTGTTTTTGAATTTTTTAGTGTAAAATTTTAATTTTAAACAATTTTTTTTTGAAAGAACAAGTTTTACTAGAATAATTTTTCTCTCAAAAAAGCCGTTTTTTACATAAGGTTTTTAACAAAAAATGCAACTTGTGTTGTTTTTTTTATTTTTCTATTTTTCCTTTTTTTTCTGCTTTCGAATTTTTCTATGTAAAACTTAATTTTTTTTTGAACAATCAAGTTTTACTAGAATAATTTTTGTTTCAAAAATGCCGTTTTTTACATACGGTTTTTAACAAAAAATGCAACTTGTGTTGTTTTTTGTTTTTCCTTTTTTCTATTTTTGAATTTTTTAGTGTAAAATTTTAATTTTAAACAATTTTTTTTGAAAAAACAAGTTTTACTAGAATAATTTTTCTCTCAAAAATGCCGTTTTTTGCATAAGGTTTTTAACAAAAATTGCAATTTTTGTTGTTTTTTATTTTTCTATTTTTCCTTTTTTCTGTTTTTCAATTTTTTAATGCAAAATATAAAATTCAATTAATTTCCTTTTTGAAAAAACAAGTTTTACTAGAATAATTTTTTTTTTCAAAAATGTCGTTTTTTACATAAGGTTTTTAACAAAAAATGCAACTTGTGTTGTTTTTTGTTTTTCCTTTTTTCTGTTTTTGAATTTTCTAGTGTAAAATTTTAATTTTAAACAATTTTTTTTTGAAAGAACAAGTTTTACTAGAATAATTTTTCTCTCAAAAAAGCCGTTTTTTACATAAGGTTTTTAACAAAAAATGCAACTTGTGTTGTTTTTTTATTTTTCTATTTTTCCTTTTTTTTCTGCTTTCGAATTTCTCTATGTAAAATTTAATTTTTTTTGAACAATCAAGTTTTACTAGAATAATTTTTGTTTCAAAAATGCCGTTTTTTACATAAGGTTTTTAACAAAAGATGCAACTTGTGTCATTTTTTATTTTTTCTATTTTTCATTTTTTCTGTTTTTGAATTTTTTAATGTAAAATATGAAATTCAATTAATCTCCTTTTTGAAAAAACAAGTTTTACTAGAATAATTGTTTTTTCGAAAATGTCGTTTTTTACATATGGTTTTTAACAAAAAATGCAACTTGTGTTGTTTTTTGTTTTTCCTTTTTTCTGTTTTTGAATTTTTTAATGTAAAATTTAAATTTAAAATAAATTTTTTTTGAAAAAACAAGTTTTACTAGAATAATTTTTCTTTCAAAAATGTCGTTTTTTACATAAAGTTTTTACCAAAAAATGCTATTTTTGTTTTTTATTTTTCTATTTTTTCAGTTTTTGAATGTTTTTAAAAAATTTTTTATTGAATTATTTTTTTTTTCTTAAAAAATGTTGTTTTCTAAAACATTTTTTTTCAAAAATGCCGTTTTTTACATTATGTATTTAACAAAAAATGTGAATTTTGTGGTTTTTTACTTTTCTGTTTTAGCTTTTTTCAGTTTTGGAAGTTTTTTTGTAAAATTTTTAATTCAATTTTTTTTTGAAAAATATTGTTTTAGTAAAACAATTTTTTTCCAAATGTCGTTTTTCGCATAATATTTTCAATAAAAAATGTAAGTTTGATGTTTTTCTTATTCTATTTTTCAATTTTTCAGCTCTTGATGTTTTTTGCAATTTCTTTAGCAAAGCATAAAATTGTAAAAATCAATGTATTACAATTTTTACAAAAATCAATTATTTAGTACAATTATTTATTACAAATTAATACACTTATTAATAAAGTTTGCAGAAATCTATAACAAATCAAGCTTTTGATGACAAGCATATTTGTTTTAATTTTTCATTTTAAACAATTACATTTTTATTGATATCATGTTCTTCTTGAGAAATTCCGATTTATTCATCGTCTCATGATAAACATACTTCAGAGTAAACCCCGGGGTACCGGTGTCGCGTGGTGACAATTACTAGCGTCAAGCATCCCTAGCGTGCATCTCTGGATGTTGTTCGGAAATAAAAGATCGTTGGGCGCGCATTGATATCATGTTCTTCTCAAGAAGAACATGATATCAATAAAAATGTAATTGTTTAAAATGAAAAATTAAAACAAATATGCTTGTCATCAAAAGCTTGATTTTTTATAGATTTCCGCAAACTTTATTAATAAGTGTATTAATTTGTAATAAATAATTGTACTAAATAATTGATTTTTGTAAAAGTTGTAATACATTGATTTTTACAATTTTATGCTTTGCTAAAGAAATTGCAAAAAACATCAAGAGCTGAAAAATTGAAAAATAGAATAAGAAAAACATCAAACTTACATTTTTTATTGAAAATATTATGCGAAAAACGATATTTGGAAAAAAATTGTTTTACTAAAACAATATTTTTCAAAAAAAAATTGAATTAAAAATTTTACAAAAAACTTCCAAAACTGAAAAAAGCTAAAACAGAAAAGTAAAAAACCACAAAATTCACATTTTTTGTTAAATACATAATGTAAAAAACGGCATTTTTGAAAAAAAATGTTTTAGAAAACAACATTTTTTAAGAAAAAAAAATAATTCAATAAAAAATTTTTTAAAAAAATTCAAAAACTGAAAAAATAGAAAAATAAAAAACAAAAATAGCATTCTTTGGTAAAAATTTTATGTAAAAAACGACATTTTAAAGAAAAATTATTCTAGTAAAACTTGTTTTTTCAAAAAAAAATTATTTTATATTTAAATTTTACATTAAAAAATTCAAAAAAAGAAAAAAGGAAAAACAAAAAACAACACAAGTTGCATTTTTTGTTAAAAACCATATGTAAAAAACGACATTTTTGAAAAAAAAATTATTCTAGTAAAACTTGTTTTTTCAAAAAGGAAATTAATTGAATTTCATATTTTACATTAAAAAATTCAAAAACAGAAAAAATGAAAAATAGAAAAATAAAAAACAACACAAGTTGCATTTTTTGTTAAAAACCGTATGTAAAAAACGGCATTTTTGAAACAAAAATTATTCTAGTAAAACTTGATTGTTCAAAAAAAATTAAGTTTTACATAGAAAAATTCGAAAGCAGAAAAAAAGGAAAAATAGAAAAATAAAAAAACAACACAAGTTGCATTTTTTGTTAAAAACCTTATGTAAAAAACGGCTTTTTTGAGAGAAAAATTATTCTAGTAAAACTTGTTTTTTCAAAAAAAAATTGTTTAAAATTAAAATTTTACACTAAAAAATTCAAAAAAAGAAAAAAGGAAAAACAAAAAACAACACAAGTTGCATTTTTTGTTAAAAACCATATGTAAAAAACGACATTTTTGAAAAAAAAATTATTCTAGTAAAACTTGTTTTTTCAAAAAGGAAATTAATTGAATTTCATATTTTACATTAAAAAATTGAAAAACAGAAAAAAGGAAAAAAAGAAAAATAAAAAACAACAAAAATTGCAATTTTTGTTAAAAACCTTATGCAAAAAACGGCATTTTTGAGAGAAAAATAATTCTAGTAAAACTTGTTTTTTCAAAAAAAATTGTTTAAAATTAAAATTTTACACTAAAAAATTCAAAAACAGAAAAAAGGAAAAACAAAAAACAACACAAGTTGCATTTTTTGTTAAAAACCTTATGTAAAAAACGACATTTTTGAAAAAAAAATTATTCTAGTAAAACTTGTTTTTTCAAAAAGGAAATTAATTGAATTTCATATTTTACATTAAAAAATTCAAAAACAGAAAAAATGAAAAATAGAAAAATAAAAAACAACACAAGTTGCATTTTTTGTTAAAAACCGTATGTAAAAAACGGCATTTTTGAAACAAAAATTATTCTATTAAAACTTGATTGTTCAAAAAAAATTAAGTTTTACATAGAAAAATTCGAAAGCAGAAAAAAAGGAAAAATAGAAAAATAAAAAAACAACACAAGTTGCATTTTTTGTTAAAAACCTTATGTAAAAAACGGCTTTTTTGAGAGAAAAATTATTCTAGTAAAACTTGTTTTTTCAAAAAAAAATTTTTTAAAATTAAAATTTTACACTAAAAAATTCAAAAAAAGAAAAAAGGAAAAACAAAAAACAACACAAGTTGCATTTTTTGTTAAAAACCATATGTAAAAAACGACATTTTTGAAAAAAAAAATTATTCTAGTAAAACTTGTTCTTTCAAAAAGGAAATTAATTGAATTTCATATTTTACATTAAAAAATTGAAAAACAGAAAAAAGGAAAAAAAAGAAAAAAAAAAACAACAAAAATTGCCTTTTTTGTTAAAAACCTTATGCAAAAAACGGCATTTTTGAGAGAAAAATAATTCTAGTAAAACTTGTTTTTTCAAAAAAAATTGTTTAAAATTAAAATTTTACACTAAAAAATTCAAAAACAGAAAAAAGGAAAAACAAAAAACAACACAAGTTGCATTTTTTGTTAAAAACCTTATGTAAAAAACGACATTTTTGAAAAAAAAAATTATTCTAGTAAAACTTGTTTTTTCAAAAAGGAAATTAATTGAATTTCATATTTTACATTAAAAAATTGAAAAACAGAAAAAAAGAAAAATAGAAAAATAAAAAACAACAAAAATTGCATTTTTTGTTAAAAACCTAATGCAAAAAACGGCATTTTTGAAAGAAATTTTTTTAATAAAACAAAATTTGTCGAAAAAAAAAATTTAAAATTTTACATCAAAAAATTCAAAAACAGAAAAGGAAAAATAAAAAAATAAAAACAGCACAAGTTGCATTTTTTGTTAAAAACCTTATGTAAAAAACGGCATTTTTGAAAGAAAAATTATTCTAGTAAAATTTTTTTTTTTCAAAAAGAAAATTAAATTTAAATTTTTACATAAAAAAATTAAAAAACAGAAAAAAAAGTAAAAATAAAAAATAAAAAACATCAAGATTTACATTTTTGTTTGAAAACAGTGTGTAAAACACAACAATTTTTTTAAAAAAAATCATTTTAGTAAAAAAAGATTTTCATATAAAAAAAATGATTCAGTTCAAAACTTCACATTAAAAAATTTAAAAAACTGACAAATGGAAAAATGAAAAGAGAAACCTTTTGTAAAAAAACGACGTTTTTGAAAAAAAATGGGATTGTAAATGTATATTTTTTTCAAAACAGTAAAAATTATGCAAAAGGTTTTCAACTTTTTTTTTTAAAAAACTAAATTCTAATACTTAAAAAATTCCTGCCAAAAATTCTTCTTTTAATTGACCAGGTTATTGCTGTTTTTTCAAAAAGGAAATTAATTGAATTTCATATTTTACATTAAAAAATTGAAAAACAGAAAAAAGGAAAAATAGAAAAATAAAAAACAACAGAAATTGCATTTTTTGTTAAAAACCTAATGCAAAAAACGGCATTTTTGAAAGAAATTTTTTTAATAAAACAAAATTTGTCGAAAATAAAAATTTAAAATTTTACATCAAAAAATTCAAAAACAGAAAAGGAAAAATAAAAAAATAAAAACAGCACAAGTTGCATTTTTTGTTAAAAACCTTATGTAAAAAACGGCATTTTTGAAAGAAAAATTATTCTAGTAAAATTTTTTTTTTCAAAAAGAAAATTAATTAAATTTAAATTTTTACATAAAAAAATTAAAAAACAGAAAAAAAAGTAAAAATAAAAAATAAAAAACATCAAGATTTACATTTTTGTTTGAAAACAGTGTGTAAAACACAACAATTTTTTTAAAAAAAATCATTTTAGTAAAAAAAGATTTTCATATAAAAAAAATGATTCAGTTCAAAACTTCACATTAAAAAATTTAAAAAACTGACAAATGGAAAAATGAAAAGAGAAACCTTTTGTAAAAAAACGACGTTTTTGAAAAAAATGGGATTGTAAATGTATATTTTTTTCAAAACAGTAAAAATTATGCAAAAGGTTTTCAACTTTTTTTTTAAAAAAACTAAATTCTAATACTTAAAAAATTCCTGCCAAAAATTCTTCTTTTAATTGACCAGGTTATTGCAATATTCTGATGGGAAGAATTGCTGCTGGAGTTTGCTTCGAAATTGTCACTGTTATCGCTTTGCATCATCCAGTATCAGCTGCCGGGAGTTCATTGCAGAGGCCAAAAAAACTAGCGTTTTTGAAAAAACATTTTATGAAAACAAGCCTTTTTCGTCGTTAACCGCAATTTTTGAGAAACAAAACAGATATTACAAAAACAGGCATTTTTTGACATAAATTTTAATTCAAAATTGAACTTTAAATAAAAGTTAATTTCGAAAATGCATTTGTAAAACTCAAATAGATTATATTATCAAAGTATCAATTCAAAAGCATACATGAAATTAAGCTTTTTCTGAGTGTAAAAAGAGAATATTACAAACTTAACAGTCAATTAGTCACCTCAGGAAATAATAGTTTTTGGATCTGAAATTATACCGGAAATACAAACAGATAATCAGTCAACGAAATAACTTCTCAGCCGGCTATTTTAGTTACTATACAAATCAGCAGCTCGTCTCAATTTGCACGATGGAGGACACATGTTGTCTTCGTTTTCATCACCATCTGAATTTTTACTTCCCACTCTTTCAGGGTTATTGACAGCAGGAGCCCTTCTCTTGACAGTCTTTTGTGTACAAGACGCTGGTTGCTCAGATTTGAGGGAAGTTTTTTCAGATATTTTTTCACTGGCTTCATTAGATAAAATATGATCTTGGTAATCTGTATTATCATTGAGTACAGTACTAAGGATGGTTCTGGCAGACTTGATTGAATTGTTTTCAACACTCGATGCTCCCTGTACTTCTTTCAATGCATCTTGTCCAGTGTCTGTAGAAAAACACGCAAAATGGACTGCCTGGTCAGATTTTTTGTTGTCTAACTTGGGATCAAGTGCGTTCTCTTCTTCTATAATTGCGATAATACTCCCTGTCAATGACCCATTTTCCCACTCGTCACAATCCCGATCAGGTTTCTGCTCCTGCAAATTGTCATACTCGTCAGACACACACCAGAGGAATTTAAGTTCTCTCTCCTCCTCAAAAATTCCTAATTGATTTTCATACATTGGTCTATAGGACAACTCATAATCACAAAATTGTGCACGGACTGATCTGCTCAGTTCCATGTTGTCTGAGACTTGTAAAGTTTTGTTTTCGATGTGGTTCTCGTAGTAGTCTACAGTTGTCTGTTTGTATGGAACAGAGACTTCTGGCAAATTCTCGATTGCAATAATGAAGACTAGAAGCTGCCTCGGAATGGAGAATGGAGGTTCAGCTACCCAGCCGAAGCACGTCTTCCTCTCCTTTATAATTGCTACATCATCATTGAAATCGGGGAAGAAGAAGTGGGCCTTAAGATTTTCGTTCAATTTCACAGATTTGATATTCATTATTCCAGCCTTTTTTAGGTGACGACGGTTGAACTCCTAAATAAATTGAAAATACAGATATTGAAAAAAACTTTCTCTCTGAAGAAATAATATGCTATTTGCGAATGAGTACGATGATTATAATAGCCCATTATTCTTTTTTTTGGTCTGTTTTCATATTCTATAACAGAGGTGACTTACCTGGAATGGGAAATAGGAAGATATCCTAGAGATGAAGAATCTCCACTGAAAGGTTTATAACTGAAAACTTAGGTTTGTAGGAAAAAGAGATTAAAATTGTCTCCGAAAAAAAAATGAAAAAGTCTAACTATAGCTAAGTTGTTGAAGAGAACGAAAATAAGCGCAATGAGTTGAATTTTTGTTTGTGCACTACAATAAAAAATGACATCATTATGACGCAATAGTGACGTAATTATTACAATACTATGAGTAAGACTTCAAGCACGTGAGTTGTGCATGCTTTGATAAACTAGGAACAATATCGTAAGTAGTAAGGATTATTTTTTGTTCACATGACTTCAGTGACCCCATACAATACATAGGTATCCCTAATTGCAGCAATCATATGACGTAGCTGGAGTAAATTTTGTTCCAAAGAGGTCAGTGGCCCTCTTACAAAAAATGATCACGTAATTGTTCTTAATTGAGAAGATAGTAGGGCGTAATTGTTAAATTACTATGGTTGAACTTTTAACGATTAATTCTGTACAATAGCAAAAAATTCGTGACAAATTTGTACTCATTAAACCTATATCAATCACCTGAGAAGATTAGTCTTTACAAAAGATGATATCAAAAGTTTGTGTTTTAAGGTCACTAAATAATTGGATTGTCGATAACAAATTAGAGAAAAGCGGATGATGGCAAGATTGTCTAATTTTTGATATATTTTTGATAAATATTTTATACAATTTTGTTACTTAGCTTAGAATTTGGGTATTTTTTGACAATGCTAAAAAGTTGGGTAGAATTTGGTTGTTCTTTGACAAGATTTCGCTACTTTGAGGTAAAAATGGGTATTTATTGGCGAGATTTGTGTCTCTTTGTGTAGCAATTATTGAGATAGTTTTGCTGGAACAGTGCTCGCAGGGTTTAGGGTTTTTACGCAGGGTTTAGGGTTTTTTGGCAAAACGTAGTAGATTTGGTAATAATTGGGTACTTTTTGCTATGAATTGTGTAACTCTGGACTAGAAAAAAGATATTTCTGAGCTATAATTGTTTTTTTGGCAATAGTTTGATATTTTTTGGTAACATTTGGATATTTTAGAGAAAAATTGGATGTTTTGTGTCAAGAATTGGGTGTTTTTTTATTTACCACCATTGAACTTCACTTTGAAAAATGCCCTCTTAAGTTGTACTGTAGTATACATTTTCGACCAAAAAAAATTTTTTAGTTTGAGGTTTCAGAATCTGAAACTACGAAAAAAAAACAAAAAAATTTTCAGTGATGGTTTTCTGTGTTTTAGTATTTTTCATTGAAATCTGTTAAAAAATTTCAACCGATTATTAGAACAACTTTATATACAAATTTTTTTAACGGTTTCGGGTTTTTGAAACTAAAACTACCGAGAAAAAAAACAGAAACTACCAAATGAAAATGCCAAAAAATCGGTTTCTTGCAGGCTTTCACATCATGAGTAAAAAAAATAGAAAAAAAAATACAATTTTCAAAAACAATTTTCAAGAAGCTTTTGCGAAAAACTTCCGATAATTTGAAATTATTGAAAACAAAACTTCAGTAATAATCCAAAAATTTTAAAAAAAAATGATAATCGAAAACGTTATGCGTAAATGGATAGTTTGAAAGTAAAAGTTCTGCAGATGAATTTTATTAAGTAGATAAGATTAGCTGAAGTGCATTAGAGCGGATGCATTTCCCTGGGGTAATTAAGATAATTACCCCTGGGTAATTACGATAAGATGGCAGGTCTATTGTTCTCACTCTCTTTTTTAGGTACGTCTTTGGAAAATTGATGAAAGTAGGCTATAGGTAATCTTTATACATAGGTACGTCCTTTTACCCCCCCCCCCCCCCTGTCTTGCTCCGATATAACTACTCACATTTTATAAATCTTTTCAGGTTGCGCCCCCCTCCCCCTCCCAGCTTTTGGGTGCATAATATTTGCAAACCCCCGTTGCATGTGCATACTTTTACATAATGCATTGCCATTTCATGGCTTGTTATGGCACGTGCTCTGTAACGCGCAAAAGATACTGGGGGGACACTAACGGCAAAGATCAAAAGATCCCATTCTCCTTTGAGCGTTTTTTCTAGAACAATCTTTCATTTTACTTCTTGAGTGACTTTTCACGCTTGACTTCGCGATAATTGCGTGACTTAAATTGTTCATATTCAGAATATAAGTCTGTTGCTAAATCAAGAGCGATATTATTATAAGTATTTACAATGCCCCGATTGCTGAGTGACTATTGCTGCAGTCCTTTACGCTGGAGGTATGGTGTTAGAACCCATCCTTTGTGGGAAATTTTTTGCACTCATTATCTAGGCTATACAGCCATCACTGAATTAAAGTTCTGCTGCTCTGGAATGTCTGGACATCTGATATAAAATGCAAGTATGCGCCTTTTTGGATTTTTTATTGATTTCATATTAATTGCTCCTGAACGCAATTTGAATCAATTATTGTAAACGTCCGTGTCTTTTTATGCAAAATTTTTGCCTGCATTTGCGCTGTGGTGATTATTTCAGGCTTGACTATTCAGGCTTCAGTTTTGCATGATCCGAATTGCGCTCATTTCGCAGTCAACTCTGTGGCTAACTAATGTAAACACGATTGAAACCCAATAGCAAAGCCACTGTAGCTTAGTGATTGAGGTAGTAGAAAACCATCCGTGAGGGCGCATGGTCGAGTCACTCCACAGTCGTATTTTGCACCCCTTATACAGGATTCTCCACACCGCCTCCTCCCTCCTGAATTAAATTTCCCCGCTTTGTTCGAGAGCAATTTTTCTGACGTTAATCGAATAAGGCATCAATCAAAGATATTTGCAAGTAAGTATGACAGCTGATATTGCAGCGAATCGCTTTACCATGACAAGAGTAACATTGAGAAACGTTTGTAAGCTAAAAACAACCAAAGACGTCATTTTATGGATAATTTTTTGTTCAAAGACGTCATTTAATGGATAATTTACAAATATACCTAAAAGCTTATTTTGTTTTCGGTACTGAAAAGACCTAGTGGTATTTCCGGTCGGTATGAAAGTTTTTAGAATGGTGCTCGCAAATCTACAACAATGATTGAATCGATGCAAAAAAATTGAAGAAAAAGTTGGGTCAGTGCCACTGAACATATGAATTTGAATGGTGTCTGAGTGGACTTAGTTAAATTCGAAAAACTGAAGTTTGTGCCCATACGGAGGAATTGCAGATAAAAATATTATTTTGAATCCACTAAATGGTACGTAAAAATTAGCCCTGTGTAACCTTATGTAGAGCATATGACTTTACATTAATTGCGCAAGAAAGTGATAGTGGGAGAAACGTTCCATTGTCAATGCAAAATTTCTGTAATAATATCAGTCAGTGAAGATTTTGACCACCATCCACTATAATTGGATAAAAACTATTTACAAGGCAATCTCCTCTTTCAATCAGAATTCCACATTGGAAATTTTATCGAAGGTTAAACCTTTTGTGCGACTTTTCACAGTCAACAATTGTTTCAATCAAATATTTTAATCAACGGTGGTGAACTTTGAGCTGCTTGAACCTATTGTCAGAGGCGCTGAAAAGTTCATATTTCAAAATTTCATGAGATATTCTTTTATTTCTACAGCTGATATTAGTAATTGTTCGAGTTTGATATTTATGAAATCCATATGTTGATTTTCTATATGACAAAGGCTAAGAAAAACAAACGGAATAGCATCTTAAATGGAAACAAAAATATCAATTTTCATTAGTAATTTTTTAAATACATGAAAATATCAGCCTTGCTATCAATAAAGCTGATTTTTTTTTTGAAAAACATGCTGATTTATCGCTATTCCAGGAAGTTACAATCGCGAGTCAATTGCCGCGCTAAAATTTACGATAGGACTGAACACAATCTACCACCTCTTAAGATGTGAGACGAGTGGAAGAATGGATGCCGCAGAATTCCACTTTATTTACAACTTAATTCTCCTTTTGATACAAATGGCCGAGCATTTGTCAGCATTTAACTAGTTTTCACTATTCTCACCAATTTTTTAAACAGTAGAAAGCTTTAGTTTTGCAGTATTTGCTTGCTTTTAGCTCTGTACAAGAGTTCCTTTGCCTTCAAACTGTTCTCACTTCGTGACTACTTGGGTGGATGTCTTCTACCTCTGGGTGGGTTCATAATCGGAGCATTGGCTGCCACTATTCTCAGATTGAGATTCTCACAGACCAAAACTATCTCTCTAGAAGTGGGTCAGTTCCTCTTTCTTGATTACCAAACGGTTTATTCTCTCAGAAACAGCAAAAGATACAAGATTTTTCACATTTTTCTAATACAGCTTTTCAACTAGAAATTGTAATTAAATGGTTATTTGAAGATGGTTTTTTTTCCATTAAAGAGATCAATTTGATCAATTCACAATTATCATCCATGACAGTCGATGATGAGTTAGCTAACAATTAACTTTAAATCCAGTAGTGTGTAGTAGATTTGGTTCTGTCCTGATTTAAAAGATCAAAGATGCAGCCAAAAATTCTTTAAACAATTTTTTTAAAAAAAAATTGATAACTTGGAAATTTAATGTTTTTTTGTATATATCTTGGATGTAAAAAATTAATCATCCAAATTGCCTGCAACCCCGCCTACTCTTAATTAATTATTGTTTCTATTTTCAGGTATGCAGAATACCCTTATCGTAGTAACGATGATCAACTTGGTGTTTGAGCCACCCCAGAGCAACCTGAACTCTCTGATGCCGATAAGCATTGCCATAATGACATGTCTAGTGGCCATTCCCTTCTTTCTAATCCACTACTTCACATACAAGTACAGCGAGAGATACAGAGAAGTGTGTGAGAGTAACAGGGAGGAACAGTTGAGACAACGACAGAGGTGAAGATCCCAATTGTTCAAAATAATCACAATCACCGTCTCCTCTCCCCCACCCAAACGATATTTTCATTTTCCATTTTCATAAGCAGGTATAAACACGGCTCTCAAAAAGGTTTGAATAACAAAAAGGACGGATAAGACAATGACAGATTTGAACACTACAATTGTTCAAAAGAATCAATTGGAGCTCTTCCCCCCCCCCCCCCTCCCTCCCTTGACATATTTTCACTCTCTTGTGTGAACCAACTAACTAAAAAGATTTTCATTGAAGAAACTTAGCTTTGAATGAGGTAAAACACAGAGCACATTTATTGACAATCAAAATAACCGCCGCTGTTCAGCACTATCACCAGGTAAGAACAACGCAAATCAAATCCCAAAAAATGCTGTCTTCGTCAATTTCCTCGGGTAAGAACATGGCTTGTGTGCACGATAAGTCTGAACAGCCGTTAATGCTCAAAGTGCTCGCTATTAGCATTGAGATGACTTTCATTATTAACACATTCATCAACTATTTCACGCGGCTCACTGAAAGCCTTGGTTCCTCAAAGATCTGGGTTCCGTCCATCGCCCATCAAAGCAACTCGTTTTAAGGTCTCTCATATGAAGTCGAAAAGTGACCACCTAAAGTTCCTGCACAAAGGGTTAAGAAAATTAGTGATTCTAGTTTTCTTTCGAAATCAAGCGTTATTCTTTCTATCTCGTCTTCTGAAAGCCTTAAAGGAACTGCAGCTTTTTTCAGATACGTGAAAGCTGCTAGTGATGTGCTGCTAACAAATGGAGTCAGGAACGGAAATCTTGATCTCAAATCACTATCAGGACAAGTGACTTCCTTTCACTTAGCGAAGATAGGTGAGCTCGGCAGCTATTTAGCAAGCTGAGAAGAAACGGTTTCGAACGCTGTCGTGCCGATTGATAGCGTCACCTCTTTCAAAGCAAGAGGCGACATGATTTCCAAATTTGCGAATAATCCTTCTCTCAAAATTCTTTCGGCGACACACTGGCTGTTTTCGCGGAACCTTTTCGTGCACTCAGTACTTGAAAAGATTTTCGGACTGTATCTGGGGATTTTTTGGCCATAAAGTTGTTGAAAGCACCATAAAAAAGCTCTAGCGGCTTTTTTGTTCCGAACCACTTTGATGCTCCACTCAAGCTCAACTGGGTTTGTTTTGTCAGCCAATTTTGGCCGATCAATATATTAATTGCAGAGAAATCTGAGTGGTATCATTAGAAAGAGCGTACAATGTAGAACATAGAATCCTTTTTTCAAAGATTTTCGAGGTTTGAATTTGAATTTGAATTTCTCCTGTTAATTTATAAAGCACGCAGAAGTTGTGGACACAGCAGAATCCACTATGAAAAATCCATAAATCCAAAATTTCATCAGGAGTGGACGCTTGCAAATACTAACGTATCTTAATTAAGCTCCCAGATTTTATTTAAAAACAAGTTTTTTTAACGTATCGTTTTGAATGATCAAGCTATATTGAAGTGCATTGACTAGTTTTTTAACTTTTATGCGGGACATGGTCTCTTGTTCATGCTGAGGTAGTATTTTTTGTTTCAGTAGAAAATTTATCAAAATTCTACCGCGATAACCCAGAGATGTCCGAGTTGAAATTCTTTTTGACGTTTTTGTTTGTATAAAGCGAGTGGTTTTCGAGCGAGTATTGTACGAAAAATTTTGATTTGCGGTCAAAATCTCATTCATCATTTTGTTTGAATGTAACCCAAAGTATGATTTAAGGCTGAATGAAAGCAGATGTTTTATGTACAATTCACAAATTGTCAAAATTTTGAACTCGAATAAAGTATCAAAGATGGAGTCACTTGGTTTCTTTCTAAGGACAATTCTCAAAATTTTCTTTTGTAACCGTTCAATTTTTTGAAGCTTATTCAACGTTGTTCCACCATAAATAAGAAGTCCATACTCAAAAATTGGTACCACTGTAGTTTTGTAGAACATCAAAACGGTGTTGCGACTGCAAGTTCTTAGCCTTGCAATTATTCCGATCCACTTCTTTAATTTTAAACAAATGGATTCCACATGTTTTTCGAAAGTTAAATTCGCGTCTAAAATTACTCCTAGATATTTGTAGGTATTGCACTTCTGAACTGGGCAGTTTTGAATGTTTGTGTTTGCTTTAGTTTCAAAAAAAATCATTACAAAAGTTTTTGATTCGTTTAAATCCAATTTATTTTGATGTAGCCAATGTGAAACTGAATGAATTTCAGTAATTAATTCTTCATAGGTTGGTCTGCTTTTGAAAAGGAGGCTGGTATCATCGGCAAAAAAATACGGAGTGGACAATTTACAAGCGTCCACAAAGTCATTAAAATACAGTATAAATAATACAGGACCCAGAACAGAACCTTGAGGAACTCCATTTTTTACTATTAGTTCTTTCGATATTCTATTTTTCCATATAACACACTGTGTTCTTGATTTGAGATATGAAGAAAACCAGCTTAAAACCTGACCCCTAATTCCAAAGTTTTCTAATTTTTTCAACAGCAGCGAGTGATTAACAGTGTCGAATGCCTTTTTCAAATCTAGGAAGACCGTGGTGCTATTGTTCCCTTTTTCTTTTTCCAACCTTATGTTTTCCACTACATTTACGAGTGCATCAACTGTTGATCTCCGATTACGGAAACCAAACTGATTTTAACCAAGAATTTTGAATTTCTCTATGTAGTTGAGAAGTTTTATTTTCATAATTTTTTCAAATACTTTTCCAAAAGACGGCAAAATCGAAATTGGTCGATAGTTATTGGCATCAGTTTTTGATCCCGTTTTGAAATGCGGTTGGATAGTTGCTCGTTTTAGGCTATTTGGGAAAACTCCGCTCAAAAAAGATTCGTTGATATAATTAACTAAAAATGGGGCTAAAGTTCTATCAAATCTCTTAATGAAGGTGTTAGTGATCAGATCCACACCATGCGCAAAAGAATTTTGTAGGCTGGCTATTTGTGAAAGCACTTCTACTAAATTTATTTCATGTAACATCATAGATTGTTCTTCAGCATAATTAGATGAAGGTAAGCTTATTTGAGGTAATTTGCTTACTATTTCATCTGCAACATTTACAAAATGTTCATTGAAATAATCAGCTATGCTGCTGGGGTCATCAGTTCCAATATTATTGAAAACAAGGTTATAACTCACATCACTTCTTCTGTTCCTGCCTATCAATTTGTTTATGATTTTGTACATTTTCCTTGAGTCCCTACCACAATTTTGAATTTTGTTTTGTATGAAAAGTTTTTTTGTGTCGTTTATGATTTGAGTACTCTTGCTTTTCAGTTGAAGATATCTATTTTTATCGATGTTGTTTTGTGTTCTCAACCATTTTGTTCTTGCATTGTTTCTCTTCGCAAAAAGATTTTTTATTCGATTTGTGACCCATTGATTCCTATTTTTCTTTTGTTTTATTTCAGCCAAAGGCTGGTGTTTGTCGACTACAAAATGTAAACAGTTACAAAATGCGTTGAAAGATTGATCCGTATTGTTGTTCTGAAATATGATTAAATTGTTTTCCAGTTCCTTTTTGTATTTTTCAAACAGTATTTTGTTGTTTAAGGCAGACATACTGCGACGTTTAGATGCTTTTATCTTGGGTTTAATCATACTTTTTGTTAGACTGAAAAATACTGGATAATGATCTGTGATGTCGTAACTGATAGAATTTACTATGCATTGATTTTTGTTGATAATTGTCAGAAATAAATCGAGGGATGATTTTGTTGTCGACGTTTCTCTAGTTATACCCGAATCCATTAGGTTTATACCGTTACTAGAGATAACATCTTCAAATCGCTTTTTTATTGGAGTCAGAGATAGCTGATCTATATTGAAGTCTCCACATATAATAAGATTTTGGTTCGCATCCACCATAGTCACAAGATAGCTGTCAAATTCAGTCAAGAACTGATTTTTACTGAACCCAGGGAGAACATAGTATGTAATCAAAGTATAGTTTTCGTTATTTGTTCTAATTTTTATACCTAGGCTCTCATCATAGTTCGTTGGAAAGCTATCTAACAGAAGAATATCCTCCCTGCAAAACATGGCTACTCCTCCACCAATTCCCACCCTGTTTTTAGCAATTATTTTCTGATAACCTGATATATTGAAGTGTTCTTCATGAGAACCCTCTTGTATCCAAGCTTCAACAAGGCAAATCACAGTTGGTAGGGACTCAAATGTTTGCAAAAAAACCTGAAGTTCCTCAAGGTGTTTGTTTAGAGACCGGATATTAACAAGCAAGACTGTGAATGTTAGTTTTTTGATGCATAACTTTTGTTTTGCTGAAATGAAACACCGTACATATTTTGTCTTTTGTTCATTGGTATATCATTTCCATTGTTTGTTGCGTCCATATCAGGCGAAAAAGCATAGGTTCTTTTGTTATTTATTAATGGAGTACCATTTTGTACAGTTTGCAAACTCTTTTGTTGTCTCCCTTGATAATCCGTTAGCTCGCTGATGTCATCAACTGGTTGATATCTTTCACCATCAAAAGCCCATAAGTGTGATTTCTTAATCTTATAGTGAATGTCCAGTTCTCGAGCTTTTTTTTCAATGATAACATCCTTTTTCGCCAGTCGTTCATGAATGAAAATAGGATTCCCCATCGAATTTCTCAGACCTCTTAACCATGAAGCACGTTTCAGAATTATGTCCCTTTGTTGCAAATACAAAAATTGAACAATAATAGGCGCAATGTTTCCATTTTTTAGTGAGTGGGCAATCGAGATTTCGTCGGGATTCAAACTAACCTGTAAGATGTTGTTTACTATTTGTAAAATTGGTGCGAGTACATTACCATCAGCTGGGATGTCGATGTTAGTAAAAATAAGAAACGGTCTGTTTTGATATCTTTCTACTGCTGTTAATCGTTTTTCTAACTGATAAATGTTGTTTTCTGAAGTAATTTGGTTATTCTCAAGTTTTTCGAGACGATCCGTAAGATTTTGTATGACTAGGTTTTGCTTTGTTACAGTATTTGTAAGTTTTTCAATAATTTGTTTCAGTTCGGAAATATTTCCTGTAGTAAAGTTCTCTTGGTTGGCCATTTTGATAATAAAGCTACGTGAATTTCAAAGATTTTGAATGGCATAAAAAGAGCAAGAAAGAGCAACTGCTTTGTTTCGCTCTGTTTCGTTTGTGATGATGAGGTTTCAAATTTTGTGAAAATGCGAATGACATTCCTTGCATTCGTCACCTTTTTTCTCGAATTTTGCTCAATTTTTCGTCAACTTCACTCAAAATTGGTCACATTTTAACAAACATGTTATTGGTCTTGCCTATAAATAAAGAGCAGTGTTGCTCAATCCCTTGATACAAAAATGTTAGCTAAAATTTGCTGAATTTTTCAAAATTCAGACTTTTCCATCAGTAGTTGCCCAAATACGCTTCTTAAGCCCATTTTGTTCAAATTTGCCGGAATCAGAGAATTTTTAACTGCGGATGTTAATGCTAGAGATTAACTTCTTACGTTTATTGTGTTTTACCGCCTTTTGTAAGTTGATTTTTTTCCAAAAGTTGTAACAAGTAAAGTCACGATGATGAAATGTTGTAAAACCGGAAATGATACTCTTGCTTGAATTGTGTAACCTGAAACAAAGCATGAGCAACCAAACTAATTAAAACTTAAAGCTAAGACTCAAGACAGGTAACGACCTATCACCCTTCCCAATGCGGACCAGCGGAACCATGGTGTTATCATTTTGGCGCTCAAAATGTCCGCTTGATCAACAAGATTACTACATTGGCAAGTGTCCGCAGTTTCTTAGTCTCGATGTTAGCAGACGCAATAGCGAAGCAAAGAAGAACTCTTTGTGCTTCAATTGCCTAAGTACCAGTCACGCAGCCAAAAACTGCACGTCAAAAGTTCTCTGTCGACATTGCAATGGCAAACACCACAGCCTTCTCCACACAGACAGACAAAAAGCACTCGAATCTACAAACTTGACAGAAATTGATCTCCCATTGTGTGAACCATTGGACCAACAGGACAAAAGCAATGACAATCCAACCCAGGTTTACAATCCTGGTTTTCCACCAAGAACAAGAAATCAACTACAGGTGACACCTGTCACCCTTTTCGGAAATGATAATAAAAGACATAATGTTATGGCATTCTGGACAACGGTAGCACCATTTCATACGTCCTCAACACCACTGCCGACAAGGTAGGGGCTCCAAAAACTTCCGACTTTGATCTGAATGTGTCGCACGCATTTGACGAATCCGTCATGCACGCAAATCTTGTTCGCTTGGACATTGGAAAGCTCAATAGCGATCAACCACTCCTCCGTTTAAACTATGTTCATGCAGTGAGAAATTGGACTTTCAACGATGCACCTGTGAACGATTTGAACGAAGCATGTTCGTCCTACCCTCACCTTCAACATATACATTTTCCAAGATAACAAGATACAGATACTTTTAGGTGTTGACGCTACCCAGTACATTTTGGAACGCGAGTTCCTTCAAGGAACCTCAGGAAGCCCCTTTGCCTGACGCAATCTTCTCGGTTGGACAATTACAGGCCCAATTAAGCGAAAAACCGAGCCATTCCTGCAGGAAACAAACTTCCTATCTCATAGTTATAGAGCCTTTGACCATGCGCTCACAAATTTAACTGTTGATACTGAAAGACATCTCAGTGAATGTGTGACCAGTTTCTGGAAAATAGAGAATACAGGAACCGAGTTTGAAGAAACTGCAGATGCGTCAACAGACAGTAAAAGAGCAGTTCAAATATTACAAGATACAATCCATCATATCGGAGACAGATATGAAATTGGTTTACTTTGGAAACAGGACAGTAAATTAGAAAACAACTATCCAGTTGCCAAAGCACAACTTGACAGCCTTCAGCGCCGACTTAACAAAGATATTGAATTGAAACAGTTGTATGAGAAAACTTTGGAAACAGATTTAGAGAAGGGTTATGTCAAACCAGTAACTTTCTCAAATCCAGCACCAGAGAAGATTTGGTACCTTCCCCATCACCCCGTCACCAACCCCAACAAACCTGGGAGAGTCAGGCGTGTTGCAAACGCCGCATCTGTTTTTAAGAAGCAGTCGCTAAACAAAAACCTTTTGTCAGGCCCAGACCTTCTCAATAACCTGGTCGGCTTACTACTTCGCTTTCGCCAGGATTCTGTTGCAGTAATGGCAGACAGAGGCCATGTTTATGCAAATTTGCATGCGAACAGAAGATCAGTCATGTCTCCGTTATCTTTGGCCGTCAAACAACTCCGTACAGCAGTTCCAGTATACGCGACTCATCTTTGGAGCCAGATGTTCACCAACTACAGCAATATTTGTCCTCCAAGAAACAGCAAAAGACTTCGGAAACACCGCTACAAAAGATCTAATATTCAACAGTTTCTACATGGATGACTTTGTACATTCGTTCGTCAATGAACAGAAAGCTGAAACTGCAGTTCAAGACTTGCGACAAACACTCTCTAAAGGAGGTTTCAGTCTAACTAAGTTTGTCTCAAACTCTGTTCAATGTCTAAGCAAAATACCCAAAGAACATTGTGACAGTGAAAAAGACAAACATCGTGTCTTAGGCGTAATGTGGAATACAGTTAATGATACTTTCTTCCACGAGAAGCTTGCCAAAGTTCAGGAAGACAAAACGGACTACACACTCAGAAAGCTCCTTTCCTTAATTGCCTGCTTGTTCGATCCATTAGGAATCATTGCCCCATTATTGATTACACTCAAAATCATCTTGCCGGATACTTGGAAAGAAGGACTTGCATGTGATGATCTCCTGTCAGATGAGAAACAGAAATCAACAAAAACTTGGATAGAGCAATATCTAAATGTGCAAGAAATATCAACGCCACGATGTTTTTTTTCTCCGAACGAACCATCTCCGATAAACCAGTTACATTGCTTCTGTGATGCCTCACAGCTGGCTTATGGAGCAGTCATATACATCAGGTCTCAATCAGCTAACACCATTTCAACGGGGTTTGTCATAGCTAGAGCTAAACTTGCGCCACTAAAGCAAATCAGTATCCCGAAACTTGAGTTGCAAGCAGCCGTGCTGGGATGTAGACTAATGCAATTTGATTCCAAGCAGCTAACAATACCAGTTACCTCAAGACACTTTTGGAGCGACAGTGAAGCTGTCCTTACCTGGATCAAAAGCAAAGACGAATTGAAAACTTTTATTGCAAACAGAGTACAGGAGATCCGCAACAACACAGACGTCTCCAAGTGGCAGCATATCAGCGGAAAAGTCAACCCTGCAGATCATGTCTCCCAAGGAATACCAGCCTGTGATATCAATGTGTTGTGGTTAACGCCTCCAGCTTTCTTAAGTGATCCCGAAAGCCATTGGAAGAACTCCTTGGGTAACAAGGAGGAGACAAACGTCACAATGGAACCATCCAACGATGAATGTATTATCGACGTCAGCAGATTCTCAAAGTGGACGAATTTAATGCGCTCTATGGCTTTTGTCATAAGGTTCATAAAGAATCTCAGATCGAAACAAAGAGGCAAACTAGAACTCGACGACATTAACGAAGCCCGAATTTATCTCTTCAGAAACTCGCAAGAAGTCCTTCAAAGAAGTCCTTCAAAGACGCCATCAAAGACATGAAACAACACAGGCCTTTGTCAAAGATCGTCTGCTCTGTTTGTCCCCTTTCTTCGAAAGTGGACTTCTTCGCGTTGGTGGCAGAACAAAACGAAGCTTGCTACCCTTTGACGCCAAGCACCCCATCATCCTGGACTCTAAAGAGCACAGCATTCAACTCTACATACAGAAATGCCACGAAATTTGTATGCACATTGGAGTGGAATACACTCGCAACTACATACAACAGAGAAGCCACATTCTTGGAATCAGACTCTTCCTGAGAAGTTTGGCCTTCAAATGTTTCGACTGTCGCCGCTTCCGAGCACAAGGACTACAGCCACCGATGGCAGACTTGCCAGACAATCGTTTCCAGGAAACACAGTCACCAGTCGTCTTCACCAATGTCGGCGTGGACTACCTTGGACCTTTTGCCGTCGTTCATCGTGTTACAGAAGTGAAGACCTACATCTGCCTATTTACTTGCTTGGTTACAAGAGCAATTCACCTGGAAGTTGCAGAGGACCTCAGCACAGACAAGTGTTTGACAGCAATCCGACGCTTCATCGCTCGACGCGGCCAACCGCGGTTGTTCCTGTCGGACAACGGATCCAACTTCCTGGGAGCAAGAAAGCAGATCAGAAGAAGACCACTGATGTTGGACCACGACTACATCAAAGATCAGCTACTGAATCAGTCTGTCGAATGGAAGCTCAACCCTCCTTCTGCTCCTCACTTCGGTGGGGTGTGGGAGAGACTCGTTCAGTGTGTCAAACAAGCTCTTCTCTTGAACCTCGGCTCCGCAAAACTCACCCCAGATGTCTTTGCCACGATCGTCAGTGAAGCCGAGTGTCTTGTCAACTCGCGTCCACTCACTCACGTGAGAAGCAACCACGAAGACGACAACCCACTTACACCAAACCACTTCTTGCTTGGAAGACCCTTCTGCAATGTTCCTGGAGCCGTTTTCAACGAGACACTTACCTTGAAGAGTTCGGCGTGGACACAGGTGAAGCAGAGACTTCAGCAGATTTGGAAGAGGCTGCTAACCGAGTATGTTCCTTCGCTGAACAAACGACAGAAGTGGACGTCTCGTGAAGCAGCTTTGGAAGTGGATGATGTTGTCTGGCTTCTTGAAGAGTTTACACCAAGAGGAATCTGGCCGCTGGGACGAGTCACACGGACTTTCACCGGCCCCGACAACATAGCTAGGTCATGTGAGGTTAAGACCGCTTTAGGCAAATTAAACAGACCAGCAGTAAAACTTGCATGTCTACCCCAAACCCACAACCAGGTTAGGGTTAGGTTTTGTGGGCCCGGAGGATGTTAATGCTAGAGATTAACTTCTTACGTTTATTGTGTTTTACCGCCTTTTGTAAGTTGATTTGTTTCCAAAAGTTGTAACAAGTAAAGTCACGATGATGAAATGTTGTAAAACCGGAAATGATACTCTTGCTTGAATTGTGTAACCTGAAACAAAGCATGAGCAACCATACTAATTGAAACTTAAAGCTAAGACTCAAGACAGGTAACGACATATCACCCTTCCCAATGCGGACCAGCGGAATCATGGTGTTATCAGCGGATACATTTTGAATTAACTCAGAAACGGCTGTTTTTACTGCTCCTTCTCATAAGAGAGTTCTGGAGCGGAAAATTTCGTCGGTTTTTCGACCTAAAACAATCATAATCCGAAATACATTTTTTTTGACATATTGAATTTTGATATTGATATTTGGTGCAAATTTGGTGACATATTGATATTTGGTGCAGAAACATCTATATCCGTTACATTTGAACTTAAACGGTCAGCATCATCAACGATAGTTTTGGTCTCATTGCGAATTTCGACCTAAAGTTATAGTGCTGTTGGATAGATGTATTTTGACAAATTTTTTTACTTTTTTTACAATTTTTCTTTCTTTCTAGGTTAATTAACAACTAGAACAGTTTCCTATTTAAAGTAAAATATTGAAAGCTCAAATTTACGTAAAAATGAGGCCCAACGATCAGGCTCGACGTTTTCAAAGAAAATTTTATGGTTTTTAGATGAATTCAATTTAAATGATTTGTCTTTTGTCCGTTTCTTTTTGCAGTCTCATGACTGCGTATCGCAAAAAAGGGTCAGTTGGCTTCCTTAAATGATACAAGTGAAACCATATAAAGCTTTTAGTTGACAACTAATTGCTCTTAAAACTATGAAAATATTTGTTTTGCCATGTATTTTAAAAAATCGCTTTGTCTCAGTAAACACAGGTTGCATTTTGTTTCAAGAAATTAGGGATTAAATCAGTCTAATGGGCTTTACAAGAAATCACAGTTGATAACATTGATTTTATACTTTGAGTGAATGGCATATAGTTATAAAGGCTCCAAAAATTTGCAAAATTTTAAGCAATTTTCATTCTGCCTACTTTTGTCGTCTTTTTTGTCGTATTAAATACTAGATGAGTAACTTCCTCTAGAGATATGAAGGAAGAAAATTCAATGATTTCAGTTGATAGATCGTTCAAACTCCGCCTATTCTTTTTCTTTTTGACAACTTTTATCTCAACTTTTACCAATTTATTGACAAGTCCTATCCATCAGATGTCATTACCCGGTTTTATGGCTTTATAACCAGATAGTTTCATATTTTTAAAGTTCTCGATACTTGTTAATGATCGTGTTTCGTTTTTTAATTTTTTTTACGAAGACACTCTATAAAGAGGGCCCATCGATGTATGAACACTCATAATCTTTCGAGGTAATAGCTAATGGTGTTAATGTTCTCAGCACTGTGTTTATGCAACTTTTCAAGGAATTCTTTAGTCTGCCTGTATTTGCTGTTAATTGTTAGGGGTTCGCCTCTTCTGAAAGGTTTAAGTGGCTTCCTTCGGGGTTGAAATTTGTTCTACCCAGAATTTGCTAGTTCAAAGTTTATGGTTGTTTTAATTTTTGAAAGTATTTGGTTTGACAAGAGTGAACTTTTGCCATTTTATCATACGTTTGTCAATTGATAGTATAGTCTCATTAAGCTGGGGTTGCGCCATTGTATTAGAGAAAAAAATTGATCGTATTAATGGATGTTTTCCGATTGTTTTTGTGGCTCTGATACTTCTAGCTTTCAGAGTTTTGCGCTCTCTTGATATTTGCGTTTTTTGTCACATTACAACATTAATGATGGTTCCTATTGGCTTTGATAATTAAAAAAATTGAAAATGTTCAACAGCTTTAATTAATAGCTCATTGTTTTACCGGCTGTGACACCGTTTTGTCCCAATATTTTGAGTTGTCGCTTTTGTAGTCTTATGACACAATCTGGAAAAAAGACAGGTCTTAGTGATTTTCTATGGAGGATAAGGGAACCTACTTCATAATTTGTTGATAACTTCTGATTTCATGCTTTGAAAAGAAAATTTTTCAAAAAATAGACATTTAAAACTTTGACCATTTGTTTTTTTTGGCAAAATGACCTAGTCTCAATCAAGACCGGTGTCATGTTTTCTGAAGAAGTACATTTTTTTAAAGATAATTTTTATACTTTCAACTTATGCACTATCTAAAGCAAATAGGATTTTGGTTCTGGTTTCATCTAGTGCCATTTTGACTTCAATATTAAATTTTCGTACAAGATTTTGGTTTTTGGTCCTAAATGACGTTTTTTAAATGGATTTGTTGTGTTTTGTCTCCTAATCTCATCAATGGCAGGTCTCACAATTTCTCCATATTGGCATTATTTGATAAATTGTTTCACTAATGACTAGTCCGATTGGCTCCGAAGGAGTTACACAATCTATCTATCTATTATATTTGTAATGACTTTGCCTCGCTTTATTTTTGCTTTTGTAGATTTGTTACCGAGTAGCTATTAAGACAATTCCCAACTGCTTTGAAGTGAATTACAAGTTAATTTTGTAGTTTAGGTTTTATCTGATGCTATTTGATTTAATTTATTTGATTTTTTAATTTGTTTAGTGGTTTTTTGTTTTAAAATTGTTTTTTTTCTCATTTACCAACCATTTTTTTGTGTTATTTTTTGAAAAAAAATTTTCTCATCATCATTTTGTAGACAACTAAATTTAAAATGTGGAGAGGGATCCGAACATTGTGTTCAAACTCACGTTCCTAGCCTTATTAAAAAGTTTAAGGCGTGCGTCATTCTTCCTTCATCTTTCCTGCTCAGCAGAAATGAATTTATTGTTCAATTGGCCGCCTTAGGAACTTTGTGATTGATTTGATTATTGAATTAATAAAGGATTACAATGGTTTAGTATAAATTAATCCGTTTTCAGTTTCGAGTTCTGTTAAATTGACTGTTCTTCATGATTTCGGATGTTGTTATGGCTGAAAACTTGCAATCACTTTTCTTAACAATGTCGAATCAGTATCGGGCACAGATGGTAAATAGTGAACATATGGCAAAAAATCCACTGGGCATCAATGTTGTTGACATCGCCGGCCCCATTTGCAGGGTTGCAAAGAGTAGTCGGCTTCCGTAAAGACGAAGCTTTATTAGGTAGAAACTTTGTAGCCAATAAATAATTTTCAAGAAAATAACTGAGGTGAGAAAAAGATGAATACAAGAGATAACAAAGCAAATCATTTTAAAATCGGCGTTTCTAACTGACGGAGCGGTTAAAGGCAAAAAATTGTAATACCTGAAAATTCCGACACAAGCGAAAAGGGCTAAAGCGGAGGTTGCTGCGGTGTAGCAACTTTCTACACAGCGCGAAAACAAGATTCCCACCTGTTGCGGCCTGTACCTACCTGTACCTATCCGTACCTACCTGTAACTGATTATTACCACTCAAGAGTGACGGACCTTTTAATGTACTAGATTTTTCAAACAGTTTGTTGATCAACAATTAAGTAATGTGACTTCACATTAACGATAGTGTAGATTTCTGCAGGAAGAATTTATGGAAGCTGACTGCTAAAATGACGTGGATTTGTCCGTTGAATGTGATTGTAGTTTACTCTACAGAAATTTTACTTAGCTTGAGAACGGGGCGGATCTTTTCACCGTATGCAATCTTTATTTTGACTGACCGAACAACTTTATCCGAGCCTGGATACACTTCTGTGGTACGGTTGAACCATATATAGTTCATATTCTGTTGTTTAAGTATAGTATCATTTTAGGTTTGCCCTTGTCTGACTTAAAGTCATAGTTCACATATGTTAAGTTTGCCGCCGACTAATAAGTCAACTTTTCAGTTTTGTTCACATCACCCACTTTTAATTATATTTCATTCCCGTAGCTTTCTTCATCTCAATTCAGTTGTTCTCAATCTACTTAGTTTTGCAATCAGAAGAATCCTATTGGATTCGAGGAGGAATTCCACGTCAGCAGATTTCGACTACGATCGTAACTCTATTGCTAAGCAAAACTAAAAGTGGTAATTCTACTAATTAGTAAAAGCTTGTATTCGTACCTCGAATCCAGTTCTAAAATTATAAAGCGGATTTGTGGCTCAAATACGTACCTCCACAGTCAGAGGTGTCACATGGCGCAGTCAGCAGGCAAAGAACGTGCAGTCCTTGGAATCGAACCCTTTTGGGAGAAACCAACACTAGAACCACCTTTGAGATGGGACCGCTGCCAGATAATGTTGAAGTTGGCTATCATGGCAAAAGACGGCATTTCAATTGAAGCTCTACGCGAAGACCCCGCGAATAAGGTCACCCTACTTTCTGAACCTGTATACGAGGATAATGTTGAAAACAGCACATCACAGAGTGAGAGAGACCGAAAAACCCGAAACGAGCAAATTAAGAACTCGTGGCTAAATCGTTGTCAGAAGATAGAACTCGTAGGTATACTGTGTGGTGACAAACCCTGGGAGTATTGCCATAGCAAAGCTGTCTCTCTGACTTATCTCAGCCTGGGGATGGAGGGTAGACGAATATTTAGTTCTCAAGAACCGACTATCCAAATTGATCGGGTAACAACAAAAGGTCTTTGAGAAAGCCTTGATAAAGTGTTTACTAAACAACGCAATATCACCTTTGACCGGTATAATTTCCTCACCAGGAAACAACCGAAAGGAGAACCTGTAGAAAAGTTCTACGGTTGCCTTCGGGAACTGTCTTTGAATTGCAATTTAGGAAGCAAAGAAGAATCAATTATTCGTGACGTCTTCATAGCAAACATGCAAGATGGTGAAATGCAAAGGGAATTGCTAAAGGAAACAAGAACAGCTAAAAAGGCACTAGAAGTTGTCATGAACATTCAAATGGGCATACAAAACCAGTTAAAAATATCTGGGACCTCTGCTCAGACAACTACGAACGAGATTACAAGTGCATTCGTGAACAATGTACAAGGATCTTGGAATAGATCACGTCCATCAACTAGTCAATTCGCAAAGCCTACAATTTGTTCAAACTGTGGTTATGGATGGTCAACCACACATCGTCAAAATTGCCCTGCCCGTGGGAAGAATTGTAAAAATTGTGGCATTGCTAATCATTTCGCGAAAGGTTGTCGGAAACCTAACCATCCATACAAACCGAAACCCAGAGTAAACAATGTAGATGATTCTATCACCGAGGCGGCCACAGTGGGAACTTCAGCAACAGCGGCAGAACAAGTCAACCATATAGATAGATTACTCCAAAAACAAGGTATCTACGACGCAAACTACGATTCGGATTACGACGACTATGATAATTGTGTTGCTACGATTTCAATTAATAACGACACTCGAGAGGTCGAACCGGTGAATTTAGACATCTGTGTCGGGAATACCAAGACAAAGGCTTTGGTGGATTCGGGGAGCGCGTGCACTATAATCAATAAAAGTCTCGCAAACACTGTGGTGTCGGAGTGTAAGGAAAGCTTTTGGGTACAGTCACCGGAGATGCATGACCTAAAAACCTTTTCTAATGATATAATCAAGATCATTGGAGTGATTAATACATCAATCAAGTGTAATGATTGGGTGGCTACGTGCGTTGATGTGACAGTGGTGGAAGATGGTCATAGACCCATCATCGGACGAGACCTCTTCCCAAAGCTAGGGTTCTCTCTTACCCAGTTGAAACAAATCGCAAATGTTGATCAAAAGCAATGCTTAATCAAGAAACAGATTGCATTTGATTTTCCCGGTCTTATCACAAGAATCGGTAAATCTTTGAGACATTCAGTTAATTCCACATTTCATAAACATTTTACACCTACACATCAAAAAGGACGGAGAGTCCCAATTAATTTACAACCACTAGTTAATGCGGAACATAAAAAATTACTTGACGAAAAACACATCATAAAATTAAACAGTTGTTCAGATAAAAATTTCATTTCAACTATAGTTATCACGGTTAAAAGAGATAAAACAGTTAAGCTAGCTTTAGATTCCAGAATTTTGAATAAATCTATCCATAAAAACAAATATCAAATGCCGAATATAGATAATTTAATTTACATTGGATTTGAAGTACGCATACAATCGACTTAATTTAGACCCGTAAACGGCCCGGCATTGCAAATTTAATATTATTAGCGGTGAGGGAACGGGTACATATCGTTTCATTACCGGTTTCTACGGACTAACTGACATGCCAGCAGCATTCCAAAAAGTAATGGATTGTACATTAGTTGGACTTAAGAATACCCATTGTTTCTTGGTCGATATTATAATAGTTAGTCGTGGTTCTAAATAAGACCACTTAAAGCTAGTCTACAACTGTTCAAAAAAATTGAACGATGACAATTTAAGAATAAATTTACATAAATATCACTGCGCTAAAACCGAAATTGAATGGTTAGGACACAAATTTACTCAGTCAGGAATCGCACCACTTGAATCAAAAACAGCAGCAATTTTCAATTTATCAGCACCTAAAAATCTAAAACAATTACCCTCATTTCTAGGTTCCGTCCATTATCTAGGGAAATTCATTCCTAATTTATCACAATTATGTCATCCACTTCGGCCATTACTTAAAAAGAACACAAAATTTGTCTGGAATGATGAACATGAAAATCACTTCCAATCAATTAAAAATAAAGTAGCAAATGCAACAGAAAATACACATTATAATCCACACTTGGAAACGCGGATCAAATGCCACGCATCTAGAGCGGGATTAGGAGCAGCATTAGAACAACGTTCACCGACAGGTTGGCATACAGTTGCATTCGCGTCTCGTTTCCTCAACTCAAACGAGGAACGTTGTAGTGTAAATGAACTAGAATTATTAGGGGTTGTGTGGTCCGTAGAATTTTTCAAATAATATTTATTTGGCAAATCATTCACAATCATCACAGATACAACGATCTTGGAATAGATCACGTCCATCAACTAGTCAATTCGCAAAGCCTACAATTTGTTCAAACTGTGGTTATGGATGGTCAACCACACATCGTCAAAATTGCCCTGCCCGTGGGAAGAATTGTAAAAATTGTGGCATTGCTAATCATTTCGCGAAAGGTTGTCGAAAACCAAACCATCCATACAAACCGAAACCCAGAGTAAACAATGTAGATGATTCTATCACCGAGGCGGCCACAGTGGGTACTTCAGCAACAGCGGCAGAACAAGTCAACCATATAGATAGATTACTCCAAAAACAAGGTATTTACGACGCAAACTACGATTCGGATTACGACGACTATGATAATTGTTTTGCTACGATTTCAATTAATAACGACACTCGAGAGGTCGAACCGGTGAATTTAGACATCTGTGTCGGGAATACCAAGACAAAGGCTTTGGTGGATTCGGGGAGCGTGTGCACTATAATCAATAAAAGTCTCGCAAACACTGTGTTGTCGGAGTGTAAGGAAAGCTTTTGGGTACAGTCACCGGAGATGCATGACCTAAAAACCTTTTCTAATGATATAATCAAGATCATTGGAGTGATTAATACATCAATCAAGTGTAATGATTGGGTGGCTACGTGCGTTGATGTGACAGTGGTGGAAGATGGTCATTGACCCATCATCGGACGAGACCTCTTCCCAAAGCTAGGGTTCTCTCTTACCCAGTTGAAACAAATCGCAAATGTTGATCAAAAGCAATGCTTAATCAAGAAACAGATTGCATTTGATTTTCCCGGTCTTATCACAAGAATCGGTAAATCTTTGAGACATTCAGTTAATTCCACATTTGATAAACATTTTACACCTACACATCAAAAAGGACGGAGAGTCCCAATTAATTTACAACCATTAGTTAATGCGGAACATAAAAAATTACTTGACGAAAAACACATCATAAAATTAAACAGTTGTTCAGATAAAAATTGCAAATTTAATATTATTAGCGGTGAGGGAACGGGTACATATCGTTTCATTACCGGTTTCTACGGACTAACTGACATGCCAGCAGCATTCCAAAAAGTAATGGATTGTACATTAGTTGGACTTAAGAATACCCATTGTTTCTTGGTCGATATTATAATAGTTAGTCGTGGTTCTAAAGAAGACCACTTAAAGCTAGTCTACAACTGTTTAAAAAAATTGAACGATGACAATTTAAGAATAAATTTAACTAAATATCACTGCGCTAAAACCGAAATTGAATGGTTAGTACACAAATTTACTCAGTCAGGAATCGCACCACTTGAATCAAAAACAGCAGCAATTTTAAATTTATCAGCACCTAAAAATCTAAAACAATTACCCTCATTTCTAGGTTCCGTCCATTATCTAGGGAAATTCATTCCTAATTTATCACAATTATGTCATCCACTTCGGCCATTACTTAAAAAGAACACAAAATTTGTCTGGAATGATGAACATGAAAATCACTTCCAATCAATTAAAAATAAAGTAGCAAATGCAACAGAAAATACACATTATAATCCACACTTGGAAACGCGGATCAAATGCGACGCATCTAGAGCGGGATTAGGAGCAGCATTAGAACAACGTTCACCGACAGGTTGGCATACAGTTGCATTCGCGTCTCGTTTCCTCAACTCAAACGAGGAACGTTATAGTGTAAATGAACTAGAATTATTAGGGGTTGTGTGGTCCGTAGAATACTTCAAATATTACTTATTTGGCAAATCATTCACAATCATCACAGACCATCGAGCACTACTTTCAATTATGAAAGAACACTGGTCTAACAAATCATATAATAGTCGTTTAACCCGTTGGGTAGATCGTCTTTTACTCTTTGATTTTAACATTGAACACATACCAGGCGCAAAAATGAGGCTGGTAGATTATATTTCCCGCCAACCAAATCAAGAAGCAAAAGTTACAAACAAATACGATGAAGAATTTGCGGTAGCAACAATTACCCGCATTCGTGACGCTATTGCAGCAATTTATGTAAATACCACACAGCAAAACTGTCAATCACAGCACTTTTGCAGCGTCAATCACGCACATTCCACACGTGCCTCACATCCTCACCCAACAAACTATTCCAATTTGCTTTCTTCCATTAATCGTAATACCACTCAGTTGCTTCTCGAGAACTCTGCAAACGCAGCTCAAATCCATTCAATTCAAATTCAAATTCACACTCAAGGCCGTCCTCACCAGTAAGGACGCGGTTCTTAGAGAAGTGCGAGACTGCATCTTACAAAATGACCCGCAACGGTGTAGGGAGGTGAACCCCTACTTGTTTTCCTACTGGAGGGACTTCACGTACGGTCAGTTTGTGTATGTGTGGACGAACGTGTGGCAATTCCACACTCCATCCAAGATGCCGTGCTCGAAAGTTACATCTAACGCACCCTTGGACAGCATGCGTTCTGGCCGTATATGCACCTTGAAATTCTCAACAAGGCTGCCCAGTGCAAGCCTTGTACTGATATTGGTAAGAATCTCAAACCCGTTCTTCCGGCGTCGAAATGGAAGCCTTTATTAAATTGTTCAGAACCAAATGAAGAAATACAAATTGATTTCGGCGGCTCCATTACGAATGAAAAAGATCAAGATATTTATTTTCTTGCATGCATTGACCGTTTTTCCAAATATCCTACTGTAGAAGTCATTGATAAAGCTAACGAACCTAATGTAATTAAATTTTTAGATGAGTACATTCAAATACACGGTGTTCCCCGAAATTTTAGGTTAGATCGAGTACGTTGTTTAATTGGATATAAAGTTCAGAATTTCTGCAAACAAAATAAAATTAACATAATCACGCTCCTGCTAATGAATATAGAGCTATTGGATTAGTAGAGCGTTTGATACAAACTATTAAACGACGCTTAAGCTGCATGAAATTAGATAGTAGAAATAACACATTCACAATTAAAGAAGCAATAAGGTCAATTGTCTATCAATTACGTATATGCAAACCAAAGACAACAACAAATGTAACACCTTTCCAAGCACATTTTGGACGGAAGCCAAATACACCACTTAGTAATATTAGCACAATACCAAAACCATCAAATTTATCATATGAAAACATTCTTCACCACTATTTAGACGCTGATATTGTTCCTGTGGAGGACTACCTTGATGAAAACGGATGGGTGACCGGTGACCGCAGCGACATACTAATCGAAGAGGCGATGCAAAAGGCTCAAGTGGACGCTGGGCGTAGATATAATGGAGACACGAACAGATCGGTATCCCGGTTCATCATGCATCCAAACCTCAATAACCCAATTTTGCGGTCGGAAAAGTCGCTGGAAATCAAACTGGCACGCAAAGTGTCCAAGAGAGATCTTCGTGGCCTATGGGAAACATTGGTCCCGGGCAGTACGGTTGTCAGAACTTCTGACACGAGAACAGTCATTAAGGAACCCGGACTCCCTGAGGTACGTGTGAGGAACAGCGATATTGCCAAATTCGGCACTCGTGCTGAACGTAATACAGAGATATGGCAATACGCTCAAAGACGTCCTCTTCCCTATGAGAAGACCACGGAAGAAAAACTTGCTCAACACAAAAAAGATCTTAAAAAGAAGTATCGTGGGGAGATCAAAATTCGCCATAGACCTACCCAGTCTGATGCGGTCTCAGGAGTTTCATCGGCCAATAGCAATATATCGAAGGCCATGTCTTCGCGCAAACCAAAGAAGCCGCAACCGGGAAGTAATCGCTCAAGAAAATCGTCCACCACTTTAAATACATTCAATGCATCCTCTGTTACTGCGTCATCGGTCACCTCGTCAACCGCTTCGCCGTCTACACCGAAAACCAAAAGAAATCGAAGAGCTCCAGATTATTTTGGTTTCGAGAACTCAGTCTGTTCCATTAGCGATGACTCTGCCCCTGCACCCAAAAGACAAAAGACCGCAAATCCCTTTATTGAAACAAAAATCCAGGAAGAGGCGTCACAGCCTCCTGCAACAGAGACAGATTTTGAGCTACCAGTAGTGAGTCCTCCTGCACCTCTTCCTGTCGGAACGTGGTCTCCGGAGAGTTACGAATACGACGATTATGCTAGGGAGATTAGCGTGAGCGTCTTTGACGCCGAAAACCTATTTTGAAAACTGAGTAAACTATTGTTCAAAACTAATTCCTTCATTGCATCTCAATTTTATTTCATTCAATTAGCAGCTATTTAATGTAAATCTGGATTCGCAGTACCATTGTGCAGATTTTCTGTTCAAGATCATTATTTATTTGTGAACGTGTTTAGTTTACAATTGCTAAATTAAATTTGGTTTCTTAGCAGTAAATCGTAACCATTCAATCTGTTAGGGATTCGCACCATAATTGTGCAATAATTTGTGCTTTGTATTTACGATTAAACGTAAAGTAATTTTGCTAGCATAAGTCCCACAATTCCACTGTAATTTTCTGTTGGTTGATGCTGCTCTCATTAATTTACTAATTATACTAACCAGTACATATGTTATTAATAAAATAAATTTTACACTGTTGCAGTTTAAAATTTAATTAGAGCCGAGGATATGTGGTACGGTTGTGCCATATTAAGTTCATATTCTGTTGTTTAAGTATAGTATCATTTTAAGTTTGCCCTTGTCTGACTTCAAGTCATAGTTCACAAATGTTAAGTTTGCCGCCGACTAATAAGTCAACTTTTCAGTTTTGTTCACATCACCCACTTTCAATTATATTTCATTCCCGTAGCTTTCTTCATCTCAATTCAGTTGTTCTCAATCTACTTAGTTTTGCAATCAGCAGAATCCTATTGGATTCGAGGAGGATTTCCACGTCAGCAGATTTCGACTACGATCGTAACTCTATTGCTAAGCAAAACTAAAAGTGGTAATTCCACAAATTAGTAAGAGCTTGTATTCGTACCTCGAATCGAGTTCTAAAATTATAAAGCGGATTTGTGGCTCATATACGTACCTCCACAGTCAGAGGTATCACAACTTCTATTACCTTTGCTAGAGGCCAGAGACCACGAGGTGTGAAATCTTCCAAAATCCAGACTAAGTCGTGAACTTTTAAGTTCTGATTTACTTTATGCCATTTAGAGCGTTTCTTCTGGTTAGGGAGATACTCTCTAAGAAATCAGTTCCAAAAATGTTGGGCTAGAATTTGTGATGTTTTCCAAGATTTAGTAACTGCTACTTTGCTTTGAGAGAAGGCTCCCGAAGGGAGAGTGATTGAGGGTCCACCCAAAAGGAAATGATTTGGCGTTAAAGGTAGTGGATCGTTTATATCGCTAGAAACATTCGTCAATGGTCGCGAATTCATGTTGGACTCAATTTCACAAGTGAATGTCGACAGCGTTTCGTCTGTTAGCGATCTTGAGCCAATGAATTTTTAGAGGGAGAGTTTGAAAACTTGAACTAACCTATCCCAGCTGCCGCCAAAATGCGGAGCCGGAGGGGGGTTAAATTTCCAATTGATTTCTATGTCTAAGATGTGGAGCTTAGATGCAAATTCTCGCGAGGATCTGAGAGCTTCTATTCCTTTTCTCAATTCGGAACAAGAGCCGACAAAAGATTTTCGGTTGTCAGAATAAAATATTTTTGGTTTTCCGCGGCGACTAATGAATCTGCGGATGCAACTCATTGTAGAATCTGTAGAAAGACTTTCCGAATTTTCCAAATGAACGGTCTTACAACTAAGCATGAAAATAGAAGGATATAACGGGTAGCAAAGTTACCACACTGTTTTATAGGAAAAGGACCTATGAAGTCCAGACCTGATGTTGCAAACGCAAAGTGATTTTGGAGCGCTAAACGTTCACTGGGCAGATCTGACATCTGAGGTGGATTAATTTCTTGAGCCATTCTTCGGCAAGGAATGCACTGACGTATTGTTCGTCTAGCAACAGCTCGGCATTTCAGAATCCAATAGTATTCCATTAGAAAGGATTGTGTTTGTTCAACACCAGAGTGACTATTCACTACATGAGTGTTCTTGATGAGGAGCTTAACGATTGGGTTAACCCCGTCTAAAATTAACGGATGGCGAGCAGTTTCTAAGACCATTGCCTTAGACAGCCGACTTTTGGCGCGGAGTTCATTCCTTGGGTTTATCCTTCCCATGTTATGTTCATTTCATGTGGCTCAGATCTTCGGTGATCGAGGTGTTGAGGTTGAGAAGTGTAAGATGAAAGCCTAAATCAAAACCAAGATAACGTGATCAACAAGATGCTGCTGGGTTTTTTAAAGGGAAATTATGCATCTCATTTAGGGAAATTTTGCTTCTCATTCGGATGAAAAAAGGCCAATTTACATTCAACTTTATCCTTTTGCCCTCTAGTGCCCGCCTATAAATGATATTTCTACACCCTCAGAGTACTGTTTTACGTCTAGGTTTACAAACACTGGCCCATATTCTTTTCAGGCATTATTTCAACATTTTCAGTACTCTTTTTCAATTACAGATTCGAGGGCGTGGGAGGGACCATCAGACGTCGACTTAGTTCAGTTGTAATGACCGGTCAGCCACCAATGAAGAATCCAGCAGCAACTGCAGCCACCTCCAATTTGGATCCCATTCCAGATGACGAATATGAAATAGAAGGCGAAGGAAAGCCGACCGAATCCACCGACAAGGAGCAAGCATCTGCAGAAGACGAGGAATCAAAATAAACGTAATTTTTAAAGTAATCGTAATACTTTGGAGTTTGAGAAGTTTTATTTATTTACATGCGCAATTTGTATTTAGATAAAAAATGTTTTTACCGAAGTTGTAAATTGAACTTCAAAGCAACTGGTAGAATTCAGTGATGAAATGAACCAGACAATTAAAAAAACTAGCCTCTATAAAAGTGAGGGTATATAACGCAAACTTAAGAAAATGTACAAATAAACCAATTTAAATGCGCGGCAGATTTACCTATCTTTTGGCAAATAGAATTATCTAAGTTTTAATAATAGCTTAACTGACAAAGTTACTCATGATGATCAAGCGTGTCTGCCAACACGCATGTCGAGCATGGGCATAAAAGAATCTGGAGCAAGGCACGGCGGCCCATTTTAATTCTGTATTAGCATCAAATTTTTTGGTTTATAGAATCACTAATCAACGTCCAGCAGAAAATCAAGCTTTCACTGATCTGGTGTAAACTTGAAACAGTCTTTCGCCACATACACAAGACGCACTCAAGCTTTAGATCGCCAGTTTGACAATTTGAAGTAACGTTAAATTTCTGCCACAAGGCGAGACTCATATCCTTATGTTTGCCCGAGTCGGCGCCTGGTACCTACCACAACAACGCACTAAATCAGCTAGACACTATTTTTATGCATTCCTAAAAGAATAAATTAATTCAGCAAAAATAAACAATAAAATGTTTGAGCCGAATATAATTTAGGAAATGTGATGCATGAGAATATCACTCAAACTCTACCGAGATTTTTTGCCAAATTTGCAGTTGACCGGCGAACAGTATTATAACATACAACACAAAGCAACCTACAACAATTATAATAGTTTCAAACGCCATCGATGTCAGATTTTGAGAAATTTTGTGAATTTCATTAAAACAGCGTCAGCATAACATTGAAAAAGTCGAATCCTTTAGCAACAGCAGAATAAGCTATGCAACGAGTTAATGTCTTATGTTCCTTAAAGAAAGCAGTGTGGATTGTCCTAAATACCTCTTTTTGTCAAAGCGCTGCATTTTTGGAGTCTCTTGTTGGCACTGTTGAAATTCGAACAAAGGTGACATCGTTTTTTCAAAATTATGTATTCTTGAATGCAGTTCAATATATCAAATAGCTTTCTGGGTAAAATTTGTGTTGCCTGGTCTTAGGAACTTCACAGGCATCAACCTTCCCAAGATTTCGAGATTTTCCGTTTTTTGTGAATTGAATTGTTTTAGCTGATTAAAACTGAGATGTGCGCCTTAAAAATATTTATCGATTACAAATTATTTTCTATTTTACTTTCACATGAACAGGGGTTATCTGATTTTTCTCAGCAGCTGAGATTGTTGTACAATAACAGCACTCTTTCACTTTGATTATTGAAATCAATTTTCTTATTTGAAACCGATGTTCTTATTTGAAATCGGAAATAAATAAACTTTCTTCAGCATTTCAATTCGCTTGACGTGGAGACTCAATTTTGTTGCGTTCTTCACCAGATAATAGGCTTTGAAACTCCTTTTTGGATACCTTGCAACAATCTCAGGAAACAGAAACTTGAAATCTGTACATCGTCATGAGTAGGAAACGAGAACATTATTTAGAGCCACGAAACGGAGTGAAGCCATTACTAGCCACATGACAATTATTTACGTCACCAAAGTTTGCTAATTATTAACTCTCGTAGGATTAATTTTTGTGGCTATGTCATAGTGTTGTTGGTAAAGAAAATAACAGCTGTAAACGATGTCCAAGTATTTCTGCCTTTTCGTCAATTCCTCGCCAAATCGCCTACACTCGGCTTTTTTACTACGCCAAACGATCAGGGGGATCTTCCACAAGGATATTTTGGAAACAAGGAAAAATTAATAGGCATCCTTTTTGGGCAGCTATTCACATTACAGCTACTTGGTACAAAGCCCTAAACAGGCGTTTTAAGAAAATTGTATAGTAGTGGAATTGAAGCAAATGGATAGTAACAATAGTAAATTCCGGCCGAAGCATTTACTTGTTAAATTTTCATTCAAAAATATCTGAAAAAGCAGAGTACCTTGGCCCAATTTTTGTTTCGATAAAGCAAGTATTCAAAAAATGCTTTAGAGCGAAAAATGGTGCTCACCTCACCGTATTGGTATCGAAGACATAAAAAATCTAACAAGTTACGAAACAATTTTCCGACTGCTCAGCGACTGAATGCCTTCGAGCGGTGCCAGTTTATCAAGTAACTGAACACAAAAATCACAAGTCGCAAAAATCGGTCGGTTAGACGAAGATCGCAGAAAAAGAAAAACATAGCCGGCAATTTGTCTAAAAACTTTAATTCGAAAATGGGTGTATAAATAAAAATATTTTTGGGCGCAAAAAGTTTTGACAAGGGAGGGGTTCAAATCTCAATCCTCTGCGTAAGCATCAGCTGCTTTAGCCACTGGGCTATCAGGCCATTTTAACCGTTTATCTGAGCATAAACCGACTAATGTTGGAAGAATTGCTCTCGAACGGCAGGCTGGTGGAAAAACATTTGACCCCGCCGGGATTCGAACCACTGACCTCCCACACCATAATCAGCTTCACTGCCCACTCGACTATCTGCCCCAACCGATTTCATCTCAGCAACAAGCTTTACTTCGCAGTGAGAGCAATAGAGATCACTCAAAAATGAAGAACGAAAGCGTTTAAAAGTCACTTGAAGTCAAAGAATGTTCTCGAAGAAAAACGGTCAAGAGAAAAATTCACATAAAGACCAACACGTTCACAATAATTGCTATGAACTTCGTTCAAGAGCAATTAAAAATCAATTTTTATTTAGCAACAGACCGAATTTCTGAATACGAGCAAATAATTTAGTTCACGCAAAAAGCAAGAAATCAAGAGTGGAAGTCACTTTAAAAGTCAACTGAAATGTCTATAGATGTTCTAAAACAAATCTAAAACCAAAGAGCATCAGACGCAACAAAACACAGCCAATAGAATACCAAAACTTTATTTCAGAAAACGGTCAGCTGAGATAAATCGAAAATGAAAAACTCAAGCTTGAAAAAGTAACAGAATCTTTTAGAACAAAAGCGCAAAAATTGTCCAGCGAAAATTTTGCACAAAAAGACACGTTTACAATATTTGCTTCAAACTTCGTTCGCGAGCAATTAAAATTCTCTCGGTTGGTGGGTGCGGGGGGTAGTCATGTGGTGTGGGGGAGGCAATCAGAGAGGTTTGATAGGTAGCTGGCTGATTTGTAGTTTAGATAGGAAGGCGGGACTTATATAGGATCAAAAATTCTCAACATGACCTTTTCACTTTGAATACAACCATCAGTTCCTAAACTCTATAGATTATAAACTAATCTTCAGTGAAAGTCCAATGTTCGAAAACTGCACGCACGTTCTAAAATAGAAGTCAATGTTCAAAAACCAAAGTCCGAAGTTCAAGTCATGAACAAACTTGCTTCAGCTAAAGAAAACCTTTAGAATAACAATACTACTCTTAGAGTCGTTCAAAACTTTGAGTACCGCAGTATAGCTACGCTCAGCTTACAGCTGTAATTAACGATGCAACTTCGTGTGAGAACAGTTAAACATCGGTTCCAGGTGAAAATAGCTTTAAAAATCTTTACCGTTCCCTTAAGTGTAGTGTGCATTCTCGACTTTCTTAGCTGCGCAATTATCACAAAATTACTCCATTTTTTTAAAAACAATTGAAAATACATTAGCTATTACTTCGTATAAACCCTCCAGCGGCCCATTCTGGATTCATCCAGCTATGTTTTTACAGTACTCTGCGAACCTAAAATTATCGCATCACAAAAGCAAACTAAAGTCAGTCATTGAATACCATCTATCCTACTTCATTGTAATCTTCATGACGTTGTGAGAAAAAATGTATGCAAAACTGTATTTCCGATTCAATTAGGTCAATTTCAGTTAACAGAATAGGCAATAACATTAACTTAAAGTAAATTTATTCTTAAATCTACTTTGATTACATACAATAGAATTTTAGTATCTTTTTTGTTTCTCACACCCCCAGCTTAGTAAGTAAATGCGTCCTCCTGTAACAGGAGGGGGCGGAGGAGGGGGCGTCTGTAACAGAAAAGATCTAGGTGTAATAAGTTTGAGGTTGACTGGTTGCTAATAATTCACAAGATGACATCGTATTCAACGTTCACAATATGACAATATAATGCAAAGAATGTTGCTATTCTCTCCACTCTGCTTCAAATTAGCTGACAATAAGTTCAACCGTAGAGAAGTAGATGAAGAAGGTCTTACTGAAGCCAGTTGATACGTATAAGATGTATGCTCCTCACAAATATACAATCCAACGCCCCTTTCCCCACTTTAATTTGCTCCGGGCTGTCATTTTCGAATCAAACAAAGTTTTGCGTTCCAACGAAATAACGGCCAGCTAACAGACGTAAACTTCCATATGTTATTTATAGTCACGTTGATTTTAACTTGCATTATCCACAGGTGACAAAAGTATCCCAAGTAAATGACAAACAACAGGTACGCAAAGACTGTTTCCCAAAAGTGCATATCTTTGCTTCAAACTAATATTCCCAGGAAACTTGAATTCTCTCGGAAATCCCAACAAAGAACTGATCTCATATTCTGTAAAATAACGGTACGAATCACCGTTGACTGTTTTGACACGCAATATTGATCCCGACTTGCCTATACATCTCGGGTATCCTTTTGTAAAACAAGACGATTCTAAACTATCTTTGTCACAAATGTGAAACTTTTCTACAAATTCTTTACCCTTTAGTATTATATAATTCGTATGAGAATGGCTTAAATTATTGCTGCCATTACCAACAACTGATGAATGAGCCGTGCTTTGAATTGCTACTTGTAAATTCTTATTTAACGTTTCATCTAAAAAGCAACTCAACGGTTTGATTTTAGAATGATATTGATCACAAAATGGGTGGCATTGGTGATATTGGTCTTCTAATTGATTTTGAGGAGCAATTTCATTCGACTCCGATTCTCTTTCCTCGTTAAATTTCTCAACAGGCTTCAGAACCAAGTCCGATATTCTCCCATTGCCTTTAACTTTTAACCGTTTTGCGAGCAAATAATAACGTGGCCTTGAGTTAGGGATTCCAAACTGAAAAGGAGTTAAAATGAATTCTTGCACATCAAATCCTTTCAAAATTAGAACCTCGACCAGAAGTCTCCGAGGGGATGATTTTTCAAAACCCTGAACGTTCTCCATAAGTACAAAAGGAATCGGTTTAGAAGCAGATTGAAAGCGTTCAATTATGAACAACAGCGCTTCGCATCTGAAATCGTCTTCGGCTTTTCCTTGTCCAAGTCTAGTGAAAGGTTGGCAGGGCGGACTCATAGTTAGAATATCAAATTTGGATTCACTAAACCACGTTTCCGGTAATGATTCCACATTTTTGCAAATAGGAGCTGCGCCAAAATTCAAATGATAAACTGAGTTTGCATTCTGATTGTTGTCAACTGCTATAACATCAAACGTGTGCTGATGGATGTTTGAATCGCAATCTTTTTGAAAACTTTTCAATGCGTAATGCATTCCTCCGATTCCCGAAAATAACTCTAGAACTTTCATTGCGATTGAAAACGACAAACATGTATATCTGAAGCAACATTCAGGCTATCAATTCACGCTATGAATCGCAAGCTCAACTTCAACACAGAACACTACGACCATTTTCAATTTTGCTCCGCTAAATCACTTTTTTTTTGAAAAAAGATGACAACAAGAATGACTTAGAACTTTTTCGATCGTTTTCTGCCTGTGTACTTCGAATCATTGGCGACTTGCTTGCCCTGTCTTCTCATTCGATCCTTCTTTTTCAAAACCCACTGCTTCCTCGTTAGTGTCTTTTTGTTAACTCGTCCTTGCCTCACCCTTTCGTTAGCTGTGTAGACACATTGACTTCCATCATCCTCCCCTAAAGCCTTGGGCATTTGGAAAGTTGCGTCACCACACGACAGTACAAGATACACCTTCTTTGCTTTAGAACTGTTCGGGAAATCTACCATCAACCCTCCATTGAAGCCAGCCCTGGTTGCTTGTTTCACAATCAATTCTGCTTGTTGAGGTGAGTCGGGGTAAAATTGTAAAACGACTTTCGAATTCCGTTTCATGCATGAGTAGAGAGTTGTAAAGAAAATAAAGAGACGTCTGAAGGGATTCTCGGCTGAAGAGTTTGAATTACAGAGCCATTGTAGCGCAGACACACTAATAGCACCATCGAACATGCCGGGTCGGAACATTCCAACGCCCTAAATCAATTAACATCTACATAAAGGGTAAACATACCCGGCAGATTGTCGGAAAATAGCCGCCGTTGATTCCCATAACCAAGATTGGGATTGAAAGAAGAGAAAAACTAATGAAAAAAATGGCTTTGTACACAAGCAATTTTAAAATGCGAATTATTTTGATGTCATTTTGAAGCTGAACATACTCCTGCTAGAGGCTAGTATCAATACCAATAAGTTCCGAGTAACGGATATCTAAAATTGGGCTTTATGGGTTTATCCCATTTCTGTTTCTGATTTCGTTTTTTGATGCTGAGTCTGTTCATTTTGAATTGCTTTGCTGAGCAACTGATGTTCAAAATCACTTTTAGCAGAATGAGAGAAGAGTGAAACTAGCCTAGAGATGTCACAAGGATTTCGAGCAAAATGTTGAACAAGCTGTGAACAAAGGTAAAGAGCAAAAATTTTAATTCGACGAAAAAACGTTGTTTTTTTTAGTCGAATTAAAATTTTTGCTCTTTACCTTTGTTCACAGCTTGTTCAACATTTTGCGTGAAATCCTTCTGACATCTCTAGGCAAGTTTCACTCTTCTCTCATTCTGCTAAAAAAGGACAACTACTGCAAAAGTTTAAATATACCCATTAACCCACGCACAAGCCCTGAAAGAAGTTTATTGGCCAATAAAGATAAGAAATCGAGAAATATGACGAATCTTATATAAAGTAGAAAACTGCGCCTTTTCAAGTTTTTCAATTTGCAAAAATAAACCATTTTTGTGACTCCAAATCTGACCAGTAACCCATCTGCAAGACCTAAACAAATTTCATAGGCCCGTAAAGATCAAAAACGAGGAGAATGACAAAAAAATCTCAAATTCTAAAACAATTGAAAATTTTAATGCAACGTTGCTAAAATTTATGATAATTGCGTAATGAAGATCGAAAAACTAGGAACATGATAAAACTTGAAAAATCTCAAAACTTATCAAAGCTTAAAAAATGCATAAATTCTTGAAATTAAAAGGTTGAAAACCGTACCGTTGCCCCTACCACCTATGCGGTATCAAACTGTCAAACCAAGAGGAGGATCCCTGGCCGTTGAGGCAACAAAAACTGAACAAAAGAAACATTTTAAAGAAAACCGGAAAAAAATTGCCAATTTTATCACAAAATTGTGATATAATAATGTTGAATACTATCCATTGGCACTAGAAAAGATGCAGTAACCAGTATAAAACTCTAGAATAGTTGCTCTAGCTCCTGGGTTGAAAGTTTTTAAAATAAAGGGAAAAAAAATCGAGTTTCATGAAAACACCGGTAAAATTTGTGATATTGAAAAACCAAAAACCATTCCATTGCCAACAAAAAGCATTTAGTATTATCAAACTCTAGAGGAGGCTACCTGGCCCCGAAGGGTCGAGAAAATAAATGAAAATGACAAAAAATTTCAGAACCCTTTGAAAAAAATTCAAGTTCTATAAAAAAAATAGCAACAATTCGTGATATCAAAATCTTGAAAACCACTCCTTTGCCCTAAACAACTATGCAACAACAGGCTATCTATCACTGGAGAAGGTTCCTTGGCCCGTGGGGATAGGAATACTAAAAAAACCGACCAAAACTTTTAAAACGCTTGAAAAAATACAGTTGCTATTTTTTCAAGCGTTTTAAAAGTTTTGGTCGGTTTTGGTCACACAAAAAATTGCTACAATTCGTAATATTAAAATCTTAAAAATCATTAAATTGCCGCTAAAAAATATGCACTAACCTATTATCAAACCCCAAATGAGGTTCCCTGAACACTGAGACCGCAAAAACCAAATGAAAAAAAAATTAAAAACAAAAAAATTCCAAAAGTTAGTATCCTTTTCAGTGTTTATCATTGCAGCAGAAGATCGATTGAGTGTTTATCATTGCAGCACCAAAACATATATCTTAAAAAATGGTCAGAAAAAGTAATTGTGTCTTGCAGGAGATCTCTATCAATTTTGACAAACGTCAATTTAAAACTGATCAAACCGAAAAATGAAAAAATTATTTCACCAATTTGGGCTCAAAAACTTAAAAAATGACCCTTTTAACCTTGAATTTAGGCCTTCCTAGGCGGCTTCAGCACTCTAAGCAGTTAAAAGACTACAAAAACCTACCTCTATAAGCACTCGAAGGACTACTTAAGCCCACTTTGGGCTTCTAATGAAACTTAATGCCCGCTGGGCTTTACGTGTTTATCCCGTTTTGAAAGATCAAGGTAATGAAAATAGTGCGAAAACATCTTACCAAAAAAAACATAGCAGTACAAGTCATGAAATACAACTCAAAGATTTGAATGAAAAACTCAGATGTACTCCACCTGACCAGCAGATGAATTGAACAATACAAGCCAGAAGATAAACAAAATCATTTTAAAAAAATTGAGAAACTAAAAGAATCAATACTAACTAAAAATATACTCATCTCTTGAAGATTTTAAACCTAAGGCAAAATTTTTCCCTTTAAAAATACTTATTTCAAAAATATGTTCAAAGCCATTTTTTCCTGAAATCAGTTCAGTATTATATCTGCAAGACCTGAAAAATATTCATTGGCCCTTGAAGATCGATTAACTCGAAAATGACCAAATAATTTAAGAAAAAGAAATCAATTGCAAACTAAAAGGAAATATTACTGAAAATTGTGATATAAATATCTTCAGACTGATTTCTGCGTCTCTAGAAACTATTCAGTACCCCAATTCCAAGCTTTAAAAAACTCATTGGCTCATAGATCGATCGGCAGTAATTTTTAGAAAAAATTTCAAACCTCAAAAAATAGAAACTTTCTATTAAAATGTTGAAAGCCATTCAACTGCCCAAACCATTGAAACTAAAAGACTTGCAGTAACTTTTTATCAGAACGTGTAATAGGTTTTCTTGCAGTTGAGAATGGACAAATATCAAAAACTGACAAAAACTTTAGGAAAACTTAAAAAAACTCCAGATTTTATAAAAAAAAAGCTAAAAATCGAGACATTAAAATGTTAAAAACCATTCCATTGTTACTAGAAGCTATCCAGCGGCCTATTAACAAACCTCAAAGGATATGGCCTGGTCCCTGAAGCTGGAAAAACTGAAAAAAGACGAAAATTTTCAAAAACCTGAAAAAGGCGAATGTTGTCAAAAAAAAATTGCTGAAATTTGTGATATTCAAAAGTTGAAACTCATTCCATGGCAACTAAAAGTTTTTCAGTAACTTATTATCCAACACCTAATGAGGTTTTCTGGCCCCTGGGACTCAAACAACGAGAATTATGATAATGAATGTCAAAAAATAAGAAAAAAATGAACGTTTTGTCAAAAAATGCTAAAATTCAGGATGGCAAAATTTTCTGGCCCCTGGGACTCAAACAACTAGAATTATGATAATGAATGTCAAAAAATATGAAAAAAATTGAAAGTTTTATCAAAAAATGCTGAAATTCATGATGGCAAAATGTTGAAAACCATTCCATTACCACCAGAAACTATTAAGTAATCTAGCATCAAACCCCATATCAAACCCTAGAGGAGGTTTCGTGACAATTAGGGCTGAAAAAACTCACAAAAACCAAAAATTTTCAAAAAAACCTGAAAAAAATTGCAAAAATTAGTATCATTTTGCGTGTTTGTAGTAACAAAACAAATAGCTCATAAAATGGTCATAACAAGCAATTTCGCCCGCAAAAGGTCTTCATCAACTTTTAAAGTTCAGCCCAAGTCTAATCACAGAAAAAAACTAAAAAATCACAAAAAACATGAAAAATTGCACCATATTGAGCCCAAAACTCCTAAAAATGAGCTTTTAATCTTAAATTAGGGCCATCCCAACAGCTGCATCACTATAAGCACTCGAAGGACTACTTAAGCCCACTTTGGGCTTCCAATGAAACTTAATGCCCGCTGGGCTTTACGTGTTTATCCCGTTTTGAAAGATCAAAGTAATGAAAGTAAATGAAAACATCTTACCAAAAAAAAACATAGCAGTACAAGTCCTGAAATACAACTCAAAGATTTGAATGAAAAACTCAGATGTACTCCACCTGACCAGCATATGAATTGAACAATATCGAGAAATATGACGAATCTTATATAAAGTTGAAAACTGCGCCTTTTAAAAGTTTTTCAATTTGCAAAAATAAACCATTTTTGTGACTCCAAATCTGACCAGTAACCCATCTGCAAGACCTAAACAAATTTCATAGGCCCGTAAAGATCAAAAACGAGGAGAATGACAAAAAATCTCAAATTCTAAAACAATTGAAAATTTTAATGCAACGTTGCTAAAATTTATGATAATTGCGTAATGAAGATCGAAAAACTAGGAACATGATAAAACTTGAAAAATCTCAAAACTTATCAAAGCTTAAAAATTGCATAAATTCTTGAAATTAAAAGGTTGAAAACCGTACCGTTGCCCCTAACACCTATGCGGTATCAAACTGTCAAACCAAGAGGAGGATCCCTGGCCGTTGAGGCAACAAAAACTGAACAAAAGAAACATTTTAAAGAAAACCGGAAAAAAATTGCCAATTTTATCAAAAACTTGTGATATAATAATGTTGAATACTATCCATTGGCACTAGAAAAGATGCAGTAACTAGTATAAAACTCTAGAATAGTTGCTCTAGCTCCTGGGTTGAAAGTTTTCAAAATAAAGGGAAAAATTCGAGTTTCATGAAAACACCGGCAAAATTCGTGGTATTGAAAAACCAAAAACCATTCCATTGCCAACAAAAAGCATTTAGTATTATCAAACTCTAGAGGAGGCTACCTGGCCCCGAAGGGTCGAGAAAATAAATGAAAATGACAAAAAATTTCAGAACCCTTTGAAAAAAATTCAAGTTCTATAAAAAAAATAGCAACAATTCGTGATATCAAAATCTTGAAAACCACTCCTTTGCCCTAAACAACTATGCAACAACAGGCTATCTATCACTGGAGAAGGTTCCTTGGCCCGTGGGGATAGGAATACTAAAAAAACCGACCAAAACTTTTAAAACGCTTGAAAAAAATAGCAACTGTCACACAAAAAATTGCTACAATTCGTAATATTAAAATCTAAAAAATCATTAAATTGCCGCTAAAAAATATGCACTAACCTATTATCAAACCCCAAATGAGGTTCCCTGAACACTGAGACCGCAAAAACAAAATGAAAAAAAAAATAAAAACGAAAAAATTCCAAAAGTTAGTATTGTCAAAAAAATTGCTGAAATTTGTGATATTCAAAAGTTGAAACCTATTCCATGGCAACTAAAAGTTTTTCAGTAACTTATTATCCAACACCTAATGAGGATTTCTGGCCCCTGGGACTCAAACAACTAGAATTATGATAATGAATGTCAAAAAATATGAAAAAAATTGAAAGTTTTATCAAAAAATGCTGAAATTCATGATGGCAAAATGTTGAAAACCATTCCATTACCACCAGAAACTATTAAGTAATCTAGCATCAAACCCCATATCAAACCCTAGAGGAGGTTTCGTGACAATTAGGGCTGGAAAAACTCACAAAACAAAAATTTTCAAAAAAACCTGAAAAAAATTGCAAAAATTAGTATCATTTTGCGTGTTTGTAGTAACAAAACAAATAGCTCATAAAATGGTCATAACAAGCAATTTTGCCCGCAAAAGGTCTTCATCAACTTTTAACGTTCAGCCCAAGTCTAATCACAGAAAAAAACTAAAAAATCACAAAAAACATGAAAAATTGCACCATATTGAGCCCAAAACTCCTAAAAATGAGCTTTTAATCTTAAATTAGGGCCATCCCAACAGCTGCATCACTATAAGCACTCGAAGGACTACTTAAGCCCACTTTGGGCTTCTAATGAAACTTAATGCCCGCTGGGCTTTACGTGTTTATCCCGTTTTGAAAGATCAAGGTAATGAAAATAGTGTGAAAACATCTTACCAAAAAAAACATAGCAGTACAAGTCCTGAAATACAACTCAAAGATTTGAATGAAAAGATCAGATGTACTCCACCTGACCAGCATATGAATTGAACAATACAAGCCAGAAGATAAACAAAATCATCTAAAAATATTGAGAAACTAAAAGAATCAAAACTAACTAAAATATACTCATTGCCAAAACTCTTGAAGCTTTTAAACCTAAGGCAAAATTTTTCCCTTTAAAAATACCTATTTCAAAAATATGTTCAAAACCATTTTTTTCCTGAAATCAGTTCAGTATTATATCTGCAAGACCTGAAAAATATTCATTGGCCCTTGAAGATCGATTAACTCGAAAATGACCAAATAATTTAAGTAAAAGAAATCAATTGCAAACTAAAAGGGAATATTGCTGAAAATTGTGATTTAAATATCTTCAGACTGATTTCTGCGTCTCTAGAAGCTATTCAGTAACCCAATTCCAAGCTTTAAAAAACTCATTGGCTCATAGATCGATCGGCAGTAATTTTTAAAAAAATTTTCAAACCTCAAAAAATAGAAACTCTTTCTACTAAAATAATGAAAGCCATTCGACTGCCCCAGACCATTGAAACTAAAACTTTTTATCAGAACGTGGAATAGGTTTTCCTGCAGTTGAGAATGGACGAATATCAAAAACTGACAAAAACTTTAGGAAACCTTAAAAAAATTCCAGATTTTATAAAAAAAAGCTCAAAATCGAGACATTAAAAAGTTAAAAACCATTCCATTGTTACTAGAAACTATGCAGTGCCCTATTAACAAACCTCAAAGGAGATGGCCTGGTCCCTGAAGCTGGAAAAACTAAAAAAAGACGAAAATTTTCAAAAACCCGAAAAAAGGCGAATGTCAAAAAAAAATTGCTGAAATTTGTGATATTCAAAAGTTGAAACCTATTCCATGGCAACTAAAAGTACTTCAGTAACTTATTATCCAACCCCTAATGAGGTTTTCTGGCCCCTGGGACTCAAACAACTAGAATTATGATAATGAATGTCAAAAAATATGAAAAAAATGAACGTTTTGTCAAAAAATGCTAAAATTTATGATGGCAAAAAGTTGAAAACCATTCCATTACCACCAGAAACTATTCAGTAATCTAGCATTAAACCCCATATCAAACCCTAGAGGAGGTTTCGTGACAATTAGGGCTGAAAAAACTCACAAAAAACAAAAATTTTCAAAAAAACCTGAAAAAAATTGCAAAAATTAGTATCATTTTGCGTGTTTGTGTTTGTAGTACCAAAACAAATAGCTCATAAAATGGTCATAACAAGCAATTTTGCCCGCAAAAGGTCTTAATCAACTTTTAAAGTTCAGCCCAAGAATCAAAGAAAAAAAACTAAAAAAAATCACAAAAAACATGAAAAATTGCACAATATTGAGCCCAAAACTCCTAAATATGACCTTTTAACCTTAAATTAAGGCCATCCCAGCAGCTGCACCACTATAAGCACTTGAAGGACTACTTAAGCCCACTTTGGTCTTCTAATGAAACTTAATTACCGCTGGGATTTACCTGTTTATCCCGTTTTGAAAGATCAAATTCATTGAAAAATGTGTGAACACATCTTAAAAAAAACACAGCGCACCAATACAATTCAAATTCTTTGAATTGTAATAAATACAGAACCCCAATACAATCCAGTTCTTGGATCGTAAATAGGAGAGCTAAATAGCCGGCTGAAAAGCTGAGGCGGCTATTAAACAGTAAAAATATAGTAACATAGCCGGCAGATTGCCAGAATAGCTGCGAAAGAATAGACCTGCCTGCCATATAGTAGAGATAGAAACAGATACAGATCTAAATCGAAAAATCGACGCCGCTCAAAAAACTAGGTTAAAAACATTCAGCGATAAAACACTTGTTAAAATTCATTCCACAGAAGCCTCTTATTAGGGACCTTTACTGCACATATGAGTTCCTTTGACCTTAAACAAATTCAAATTAAACTTAAGTTTTAAAGTGCAAAAGTCATTTTATTGAGTGAGGTAAGTCACGTATGACCAAAATCTAATCACGCAAATAACCTAAAAACTTTTGCTAAAGCGAGTGAGAAATGACGTCACGCGCGCAAATGCCGTTAGTGAGAGGAGGAAGTCATTCAGAAAATTTGACTTTCTCAGCTTTGCTGTGAACAAATGTAAAACGAAAAAAGAGCGTCAGACGACGAAACAAAAAAACATAGCCGGACAAGTCTTGACGTACAATTCAAAGAATTTTCATTGACTTAACAAACAACTAGACCTAGACCGGACAATGAGTGAATTGGGAAAACCATTTCTAAAAAAATCGGATGAAAAAAAAACAGAAAATCAATGACAAAATGCTGCTAGGGAGATTAAAAAAAACCACTAAGGAGATATGTAATTTTGATTGTAACAAAAAACTAGGTCCAGAATGAGCTGTGAATGGATTGGGAAAACTACTAAGCAAAAATCCGATCCAAAAAATCGAAAAAACAGTAAAAATCAGAGTGAAATTGTCGCATGTGAACAAAAAACCACTACCCAGAAACCGAATATTTTTGTTCAAACACCGTTTTCTCACTCTACTTTAAAATTAGAGTGAAAAAATTCACGCCGTAAAACTACTCGCTTTTCCGCTCCATTTCCTGTTTCGGCGTGACCAAAATCACCACTCCAATTTGACTCCAAAAGTCATGAAAATGTGTGAACAGATCTTAAAAAAAAACATAGCCGGAAGAATTCCGGAAACGACTCGAAGTGAAAATCCATTTAAACGCCATCCAACTACTCATCAAACGAAACGTGCCTTCAATAATTTATGATTATCTTGAAACAAAGTCATGTAACAAAAAAGTAAAAACAATAAAATCAAATCTGTTAAAATATGATAAATAATCTGATCAAATTTTGTTATAAATTGAGATCCCGAAAAAACGATCTCTGCCAAAATAACTTCATCAAAACAACTAGCACTTAAAAAAACCACTTATGTGAGTTTTGAAAAAATACTTTAGGCTAAATTATGAAAAAAAAAGCTCTTAAAAGCAACTTTCACTGAAAAACTGGAAAAAGTTACTAAATTTTTTAATATTTCAAATAACATATAAATCCAAAGAAAAATTCCCTTCAGCCAATAGGGTATCCAGATGCTCGCAAAACAATAGGCAAGTCATAATAGGCAAAGAAACTTAGCTAAAAACAGGAAAAAAAACGAAAAAGTGCAAAAAATTCAGAAAAATAGTTCCAATTTTCGCCATTTTTTTGTCATAATTCTCAACAAAATGATTCTTACCCACAAAGCTGCAACCAATTGTTATCATAAATTTTCTCAAGTAGAAGGGGTTTCTTCAATACCCATTTGAGCCAGTGAAACAAAATAATCGTCAAAAAACCGCAAAAATTATCCCGAAAATCGGCAAAATACATTAAAAACCTCCAAATTATCATAAAATTCATATGAATTTCCAGAAACCTTCAAACCACTACTAAAACCAGCCTAAAATTAAAACAAAATCATAACCAAACCTCTTAACCAAAATAATGAAAAAAAAACTGCTTTAAAATGCCGCACGTGAACAAAAAAATTTCGCTGGCTTAGAGAAAATTTTTTCACACATCAATTTTTCGCTCTCTCAAAAACAGCGGTATGAACAAAAACCACTCTCTTTTCACTCCGCTCTTCACTTTTGTTCAGCACTAAAATCACTTCAAATTTTTTCACGCGTTTCATTTCCCGCTTTAAAAATCTCTCCAATGAAATTGATTAAAAAAAAGGACTTCTCCAATACACCTCTTCGAGTCGTAAAAAAAGAGAGCGCCCCAATACAATTCAAGTTCTTTGAATTGTAAAAACCAAGAGCACCGCAATATAGCTTCGCTCAGCTCCGCAGCTATAAAAAAGTGTAGAATCAAGTTTGAACCCTGACAACACTTGAAAAACTCACTAATCGTTAAAGGTATGCTCTAATTGTATGATCCTAACTGACCTCAAAAATATTGAGAGCTCCCAACCTATGATAGCTAGTCAATTTTTAGGGTTTCTAATTGACTAGCACTCATTGGGAGTGCGGTAAGCCCAGCATTATTCAAATATTCTGCTTTCATTACGCTTCAATATGTATTAAAGGCCATAAACACAAAAACAGCCAACTAATGGCGGCTTAAAACGTGGCTGATGGCTTAAAATACTATTAGATCTTATTATAGACCATTACTATTTGTTGCCTATTGGAGAAGGTAAAATCTTACAATCAGAGCCCAACATCCAGTCTCGTAATCAGACACAATAATATGAAGTTTAATCACTTTCAAACCCGAGTCCCTGTTTGGTTTTGAAAAGTTAAAATGACCGTTAATGATTACAGGTTTGTAGCTTTGTTAACAAGCCATAAAAGGGGTCAAGTGAGCAACAATTTGCGCTTAAAACTCCGACTCTCGTTTAAGAGCAATAAATTAGTTGATGACTATTAAGTACGTAAGGTTTCAAACACAGAGCATTGAACACCTGCCATAAAGTCAGTGTATCTCCACATTTTGACCGTTGTGTTCTGCTTCTACAACCTTAGGTGGTAGTAGTAATAAAAGAGGCTTTAAGATTTAAATAGAATCTTGGGGTTTGCACCCTAGTTTGATTTGAGTGTTATTTTCTGTTTGGATTACAACTGCCACAAAAACGGCGTTTTACAGCTTCATGTATCTATTTCTCGGTTCTCCGTTTGAAAAGAGTGCCAATCGAGCTTCGTGAGATCACTTTTTGTCAATTCCTTTGTTTCCTGCATCATTTTACGTGATATGATATAGTTAAATTGAGCTATTTTACCGAAATCTGAGCTCCTTTCTTAGGTAATCATTTAGGAACTGCCAGTTCACTTCTTTCGCCCCCTCGTCTGATGAAATTTTTCGTTATTCAAACTAGTAACACTGATTTCAATGGCTTCAAATTGAAAGAGTCTGCATAGCTATAAGAATTTTGCACTGTGATTGGGTCTGGTTGTTGATAGAAAATATAAACAGCAGCGGACCCCACGGTTGACCCTGTGGTACACCACCACTAGTAACAGAGCAGTCTTCCGATTTAGTTTTTGAATGCTTTTTCTCTAGGTTCGGTAGGCTTCTGCTTGAGACCTCACTTATTTCGTTGCACTTTTGAGCTCCTCAAGGCCTTCATCAATTACCCAGCATCTATTGGCGTCTTCAGATCTATTACTTGCAACCATATCAACAACCACATGCTTGAGGACAAAGCAGATTATTACCACACAAGAGATTAGACTGATAGACTGAACCCACCTTGATATGGGGTTAAGACGATTTTACACGAGTTCTTTTGAGCAGTATTTACTCATAGACAGCTGTTTGGTGTTATTTAGTGTTTTCCGAGAATTATTCAGATACGAAGTGTGGTAATACTATTAAACAAGGACTAGATTAGTAGCGAATTGGAATAATTGATTGCTTTTCCAATTAATTTCAACTATGCAACCCAATGATTGCGGGGACGTTTCAAAACAATTAAATGATTGGTAATTTAATTGCAATTATTTCCGAGTTTACATTTCAAAATTATATCCTGAAACGTTGAAAAATAAAGATGACTCCCAAAATTTAAAACGCCCGATCAATCATCGTGAAATGAATTAAGGACGCCTAATACATATAGCGTTTGGGTTTGAATTTCCTTCTAACGCATATGACCACGAGCACGAGTACACGAGACTTGACTATAGTTTACCGTTATGTACTCACAAATAAATTTAGTCGCTGCCTTTAAATCTCCAATTCATTGGAACTGTGCCCATTAAGCGATAGCTTTGAACGCCCAATTAACCGATTGCTTTGGTTTTCGACAGCCAATTTAATTGCAATCAATTATTCCTATTCACTGGTATTATTATTATTTTTAAGTAACCATGTAAATTATTCTGATTATAACTCTCAGGTTCAATATCCGCATGCTTTCAAATAAATTCATTAGCCACAATATGTATTGTTAATATAATACTCTTAAAATTGTTGCTGTTCGTTCTCATAAAAAATAGTAATTGAACGCTCCTATTTACCTGTTAATGGGTATTTTCTTGTGCTGCTCGTGCAAAAACCGGGTTAAAACATTTATAAAACAAGTTTTAATGTTCAAAATATTGACTGAAGAGGGCGATTTGTTCCATTTTCGAACGCATTTCAGGATTGATAATTTGTTACTCCGCTTCATTTTCGTTCTTTGATTTGTTCTCTGCTGTCCAGTTTTCCGGCCTTTAGGCGACTAGTAAACATTTTATATTTTGAAATTTTCGGATCTTCCAGGTCTTCTATATATGTTTGAAGTTTCATTAAGATAATTTTCCGAGATAAACAATTCAGCTGTCATGATAGGGTGTTTAATGAGAGGAGCAATAGAGTGGTCAATTTAATGTCGAAACTAACGCACTTATATTTCTAACACACTTATATTCCTCAGTTAATTTATCTATTCATGAGGCTCATGTTTTTTGCTGTGAGTTTGACGGAATATTCTGCTGAAAGAATGACGAGAGAGTACAAAATACTTAAAAAACTAAAATACTAAAAAATTAAGTTTACGTGATTTTCAAAGCTAAGTTTTGAATCAATTTCTGCTCCTAGATAACGATAAGCATGAGCTGAATTAATAACTTCACCATTAAAAAAAATCTCTGAATCTGAAATACGATTTGTACAGAAAAATTCTCTGTCAGGTATTTGTCGGTTTCTTCCAGTTCTTTCTAAACTTTCAATTGAATTTTTAAGGCGGCTTTACACACCTCAGACACTCTTTTGCCAACCTGCTCAATTATGTTTGCAATGATGTCGTAAAAGAACCATGTCTTCAGACTTTGCCGAGCGAAAACTTCGCAAATGGAAGTACCACTACTGATAAAGACGCTCAACTATATACCAAAGCGAATGGCTTCTTCAAGCTAGTGGAATCACGTTTCAGCAAAAAGTTCTTTGATGTGAAAGTTCATTCCGTATGCTAAGAGCTGCCCAGCCCAAGAAGCATACCGTTTTCCTACAAATATCATGATTCCATTAAAAAGCTGAGATACTGCAACAATTATTTTAATCGTCTCTCGAGCTCGATAACGGCAAAAAATAAAGTGCAACACTTTTACAGAGATATCAAAATCTTTTGAAGAGCTGAACTAAATAAAAGAATAGCATCAACAGATTAGAGACAAATGTATCAACAAAACGATGCAAATTCCACCTTTCAACTCTCTTCAGATTTGTTTGAAAATGTATTGAACCGTTTAGTTCTTACAAAACCTGGAGAAACAACAACAAGTCCTACGGAAAAAAGTGGATATCTAAAGAGTTATTGAAACTTATTAACAAAACATCCAAACTTTAATATTTTGAAGGAAACAGAAGGCAGATGTTTCTGTTGATAAAAAATTCAAAATAATCAGCAAAGCCACGAATCTACAGTTGAGACAATCAAGTAATGAGTATACAAAACAAATGTTCGAGACTCTTCCTGATTCAAAGCAAAAAAGGAGATTATGAGAACAAAATTCCACCACGAAGTGAAACAACAACATTTCCCAAATTCTGCACAATAAAAATATTTTAAAAGATATTTTAATAATATAAATATAAGAAATAATAATAAATATAAAAATAATAAATATTTTTATAATATTTTATAAGAAACAGGTTGCTAACATGTTAAATTAATGTTTTTCAAGATTAGGTGTATAGGAAGGGTTGAAAGAAAATGTGGAGCTACCTAATTTCATTTAACGAAAAAGGTTTTTTTCATTTAGATTCATAACGAGAACAGTTATATGATGTATTAGAAATCCCGAAAGAAAAAAAACGAAAACCAAATTTAAGGAGAAATTAATTCGAGAAATGATCAGATTATATGAACTTGTTCCAATAGATAAACAAGTACAAGACTTTAGAAATTATTTCTACTAGTAATTTAAGGATAAAACTATTCATATGTTTATAAGATGGTTCTTAAAATGTATTTGTTAAACCAAATTTTTTGTTACGTTTATAAAAAATTTGAATTTACATTTTATAGATTTAATATATTTTCATTACTTTCAAATTTGCAAATAATACTAGTGTGCAAACAAGACGGGCTTTACTTTTCCGTTGATTTAGAACTATGGATGATATTTAACGCAACATGTCTCTTGCTTCACTAACCTGGCCGAGATCACTTTGTATGACATCACCCTCCATTTCACGCTCTAAAGCAACGTCAAGCATAGCTTGACTTATATCACATCCAACCCAAAAATGGCCATTTTCTTCCAGTACTTCTCCACTTAAACCTGAACCACATCCGAGATCAAGAATGAGGGCAGGACAATCTTCGGGTAAGGCTAGTAGCTCAAAGGCACGTTCTGACATCTGCTGCTGCACTTCAATAATCCTACTGTTTGAAGTATATTTTTTGGCTTCATCAATATTATAAAACAATTCAGGCGGTCCGGAGTCCTCAGGACGCGGCATTCTATCTAAAAGAAGGCAAATTAAAAGCACTTTTGCGAAAACATGGATCTGGTTCTTCTCATTATAGTCCAACCCCCTCCATGAAATTATAGCCCCCCCCCCCCCCATTATGTGATAATTACCATGTTTGGGGAGGAGGCTATTGGTTATCTTACCACTAAGCTGGGGGATATAGGGAAAGACCCCATGGATCTAGCTGTGCTAGCAGCGATCATAAAGCATACCAGGTTTTTTGGTTCATTGCAATTTTCCATTCAATCATCTGGAGCATTATTGTTGCTTTGGGGTTTTACAGCAACGGTAGTTGGTGCAGATGGGAGCAGTATGTGAAAGACAATTATTCTTGAGATATGTAGACGATATAATTTGCACGAAAAATAGTGAACCGGACACCTTGCTCAGAAAAGTAAACACTTTTCATAGGAAATTGGAATTCAAAATGGAAAAACCTGACGAAAATGGTAATTAGACTTTTTAGACATGAACATCAATGTAAATAGCTGTAAAGAAATTAACTGCGAGTGGTACAAGAAACCAACAGATACGGGAGTTGTCTTGAATTTCCGTAGCTGTGCATCAATCCAACATAAGAAGAATATTGTAGAAGGGACTGTTCACCGCGTTTTTAGAAGCACTAGCACATGGCAAAATTTTGACAAAGCTCTGAAGAAAAATGAGAGTGAAAAATTTAAAAAAGAAATGTCAATTTAAAACTTTCTTATGAGCGTTTTCGAACTCCGAGTTCATCGTCAGGTTATAAAAAATACAAAACGCTAAAATGAAAAGCCAGAAAAAAAATGCAAATCACTAAAATCACTCATTCAAGGAAATTTAAAATGAATTATTACATCTAGAGTCGTATTTATAAAACTTTACGTTTGAGTAAATATACATTTTCGGTTTGATGTAGAAGATGCATATCGACATGTTTTTTATTAAAAACCTTCATAAATTACGTTAAACTTACTCTGGTTTTGTTTAATTGTAATTGAAATTTTCAAAACGGGCCTTCCTTCAAGTTGGAATTTCATCTGCAAACTAAACATTCAGTGTCAATTCTCGTGTTAGGTATGTTTCGCGCGTGTTGATGGCTGGTTTCAGTGTTTTTATATAGAGCTCTCCTTTTTGTTCTAGGCATGTCTGGTTTCTCGTACCTAGCAAAAAGCGATCGCAGGGCACTGTTAATGGCTTCCTTTACGGGAACCTTGATTTATAAACTTTTTACATGTAAGGATAGGATTTATTAGTCTTTTTCAAGTTGTATTTGCTAAACTGAAAAGCAACAAAATAAAATGCAAATCACTAAAATCACTCATTCAAGGATATTTAAAACGAATTATAACATCTAGAGTCTTATCTACAAAACTTTACGTCTGAGTAAAAATACATTTTCGATTTGATGTAGCAGATGCATATCGACATGTTTTTTATTAAGAAAACCTTCCACAATTACGTTAAACTTACTTTGGTTTGTTTAATTGTAAAGTTTATTTGTAAATTTTTGTTTCAAAACGTGTCTTTCTTTCAAGTTGGAATTTCATCTCCAAACTAAGCTTTCAGTGTCAGTTCTCGTGTTAGGTATTTGTCGCGCGTGTTGGTGGCTGGTTTCAGTGTTTTAATATAAAGCGCCTCTAGTGTCATTAACTTAGATTGGTTGGTGCACTGGTCTAATGTCTTCCACTGGAAAGCTGTTTTATCACCGTTACACTCAATTGCATTTGTTCCCATCGGTGAGTCCGACTTGGCATGCTCTGCAACCTTTGTGGTAATATGTCGGCATGTCTGCCCTACATAGATGGATTTGTATCCATTACAAGTAAGTTCAAAAACCATTTGGGATTTGAGGTCTTTATAAAAAAAAACTAGACTTAATTCTAGGTAAGCAGCTCCTAAGTTTCCGAGTGGTGAAAATTGTCTGTACAGGATGAATTTTGTTCAGCTTCTTTACAGATTCATTAGAGATGTTGCCTCTATAGTGTAATACAAATGGTTGTTTCTCAGTATTATTCTGTTGTTTTACGGCTACACCCGCGTTATATCCTTTTCTTTGTTCTTTCATTCGCAGCTGGTTAATTGTATCCTTGACAACATTCCCTACTCAATGCCTAGGATATTGATTACGTACCAAAATTTCTCCATTTTTGTGTCAAGGCTTCGTAGAACGCTTCCCAATTGATGGTGGCTTGGCGGTGTATTGTTCAGTGTATAATGCTTTTCTTATGTTGAAGGGGTGCACAGCTACGATAGTTCAGAATTGTTCCTCTATCTGATGGTTTTTGATATCATGTGCAAAAAATTGTCCCCTCCGGTTGAACGTTAATTGACATGTCCTGAAATGGCAAACTGTTTTTATCATCTGTTGTTTCGAATGAAATTTGAAGATTTGGAAGGAGGTTATTGACCGTATCTAACACCTCTTTTGTGTGACCTGTAACTGTTTTCACAATAGCGCCGACATATCTTAGAAAAACTTTTGTTTCGCACGAATGGTTAATGTCAAACGTATCTTTCTCACGGCAGAAAGAGAACATCCAAAACTGGTTTTCGATGCTACCATATTCTGTGTTACTAATTTGCTGACATTTTGCGTGAAACCATCTATTGCAAATTTCACACACAACACCCCTGGAACGTGCTGTCACGGGATGTGCGCATTTGCGACAAGTGCCAAATTGTGTGCTGGTTTTACCTTTACGTGTCTGTAATTTCATTATGGCTCCCACGATTTCATTCAGATATTAGCCAAAATCACTGCCAAGGCCGCACCCATTGCCAACCCGTCTTTCTTAGAGTGCGAACATTCATTGCATTTGAAATGCACGTTTGTGACGGATAATTCGAGCAGACGTTTCATTGTTGTTCTAAGTATGTGTCGTTTATTGTACCTAGCAAAAAGCAATTGCAGGGCAATGTTATTGTCTTCCTTTACGGGAACGTTGGTGTATAAACTTTTTACATCTAATGATAGGATTTTTTCGTCTTTTTCAAGTTTTATTTGCTCAAGAGTCTTTCGTGCGTCATTGGTGTTATTTTCTATGTTTGCTCCTTCACTCCTTTGGAAAAAGGGTGTTAGAAACTTGTTAAGTTTATGGTAACAACTTCCCAAAATTGAGAGAACAGATCTCAGAGGTTTACTTTTTTTTGTACTTTAGCTAATCCATACAACCTGGCCGGTTGTGCTCCAGTGGACTTTAAAGCTTCGTAAACCGTAACCGGTATCTTTCTTCTTTTCCTCATATCCAAAAGTAAGGGAAAAATGAAAGTATTTGGCTAAAAAATCATTACCCTGAATATTGGACTTCCAAGAGAACCAACGATGCTTTACAGAAAATCATGTATAAACATGAATTGAAAAATGGAGGTGAAAAGGTACTACTTAGGGGACAAAAAATTCCAGCGAGAGATGTTAAACCACTATTCTTCCGGCAGTATTGAGGTAACATCAGCCTGCAATTGAAGCTAAAATTGAAGACGTGAGAATTGACCAACATATTCTCAACGCGAAAACTATTTACTTGCCTACCATCACTGAAATCTAGTTTTAATAGCAATCTGAAATCTAATGTGAAGTCTAAGGTTTACAACCTCAGTTGTTGTGGATGCAATTCCACCTATGTCGGACAAAAGTGTCGACATTTGGCTACCAGAATCTCTGAGCATCAGAAAACCGATTCACCGGTGGGAAAAAATGTAGTGAAAAGCCGTGGGTCTCTAACGGCCTTTAATTACAAGATAATTGATCAGTTCCAGGATAGAGGAAAACTTTTGACCATACAAGCTCTATACGTTAGTAGATTGAAGCCACAACTGAATACGCGGTACGAGTACAAGAGTAGGGAACTAACACTGAAAAATTAATGCTGATTTCATTTTCGGCCTAAAAATTTTCGAATGGCCATTCTAGCAACGTTACATTGTGGATCAAAACAAAAATCTGCTCTACAAAAATCATACAGAAAAAAGTTTATATTAAAAAAATTAAATTTCTTTTTAACAATTTAACAAACTTTAAATTTGAAGCCTGAAAAAATTTTTACAAAAATTCGAAGATGTAAATAGATAATCATGTAATGCTGCTGTATATATGCATATCTAAAAACATTTACTTAACAAGTTTTAAACTGCCGATGAAGCAAGTAATTTAACAATTGTATATAGACTTTTAACAGTTTTTAGCTATCTCATTAGTAGTGACTTATTAAATAGTTTGCGAAATATGGCAATCACAAAGTTGACCAGTACTGGTTCCAATTTAACATGTCGAAAATGCTCGTGAACACCTGATGAGACAACAAATTCTATTGGTTGTGACAAAAATGGATTCTGCGTACATACCACACGTGCACAATGAGTCCAACTGAAGGGTATGCATACATAGAATAGATTTAACTGAAGGCGTCTCCTGAATCTGCAATGATTCCACTATAGCCGCAAGAAGCTTCTGAGACTAAATACAACCACAGAGAACACATAAACAAAATCTACAGGAAATCAAAACTGCTTAATGTCAACAAAGATTCCCAAAGTTAAATACAAGTTTGGAAAATAAAAGTTCAGTTATACCAGAAATTCCCTCGCGAATACATTCAAAATATTTCGACATTATGCTGCATGAAATTACACTCCAAGAATCATAGGTTTTCTGGGAGAAAATGTAAACAGAGGCTCCAATATCAGACGATATCGGGTAAAGTTGACAAATCATCTTTCAAACGAAGTTTGCGTTTGGCAACATGATCTTCAACAATTCCTGGACGGTACAAAAAATGTCCGCACGCGCGCGCAAAATCAAGAATTTTAATCCAGACAATGAAGCAAAGACATTTGTCAGCAAATCTCTGACAAAAGAGGAACAAATCGAAGGAAAAGAATGTCTGCTCAAACGATATTAAAAGAAAAGATACTTGCGCAAAAAAATTCGGGTCTTTTGCAAAAAGGACTAAGTCAAAAATAATAAATAAATAAAAACAAACGTTTCCGCTATAACTAGCAGCATCAGGTTAGAAAGTTTTTAACAAATTAAAGTTGGAGTGTTTACCTCTAAAATGAACTAAACTTAGCATGTTAGTTTGTCACAATTCCATATATACAAAACTTGAAATTTAGTGTAAACAAAATTTTCCGCTCATATTGTTGCCAATATTGCAAGTTTTTTTGCTCTTTTTCATTCCTTTTCCCTTTTTATTCCAGTTCTTTGAATGGCACTCTTTTTCTTAATTTTTCGCAATCAGTTCGAATTTGATCTCAACATATAAATTTCAAAAAAGGCCACATCTTTGCATGTAGACTTATACTTGAGTGTAAACTTTCTGCTTCTGTATTCACCCCGTGCATTAAGTGCCATCTTTTACTGCTCAATGTAATTGGCTTCCAGTGTCATTAGTTTTTACGATTCGTTTTACTGACCAATGTCAAGCCACTTACAAATTCGCGAAGATCCACAACATTCAATCGCTTGTTGCCCAACTGAGGAATCCGTCATTTGACGCTCCGAAACCCATGAGACAATATGTCTGCAATTCTGCCCAACATAATTTGAATTATATCCACTACAAATTATGTGGTAAAACACATGAGTCTTCAGATGCTTCTCAAACACCAATTTCAATGTTGGTAAGCATGTCATGAGTTTGCGTGTTTGTGATCACTTTTATTTCAGCTGCAGTAAAGGATTGTTCCAGTGTCTGTTGGTTTTCGATTCAATTTATATGCTAACATTCTCTGGTCACCAACGTGCATTGCCGTATCCAAAACCATTAATTCGAGCATATCATTTAAAACTTCAAGAGTGAATTATAAATTTAGATGTATATTGTTGACCTCTTGAAGTAGTTTATTGGGGTAGTATTTTACGGTACAGTCAAAGTAATCTACATACTTTTCAAAAAATTTCCGTTTTCTGTCATTGCTGCCTACTGGCATATTTTTGCAGTTCAGACATATCCAAAAAAACGTTCCCCAAATTTTCGTATAGTTCTTTGTCTATATTTTGGCATTTCATATGGTACCAAATCTCGCGCTTTTCACAATCGACAGTTTTGCTGTTTCAAGCAATTTTTAGATGGCAATCGGGACATTTTTCGTAGGGATCTTCAATTCTCACACTTTATGTTTGATTTTCAACACTCAAATTTTCTCCAAAGGATATCATCCAAACGTTAGCTAAGACAACTGATAGTTATTCACTTCTTCAAACGAAAACTCAAATCTTCAACCAGCGAATTTTCCATGATGCGACGAAAATTGATGCCTCTCAAGGATGGCTAAATGTGAAAGGGGTGACCGAGGAATATCTTGAGTCATTTGTATTAATTACACGCGATATAATCAATCGAGAAAAATGTATCACACTTGTTAACTAGGTAATTTCAAGAAATTCGGAGCTCCTATTGAAAGAGATACGGCTTCATTGATCTTTCATTGATAAAGATCTGTTTCTTCCCAATAACGCACTTTTGTCGATCAGAAAAAAAGCTGATAATAATACATCAATGATCAGAGGTATCAAGAACACGTTTGTTTGTAGAGAAGTTTGCTTTATGACAGAATTGACAGAGCCATCCTAGCTTCTTCTCAGAATTTTGCTTAACTAAAATGCTTTTACGGTTTTCAACAAGCGATTAATTTCGCTATAGCAGCATCAGGTCACTGTATCAAGTTTTCATCAATACAAAAACAGAATTATCATCCGGCAAGAAAATCAAAATGAACTTTAGTTCCATATCTGTTCATGATTACATTGCTCTAAAAACAAGATTCAGAATTCTATGTTCCTCTTCGTATGTAAAGCCAACGAAAAAAATATAAATTTAGAGCTCCTGTAAGTCTAGACCAGATGAGATGATCAAGCAGATATTTGAAGAAAAGGAATGTGTGCTCAAGCGGTATATAACGAAAGATATCTACGCAACAAAATTCGAATCTTTTGCTAAAAGGGCTAAGTCAATAGTTTTTAAAAAGTAAAAACAAACGTTTGTGCTATAACTATTATCGTCAGCTTAGGAAGCTTTTAAGAACTCAAAGTTGGAGTGTTCACATCTAAAATGATTTAAACTTATCATGTGAGTTTGTCACGATTTCATATATACAAAGTTTGAAATAAAAATTAAACGAAAACTTTTTGTCAATTTGTTGCCAGTTTTGCGAGTTTTTTTTGCACTTTTTCATTCCTGTAAATGGTTTCCAGTGTCATTAGTTTTTGCGAGTCGTTTTACTGATCAATGACACGCAACTTAAAAGTTCGCGAAGAGCCACAGCATTCAATCACATAATGCCCAACTGAGGAATCTGTCATTTGAAGCTCCGAAAAACTTGTGGCAATATGTTTGCAATTCTGCACAACATAGGTCGCATTATATCCACTACAAGTTATCTGGTGAACCGCATGAGTCTTCAGATGTTTCTCAATCACCGATTTCAATGTTGGGAGTTATGCCATGAGTTTGCGGTTTGTGAAAGTTACATTTAATCTGCAGCAGTAAAGGAGAGAACCAGTGTCTGTTGGTTTTTGCTACCATTTACAAGTTGTCATTTTTTGTTCAATAACGTGAATTGCCATACCCAAAAACGCTAATTCGTGTTTATCTTTTAAAATTTCATGAGTGAATTCTAAATTTGGATGCATATCGTTGACCTCTTGAAGCAGTTTATTGGGATTGTCTTTTACGGTAGAGGTAATGTTATCTACAAACCTTTCAAAAAATTTCCGTTTTCTGCCATGGTTGCCTACTGGCACGATTTTATAGTTCAGACATATCCAAACAACATCACCAAATTGTTTGTATTGTTCTTTTTCTATATTTTGGCGTTTGATATGGTTCCAGTCCTCGCGTTTTTCACACTCGAGAGTTTTGCTGTTTCAAGCAATTTTTAGATGGCAATCGGGACATTTTTCATAGGGATCTTCAATTCTCACACTTTATGTTTAATTTTCAACACTCAAATTTTCTCCAAAGGATATCATCCAAACGTTAGCTAAGACAACTGATAGTTATTCACTTCTTCAAACGAAAACTCAAATCTTCAACCAGCGAATTTTCCATGATGCGACGAAAATTGATGCCTCTCAAGGATGGCTAAATGTGAAAGGGGTGAACGGGGAATATCTTGAGTCATTTGTATTAATTACACGCGATATAATCAATCGAGAAAAATGTATCACACTTGTTAACTAGGTAATTTCAAGAAATTCGGAGCTCCTATTGAAAGAGATACGGCTTCATTGTTCTTTCATTGATAAAGATCTGTTTCTTCCCAATAACGCATTTTTGTCGACCAGAAAGAAAGCTGATAATAACACATCAATGATCAGAGGTATGAAGAACGCGTTTGTTTGTAGAGAAGTTTGCTTTTTGAGAGTATTGACGGAGCCATGCTAGCTTATTCTCAGAATTTAGCTAGCTTAAGAACTAAGGAGATTTTTCGGCTTTCAACAAACGATTGATTTCGCTATAGCAGCATCAGGTCACCTGTATCTTGTTTTATTCAATACAAAAACAGAAGTATCATCCGGCAAGAAAATAAATCTGAAATTTAGTTCCTTATCAATTCATGATTCAATTGCTCTAAAAGCAAGATTCAGAAACCTATGTTCCTCCTCGTATCTAATGTCAACAAACTCAAATATAAACTTAGAGCTTCTGTAAGTCTAGACTGGATGAGATGATCAAACACATTTTGAATTTTCGTTTCATGGAGTATCAATTTTGTTCGTTAGAGTAACATTTTTTTTCTGCACCAACAATGTTTTGAAAGATAAAAAAGAAACAATGCAAACAAAACAAATAAAATAGCATAAGTCGACCTCGCGTCTAAGTTCTGTCTCTTTTAAGAACCATGTTTGTAAAGATCCAGTTTGTCAGTTTTTTCTCATATCAAAATATTTTTCTTTCGATTTTCGAATTGTTTTTCAGATTTGTACACCCCAATTACTCCTGTTTCTATCAATTTAAATAGTGTCTAACACTTGTTAACGAGCCATTGAAACTCTCTGCAAAAAGTTCTATTTGCACAAAGATAAATGTCTATACGAAATTCCCGAAATTGTATAAGAAATTTGTTTAAGGACAGTCAAAATGTCCTTAGACCAAATTTTTCACAAAAGTAAACAAAAAGCGTTTTCCCCGGGAGCTGCAAAAATTCAGTAGCAGTTGCTATCGCAAATAAATTGTGAAACCAATGCAAAGAGTAATTGGCGAATTTCGTCACTGACAATTGCATCTAAAATGCATGACTGTTCTTTTAATATTTTTTTCCGTCACCTTGAACTAACATTCATAAAGCCTATTTCGATTTTTAAAGACATCGCTCTCGCTTCGTTCTATTCTTGGTTTATCTGGAGCCTATCTAAAAATCAATCGATTCAAGAGACTTTTTTGACATAATTTATACCGATTACAAGAAAAAAAAAATATTTTGACCGCGCTCGTCAACAGTCGATTAAACTACAAACTTCATAGAATGTGACAAATCTGGCTGTTAGATACATACCACACAGGCACAAGGATTCCAACTGAGGCATGGACAAACAAGTCAACCGGAGACGTATTTTGGGTCTTCAAAAATTGCACTAAATACGAGAAGAAGCTTGTGAGAATGACGAAAATAAAAAAAAGACATAAACAGGAGGCCGCAGGAAAACAAATTGACAGTGTCAGACATGAGAACTAAGTAAACTTATTCTAAAGTTCATTCGCACCAAAAGCTGCTTAATTTCAACATTAAAAATTTCCCAAAGATAAGAACAAGATAAGAACCAACTAGGATGTTCAGGTACACCACAAGCTCTCGCAACCAATTTAAAACATTTAAATTTTATGCAGCATAAATTTTAATTCCACAAAACAAAGATTTACTGGGAGAAAATTCAAAGTTTCGAATATCAGACGATTTTGGGCCAATTTGACAATTCGTTTTCCAACAACAATTCCTGGACGGTACAAAAAATGTTCGCGAGCGCTCACGAAATCAAAAAAAAATAATCAACAAAATGAGAAGAAGATATTTGTCGGCGAATACCAGGGGGATGTATTGGAAAAGATCCCATGAATCTAGTTGTGCTAGCGACGCCAATTAAGCACACCAGATTTTCATTCTTTGCTTTTTTCCATCAAAACATTTGAAACAATTATTTTGTTTTGGTGTTTTACAGCAACGGTAGGTGGTGCGGATGGGAGCAGTATCTCATTAGTAGCATTTTGTGAAATGGTATGCGAAATATGACAAGGACAAGCAGTCAATCAGTAGTGGATCCGACTGAACAAGTTCATATTGCTCGTGAACAGCTGATGAAACTACAAATTTTAATAGTTGTGACAAATATGAGTTCTGCGTACATATCACATATGCACAAAGATTCCAACTGAAACGTAGGCATACATGTTGACTGAGGGCGTCTTCTGGTTCTGCAAGGATTGCACTAAAGCCTCGAAGAAGGTTGTGAGACTATATGCAACCACAGAATAAACCAACAGAAATCTGTAGGGAATGAAATCAACACTCTCAAACCTCAAATCTAAGTCAAATCAATCTAAATAAACACCGCCACTAAAACTGCATATTGTCGACAATGAGAGTTTCCCAAAGACAAACACAAGTTCTGAAGTTAAAAAATCAACTAAACCAAAAAATCTGGCAACCAAACGAAATTGTTTGATTTTTTTTGCAGCATGAAATTAAATTCATTGATTCATAGGTTTTCTAGGAGAAAAAGTAATCAAAGTTTCGAATATAAAACGATATAGAGTAAAATCGACAAATGTTTTTCCAAGCGACTGTCGCGGTTGGCATCTTGACATTCAACAATTCCTGGACGGTACAAATTTGTCTGCAATTGCTCAAAAAATCAATTTGAAATAAATTTTAACCAAGTTAAGGAGACAAAGATCTTTTTCAGCTAATCTGTGAAAATGGAAGAAAAAAATCAAAGAAAAGGAATACCTGCTCAAAAGATATAAACTGGAGGGATAACCGCGCAAAATTTGAATCTTCATCCAGAAATTTTTCTATGATTGGACTGAAATTGATGCATCCCAGTTTTGAATAAGTGAGAAAAAGGAGTCCAAGGAATGTCTTGAGTCGTTTGTTTTTAACACACGCCATATTATTAATCAATAAAAACACCTGCAAACTATGTAATATCAACAGCTGCGGAACTCTTGCCTTTAGAGACGTGGCTTCATTGTTTTTTAATTGATAACGAGCTCTTTCTTCACAATAACACAGATTTTTTATCAGAAAGCAGTGATCAGAAATAATGTTTACAGCTTCGGTAAGTCTAGATTGGATGAGATGATCAGGCAGATATTTGAATTATCTTTTAATGGAGTAACATTATCATTTGTTGGAGAAACATAAACATAATTATTCTGCTTCAACAATAGTTTTGAAACACAAAAAAGAAAAACCAAACAATTTAAATAAATAAGTAGAGCTGGAGTGCATTGCTGAAACATTGACTGAAGAAGATAAAACAGAATGTGACTCAAATTAGCACTGTCTTGATCTACTGAGAAAAAGTTCAAATGCTGCGGAAATTTTGCCTCGTCTGCAATTCCAGTTCTGTTAATTTAAAAAACAAGTCCCAATTTTTTTAAAATGATTAGAAACCTGAAACATTTTGCTAATCACAAAACAAAAGGTCCAAAAGAATTTCCAAAAATTGTACAGAAAAAATAATCATGGACAGTAAGTGAATCCATAAACAAAATATTCAACAAAATTAAACAGAAAGTTGTTTTCCCAGGGACCTGAAACTATTCATTTGAATTTCCTACCTACAAAATGATTTTAGGTCCGATGTTAAGGATTATATACAACCTGCTCTTCTGACAATTTCATCTAAAAGTTTAGAACGTTGTTTAATTATATGGTTTACTTTCATCTTGAACGTATTTTCCATGGAACCCAATATGCTTTTGCAAAACGATGCTCTTGCGTTGTTCTGTTCTTTTTTTGCCTCGAATCTATCTATAAATGTTTTGGTCCAAAAAGATTATAAAAATACTTATTCAAATTTTGAGAAACCACTCCTTAATGTTGACCATACTATTTTTTAAACAAAAATTTTCAACCTTTTTGTTCACAGGAAAAATATTAAACTTTCGCAATCCTTAACGTTAATGTTTATCCGTTAACGTGAAAAATGGAGTTCCGTAGGGTTCTCTTCTGGCATCTCTCTTCTTTGTAATTTACGTCAACGATTCGCCATAAACTTGAAGATGTTGTTCTTCCCTTCAATTCATTCTAGTTAATTAGTTTAGATTGATTTGGCGATTGGATCTTAATCGGGTGATTAAATGGAGTGAAAAACACAAAATTCCTTTAAACATTGGAAACTGCACGCATATCTCAATGTCTAATTTCATTCATCACTTCTCTTCTACTGGAGCATTGATCAAAAAATTACACATACAGAAGCATTTAACGATTTATGGAACAAGTAGTCTTAAGCGGAAATCCCACTTAATGATTTTTTTCCTCCCTGTGAACACGGAGTTTTTCTTTTTCTGAAAGAGTTCCCATTGTGTCAGTTTAATTACAATTGTATAAATCCAATGTTCTGCCGGTTTAGTTATATGGGCCAATTTTTTGTTTGTTTGATGACTGGGATAACCCGAACTGAAACTTGACTGTTCAAATCCACGGCCTGCAATTTGGCAGCAAACTGCCTTCATTAGAAGTTGTTGTGCTCTTGTAAATGTGCTTCCCCAGACTGTACATTGTAGAGGAGGATTGGGTTTGAAATGTCCACTACTTAATCCTATTGCTACTATATCTACGGCTAGTACTAGTACTGGTTGTAGTGGTAGTAGTTGTAGCAGCAGCAGCAGCAGCAGTAGTAGTAGTAGTAGTATTAGTAGTAGTAGTAGTGGTAGTAGTAGTAGTAGTAGTAGTAGTAGTAGTAGTAGTAGTAGTAGTAGTAGTAGTAGTAGTAGTAGTAGTAGTAGTAGTAGTAGTAGTAGTAGTAGTAGTAGTAGTAGTAGTAGTAGTAGTAGTAGTAGTAGTAGTAGTAGTAGTAGCAGCAGCAGCAGCAGCAGCAGCAGTAGTAGTAGTAATAGTAGTAGTAGTAGTAGTAGTAGTAGTAGTAGTAGTAATAGTAGTAGTAGTAGTAGTAGTAGTAGTAGTAGTAGTAGTAGTAGTAGTAGTAGTAGTAGTAGTAGTAGTAGTAGTAGCTCAGAGACTTGGACTCTTTCGAAATTAATGGAGAGAAAACTTGAGAGTTTCCACTGTGGTTGTCTTCGGAGAATTCTACGTGTGTCATATCTGGAGAAAGCAACGAACGAAGAAATTATGTCAAGATCACGAATGCCCCAACTATCCACGATGATCATGCTCAAACGGATAAAATGGTACGGACACATCCAGAGAATGGAACCAGGAAGATTAGCCCGCAGTGCCTTCGATTGGGACCCGCCCGATCAATACGTCCATGCTAGACGCGCTCCTGGGGGGCAACGGAAAACGTGGATGAGTCAAATCGAAGGAGACTGTGTACGAAACAAAGTATCGTTCACCAGATTGCAGGAGAAAGCAGCAACCGGGTCAAAGAATGCCTTCAACAATTTCGTCGTACAGCACTTCACAGAATAACCAAACAAAAAACTCTTCTTGTTTTGTTTGTATTTGTTGCCAACCGTGCCTTTATTTCATATTTGGAATTAAAGTGTTGAAACAGTAGTAGTAGTAGTAGTAGTAGTAGTAGTAGTAGTAGTAGTAGTAGTAGTAGTAGTAGTAGTAGTAGTAGTAGTAGTAGTAGTAGTAGTAGTTGTAGTGGGGGACAAAATCCAACCTCACCTCCACGTGGTGTCCCATGGGGGTAGGTCATGTGCTGCGGCTCTCCGCTCACATGGTCGAGCTAACGAGGCACTGGTCTTCTAGTTTGTGGCGCAATTAGTCGTATCTCAGCCTTCAAACACCAAAGCAATGAGTACATTCAACCATGGCCCCGAGTCCCGTGTAAGGGGTGCTAAGAATCTCCCGAGGAACCAACTCAGAATTGCAACTTTAAACGTCAGAACACTGACCCAAGCCGGATCTTTAGAGGCTTTGAAAATGGATCTGGCGCAATACAAGTTGGATATTCTGGGAGTGCAGGAGACGAGATTGCAGGAGCAAGAAATTGATCTCGGAGACCACAAGCTCTACCTGTCTGACTCGTGGTTGTCTGGTGTAAAGTCGAGACAAGGAGGAGTGGGCGTTGCTGTAAAGAAGTCATTGATAAACAGCATCGTAGAACAAGTGGCTCTAAGTGAACGTATTTGCTACGTCAAGTTCGCGGCTCGGAGGAGAGCCAATCTAGCTGTTGTTGTCTGCTACGCACCTACGAATGAAGCTAGTCTCCAAGAGAAGGATTTGTTTTGGAGTCAACTTTCAGACCTAGTTTCCAGCTTCAAACATAGGGAGCGTATTTGTGTCATCGGTGACCTCAATGCAGAGCCTGGACACCAGTTGAATGACACCATGAGCTGCAGAGGCCCGTTTGGAATGGGTGAAGAAAATGAAAACTCGGAAAAGTTGTTATCATTTTGCACTTCACACAAATTGCTCTTAGGTGGTACATGGTTCCAGCATCGACAAGTGCATCGGTACACCTACAACCCTCCCGATCCGAGTTGTCGAAAAAAGATGCTGGATCACATTCTGTTTGCAGAGAGATACAGAGGATGTCTGACGAAAGTGAGGACCAGAAGAGGGAAAACCACAATTACCGATCATGAATTGGTCATTGCGGAAGTATCTATGAAACTTTTGTCTAAAAAGCCATGTTTCACGCCCAGAATCAGTTCTGCAAAGCTGCAAGATGAAACAACGCGTGACTTATTCACGCAGGAGGTCAAGTTACATCTTGATAAGAGCGGCGATTTCGAGAATACAGAGCAGTCTTGGGACAATTTTCGAAAAGCCCTGAACCAAGCAGCAGTGAAATGCCTCCTTCCGGACAAGCGAGTGAACAAACCTTGGATTTCTCCAGATTCTCTGGAACTTATCCGGAAACGAGCTGATCTACAGTTGAAGAAACACAGCAGCGCGGTGGCGTTGTTAGAGTTCACAAACTGCTGTAAGGAAGTCAGAAAAGCTCTACGTGCAGACAAACGGGCATGGCTTGACCGCAAAGGCCAAGAAGTGCAGAGCTTTGCGGACAGAGGCAACTTGAAGGAGGTTTTTGGGGCATCACAGCAGATTTGCCGCAACTGGAGTCCCCAGTTGACCAAATTAGTTTCAAGCACTGGCGTCAACTTACGGACGAAAGAGGAACGACTTGAACGCTGGACGGAACATTTTAGTCAACTCCTGAATCCCTCAACATCCAGTTGCAGTACGAGATTGGATCCCGAAGAAGCAGCTGAAAGCTTGTCGATTGACCCCAATTCGATTTGAAGAAGTGCTTGAAGCTGTCCGCAGGTTGAAGAATGGCAAGGCAAGTGGACCCGATAACATTTCCTGTGAGATGTTGAAAGCACGCAAGGGTATTGTCGAGTGGCTCTGGGACATCATAGATAAGTGTTGGTCGACGGAAGTTCTGCCCGATGACTGAAAGGTAGCAGAAATTGTCCCATTATACAAGAGTAAAGGAAAGAGGTCAGAGTGTTCGAACCACCGAGGGATCTCTCTATTGTCAGTACCAGGCAAAGTGTTCGCTTCCGTTATTCTCAATCGATGCAAAGATTCAGTGGATCGCGTCTTAAGGGAAGAGCAGCGCGGCTTCAGAAAAAGCAGAGGATGAGCCGATCAACTCTTTGCCCTGCGTCAAATAATAGAGAAATCTATGGCGTTTCAATTGGATATTAGCTTTTGTTTCATAGACTTTCGAGCGGCATTCGATTCTGTCGATCGTGAGCAGATGTACCAGATAATGAAACACTATGGTCTTCCGCAAAAAGTGATAAACATCATAAGAAACAGCTATGATGGATTCAAATGTCGAGTCAAAGCCGAAGGTGAGAAAGGACGCTTATTTGATGTCAGAACGGGCGTTAGGCAGGGTGATGTGTGGTCCCCAATCCTATTCGGCCTTGTCATCAACTACATTTTGGCTAACTCGGTGCATGGAGGATTAGACATTGGGAGATTGGTGGCTGACTTAGATTTTGCTGATGATGTTGCTCTCGTGGGGGTCTCAGACAGTGAGGTGCAAGAAAACCTACATCGAATCGAGGCCCTTGCGGAAGCCGCTGGTCTGAAGATTAATGTGGCCAAAACAAAGAATTTGGGCGTAAAATGCGACAGCTCAAATATTGTTGCAGTGCCTAGTATCCAACAGAACGTGGAGATACTCACTGGAACACATAAAGGCAAACTAGGACTCCTGGCAGAGACATCTAGCCAGTCACGACTAACCATCAGCACGGAGGTGCTGCTGGGAACGAAAAAGAAAGCGTGCTGGTTCGAAACACAAGATGGCCGGAAGCTAAGATTGAAAAGCTTAGCGGTGGCTAAGCCAGCGTTGGTAGCTTCACAACAACAATCTGCAGTAGCAGATTCAGAGTCGCTAGAAAATGAGAGTCGGTCAGTGGTGGCTGACCAAGAGTCTTTAAGATGTCAGAATTGTCAGCGGCAATTCAGTACAGTTACCGGACGCAAAGTGCACCAAACAAGATTCTGCAAAGCCGGTTTGTCAAAGAATGTCGTCGACAAGTCAAAGTTCGAGCAACTAGAGGCGAGTCTTACCTGTGACAAGTGTGAAAGAAAGTTCAAAACAGTCAATGGCCGAAAAGTTCACCAATCGAGATACTGTGGCAAACCTAAAGCAGTTGCCACACGCGTGTTTTCCTGCAAAGTACAAGATGTTCTCGGAAACGAGTTTGAAAACATAGAAGCGTTCAAGTATCTCGGATCATATGTCAGCCTCAAGCATGGAGACCTGCAGGAAGTCAATTGCAAACTTGCAGAAGGTAGACAACGGTTTGCTAACTTCCAAAATCTCTGGAAGGGCAAGCAGCTCAGCGTGCACCTCAAGTGCAATTTGTACAAAGCACTCGTTTTATCAGCCGTGCTGTACAGCTCAGAGACTTGGACTCTTTTGAAATTAATGGAGAGAAAACTTGAGAGTTTCCACTGTGGTTGTCTTCGGAGAATTCTACGTGTGTCATATCTGGAGAAAGCAACGAACGAAGAAATTATGTCAAGATCACGAATGCCCCAACTATCCACGATGATCATGCTCAAACGGATAAAATGGTACGGACACATCCAGAGAATGGAACCAGGAAGATTAGCCCGCAGTGCCTTCGATTGGGACCCGCCCGATCAATACGTCCATGCTAGACGCGCTCCTGGGGGGCAACGGAAAACGTGGATGAGTCAAATCGAAGGAGACTGTGTACGAAACAAAGTATCGTTCACCAGATTGCAGGAGAAAGCAGCAACCGAGTCAAAGAATGCCTTCAACAATTTCGTCGTACAGCACTTCACAGAATAACCAAACAAATAACTCTTCTTGTTTTGTTTGTATTTGTTGCCAACCGTGCCTTTATTTCATATTTGGAATTAAAGTGTTGAAACAGTAGTAGTAGTAGTATTAGTAGTAGTAGTAGTAGTAGTAGTAGTAGTAGTAGTAGTAGTAGTAGTAGTAGTAGTAGTAGTAGTAGTAGTAGTAGTAGTAGTAGTAATAGTAGTAGTAGTAGTAGCAGTAGTAGTAGTAGTAGTAGTAGTAGTAGTAGTAGTAGTAGTAGTAGTAGTAGTAGTAGTAGTAGTAGTAGTAGTAGTAGTAGTAGTAGTAGTAGTAGTAGTAGTAGTAGTAGTAGTAGTAGTAGTAGTAGTAGTAGTAGTAGTAGTAGTAGTAGTAGTAGTAGTAGTAGTAGTACTAGTGGGGGGCAAAATCCAACCTCTCCTCCCCGTGGTGTCCCCTGGGGTAAGTGATGCAGCAGCTGCCCGTAGGACAGATGCATAGTACAACCGAGCTAACGAGGCAAGGATCCTCTAGTTGGTGGCGCGACTAGTTGTATATAAGCCTTAAAACCCAATGCAATGACTTCAATACTGCGGAAGAGAAAATGCTGGAAGGTCTCGCATTTTCTCCTGCAATTTCCACGATCGAGATGGAGTGGAGTTCGAAAATGTAGAAGCTTTCAAGTACCTGGGTTCTTTCGTGAGCTTGCAACATGGTGATCTAAAGGAAATCCGTGTCAAGCTGGCGGAAGGGAGACATTGATTTGCGAGCTTTCAGAAGCTTTGGAAAAGCAAACAACTTAGTATTCCCCTCAAATTCAAGTTATACAGAGCTCTTGTGTTATCAGTGGTCTTTTGTAGCTCTTAAACGTGGACCATGAATAAATCAACGCAACGGAAACTTGAGAGCTTTCACACCAGTTGTCTGCGAAGGATACTATGTTTATCATATATGGAGAGGGTGACAAATGAAGAAGTACTGGCTAGATCATGTATGTCGACACTTTCTGCAATGATCATGATTAAATGGTTGAAATGGTTTGGCCATGTCCTGAGGATGAATGACGATCGTCTAGCGCTTCGAGCCTTCACCTGGGAGCCGACAGAAAAATATTGTTATGCTAAACGAGCTTCAGGGGGTCAACGCAAGACGTGGCTGGACCAACTTGAAGAACATTGCTCAAGGAACAACATGAGCTACATCACCTTACGACAGAAAGCGAAAAAAGAGTCTAAATCCCGCTTGAACAGTTTTGTCGAACAGCATTTCCTGGATTAAATAAACGCAAATAAGCTCAACTTATATACATTTAATTAACTTGTTTGTACTTATTTTCATTGTACCTTTATTTCTTTATGGAATTTAAGTGTTCAAACAGTACTACTACTACTACTACTACTACTACTACTACTAGTAGTAGTAGTAGTAGTAGTAGTAGTAGTAGTAGTAGTAGTAGTAGTAGTAGTAGTAGTAGTAGTAGTAGTAGTAGTAGTAGTAGTAGTAGTAGTAGTAGTAGTAGTAGTAGTAGTAGTAGTAGTAGTAGTAGTAGTAGTAGTAGTAGTAGTAGTAGTAGTAGTAGTAGTAGTAGTAGTAGTAGTAGTATTAGTAGTAGGGGACAAAATCCATCCTCACCTCCCAGTGGTGTCCTCTGGGGTAAGCGTTGCGGGGCTCTGTCGCGCAAGCTGAGCTAACGAGGCAATGGTCCTCTAGTAGGTGGCGCGACTAGTTGTATTATAGCCAACAACCCTATAATAAGACTTCAACTAATGAGAAAAGCCACGAGTCCCGAGTAAGGATTGCTAAGAATCTCACGTGGACAAAAATGAAGATTGGATTCCTAAATTTCAAGACGTTTGCTCATGCTGGTTGTTAGCAGACGCCTAAAATGGACTTAGCAAAGTACGAATTAGACATTTTAGGAATTCAAAAAACCATATTTGACGAACAGGCGATGGACCTTGGAACGCACAAACTCTTGTTTACCAACTCATTGCGTTGCTTCAATTGTTCAAAAAAAAGCAGTTGTGGACATTTTGGTTAAGAAGACACTGCTTGGCTGCATAATCGAAAACGTGACTGTGAATGAACGCTTGTGCTATATCAAATTTTCTGTGCAGTAAAAAACAAATTTCATCGTCATTGTATGTTATGCGCCGGCAAATGAAGCGGATATTTAAAATAAAGGAAGGGTTTTAAGGATTTTTGAACACTCTAACAAGTTTGACAAAATGTTTCAGAGAAAGGGAGCGCAAAAGTCTTATCGGAGACTTCAATGCAGTGCCGAGAAGTAATAAACAGATTAAACATCTATGCATTGGCTCTTTTGGTTTTGGCGATGAGAACGATAACACAGAAAATTTATGAGTCTCTGTGATGCAAACAAACTAATGATTGGAGGAATATGGTTTCGCCGCCGTTTTGTGCATAGGTACACTTTCAACCCACAGCATAAAAAATGTAGGAAGAAACTGTTGGATCGTGTATTGCTCACAAGTCGTTAAGGCAGCTGTTTACAAGATGTCAGAACCAAAAAAGGAAATTCTACTTTGACTGATCATGAATTATTGAGAGCACTTTTAGATATTAAACTGCAGAACTCTAAACTTCGTATAACTGCAAAAATTAAACTGACAAAATTGCATGACGAAGTGGTTCAAACCGAGTTCAACAAATTAGTGAAAATAAAATTGCATGAGAATGAGGATGTTGACGACGTTGAACAATCGTGGCTCATTTTTCGCAGTGCTCTTAACGAAGCTGCCTCAAATGTAATTGTGCAGGATATAAAAATCACAAGCCATAGATATCTAAAGAGACAATCGATCTCATTATAAAGAGAGGCGAGATGCAGTTAAAGAAAAACTCAAGCAAAGCGGAGGCTTTGTTTTAGACCAATTTGAATAGATAAACGAACTCAAGTGAAGCAGAGGCTTTGGTTGAGTAAACTGACACTAAACCTAACAAACCGGAGACTTTGATAGAATTTGAAGACTGCTACAAACTTGTGCAAAATACTGTGCGGGCTGATAAAAGAAAATGGCTCACTGAAAAAGGTACTCTGATTCAAGAACTTGCTGATAAAGATAGCATCAAAAAACAAAACTTTTTGTTTTTTGATGCTCTTGATCACTACTTCGTACAAGGGCAACATCATCAGCAAAGTCAAGGTCCGCAACAATTTGGCCAATGTCTGTTCCACCACGCACGACTTCGAACAGGAAAAGAGACCATACATCACCTTGACGAACTCCAGCTCTAACCTCAAATGTATCCCCTACCTCTCCTTCAGATTTGACTCGACATTTGAAGCCGTCATAGCTATTCCTGATAATGTTCACAATTTTTACAAGTAGTCCATATTGTTTCAGTATTTCGTACATGCTGTCTCTCACAATTGAATCAAAAGCCAATCTAAAGTCAATAAGGCAGAGACTAAGATCACTTGGTTCCACAACGCTTTTTCAATAATCTATCTTAGCGCAAAAAGCTGGTCGGTACAACCTCTGCTCTTCTTGAATCCACACTGCTCTTCCCTCAATACCTTATCTAGATTTTCCTTGCATCTGTTTAGAGATACTGCGGCAAACACTTTCCCGGCACTGACAGTAGAGAGATGCCACAATAATTGCTACAGTCTGTTCGTTTTCCATTCTTCTTGTACATAGGATTGAAGAAACTGCGCAGAAGGTTGGTTTCCTGAATAACTTTAGCATGACCAAGAACATGGGTGTATCGCTTCAACACACAATGGCCTTAACATCAGCACAGCAAAATCAAGTCGAGATTATAAAAGGACGTTACAAAGGACAATCTGGATTCCTCGGGAAGATAGACAAAACCTTGAGTTTATCCATTGGCACGGAGGTGCTCGAGGGAACGAAGAAAAAAATTAGGCTGGTTTGAAACCTTGAAAGGAGACAAATTCTGACATGCAAGACTGGTCACAATGGACCACCGGAACTTACAAACGAATCAAACAATGCTCGAAGTGTAAGCGTTGTTTTGATACTGCGGTTGGACGAAAAGTACCCGAGTCAAGATATGGCAAGAAAGCTGATGAAAACACAATGCCTCAGTTAGTGAAGCCCATTGGTGCGAAGTTCGAAAACCTTGAAAAGAACTTTAGATGAAATAGATGCCAACAAAAATTCAAGTCTGTAACGGTCGGTCGAAAAATACAAGAAGCGAGATATTGCGGTAAACTGAAAGCCAGAGTTCATAGATGTCTTTCTAGCAGTGTAAAGGACGCTTCGGGTACCGAAATTGAGAGCGTTCGTGGTTTAAATTGTCTAAGATCTTACGTCAGTTTACAGGACGGTGATGCAGAAGAAAATATCTGTAAATTGGCTGAAGGTAGACAACGCTTCAGTGATTTTTCGAACATATGGAAAAACAAACAATTAGCGACAACATTGAAGTGCAAGCTTTACAGAGCGTTCATCTTGTCAGCGGTGTTGTGCAGCTCGGAGACATGGACGATAAACCAAGCGTTAGTGAAAAAACTCGATAGCTTACATCTCAACTGCCTACGTTGTATACTTTGTTTGTCTCACATGCCAAAATAACTAACCAGTCTGTGCTTAACAAAACACTGATGCCAACCATATCAAAAATTGTCTTAATCAGACGCTTTAAATGGTTTGGACACATCCAAAGAATAGAGAGCAACAGACTGCTAAGGAAAACTCTTGAAAGGCACCCCACTGAGCACTATCCAAATGCCGTGAAATCTGTTGGAGGACAGCGAAAGACATTGCTAGATCAACTGCAAAACGACTGCAACAGAAACAAGATAGATTTTTCAGTGGTTCAAGTAAGAGCTATTAGCAATTCGAGATCAGTCTTCAACAAATTCGTCAACGAAAAACTTCTCGTTTAATTGATAACTTGATTTCGATTTAATTTAATGATTACTACGTTTATATTCTTGCCTGAAATCCATGCTTGATTGTCTTGTGATAGTGCTTCTATTTCTTAATGGAATTCAAGTGTTGTATCAGTAGTAGTATTAGTAGTAGTATTACTTGTATTATTTGTCAATGGTCTTTTTTAGCTCTGAAACGTGGACCATGAACAAACAAACGCAGCGAGTAAATGAAAGTTTTCACTGCAGTTGTCTGCAAAGGATCCTATGTATATCAAACCTGGAGAGGATGACAAATGAAGGAGTACTAGCTAGATCACTTATGTCGACTTTTTCTGCAATGATCATAATGAAACGGTTTAAATGGTTTGGCCTTGTCTTGAGGATGAATTACAATCGTTTAGAGCTCCGAGTCTTCACCTGGGAGCCGACAGAAAAATACAGTTAAGAAAACGAACTCCAAGGGGTCAACGCAAGACATGGCTGGATCAACTTGAGGAGGGCTGCTCAAGACACGACATGAGCTACATCGCCTTACGACAGAAAGCCAAAAAAGAGACTAAATCCCGGTTCAACAGTTTTGTCGAAGAGCATTTCTTGGATTAAAAAGCTCGAAAAAACTCAAACTTATATGCATTTTATTACCTTGTTTGTACTTATTATCGTTGTTCCTTTATTTCTTTATGGAATTTAAGTGTTTAAAAAACGTGTGTTCCCCAAGGATAGGTTCTAGGTCCCGTTCGTTTTTCATGCTACCTTGTTCCTCTTGAATTTCTGTTTGAACGTATTGATGTCAATTAGCATTTTTATCTCAATGACACTGTTATCTATTTTGTTAACCACGCTTCGATAAATCAGGGGGCTTTTGGTTTGATGCTCTGCAAAATTTTTAGGGGCGCTAGGCACCGAGTAGACTAATCAAATTGAGTATTAGTAGAAAGAAATGTTTTAGTTGCGATTTTGAACTTCCAGCTGACTCAAACTTTTCGAAGAATGTTACTTTGCTGGGCTTCAACTAGGTTGCAGACTTTGCTAGTTATATGTGTCGTAGGTGTTTTTATTCCCTGCGAAGAATTTACTCCATCATAGATACAGTCGACAGAAAGTTGTTGATCAAGTTAGTTCCGGTAATGATTCTTTTGCGACTAAATTAATGCCAATCGCTGTACTTTGGACTACCTGGATAATATACAGAAATTACAGCGCATATTGAAATCAAAATGTCTCATTTTTAGAGTATCCCCTGGTTCACCAACAGCGAATTATATCAAAAAGTTCATTGGCTACACATGAAACAACGTGTCTTTTACGAAGATTTACTGTTTTGGTTCACCATCCCTGGAGGGTTCGCGTGTATCTTGGCGCATTAGATTTCCGAAATGATAAGGTGACTAGATGCCAATATGCATGCAATTTAAAGGTTCCTAACGTCAGAACTGCTATCGGGCGATGATCATTCAGTTTTGCTGTTCCTTAAGAATGGAATTTGTCGCCTTTTAAAACTAAATTTATACCTTATGAGTTTGATAATCAAAAGGTTTATGTCCAATGAGCGGGAGAGGGGTGCATAAATTATCAGTTTTATGGTTTCTCTGTTGGTCTCAAGTTGATATGAAGTCCTAGTCTCCTAATACTCGAAAACGACTCAAAGGAGTTGCTAAAAATTTTTATTTTTTGAAAAGAAGCATACCGTTATAAGTTTCTAGTCTCCGCAAGAAAATGTTGCACCAAACGATGATTTTATCTGTCTTACTTTACTGCTCCCAAGCTTAGTGTGTTACAACTGGTATTTTGAAAGTGTTAGAAAAGTTTCAGCGCAAAGTGTTGCGCTGGGTTATTAGGTCTGAGGATTACAACGAGACACCTTCAAAACTAAATTTGTATCAATTTTGCGAGCTGACCTTATTCTACTGTGGAAAACTTGGCATGGAACAATGGAGAGTGACATCAAGCTACATGTCAATAGAACAACACTCAGTTCCCGAGGATCGGTCAAAACATTTTTGAACAACCGTTGATCAAAGAGGTCAAAGCTGACAACTGTTTTGTTAGTCGAACTACCCACGCCGCCAATTACTTAATTTCTATCAACGTCATTGACTTTAGATCATCTTTTAAAAATTTTTGTAAGAATTTAGATAATTTTCTTATAGCCAAAACACTTTCTTTTAACTACTATCGGCCATATACATATTTTCTTAAATGTCGCTGTGTGGCCATGTACATATTTTCTTAAATGTCGCAGATCTCAATTTGCTAATTTGCTTTGTTAATTTGTACTGTCATGTCTTTCTTTTACTATGTAGTTTTCCTCTTATTGGAATTTAAGTCTTTTACTACTGGTACTACTACTACTAAAAAGCGCTAAAAAAGGCGCTAAAAAGTGCGCTACAAAAAGTTTTTCTAACTCTACAATGCGTAAATAATTGAAAACCCCTATTAAAATTTGGGTACTCTTATATAGCACTTTGCAATGTGCGACTTGGGGCGTCAGACTTTTACGCCCATGATGAGTAATGTATAAAAGTAAACATGTGAGTAATATATATCATACGGAAAAAGAGAATTCTCTAAACTTTGTGGAAATATGTTAACAAGTTTTTTTAACCCTCACATCTGCACATGGCGCGTTTGTTGCGACTACCAGAGGTGCAGAAATGTGTGGACATTTTAAACAGACCCGAGGGAGCTTGTTGGTCTCAAGTTGATATGAAGTCCTTGTTTCCTAATACACAGAAACGACTCAAAAAGAGTTGCTAAAAATTTTCATTTTTTGAAAAGAAGCATACCGTTATAAGTTTCTAGTCTCCGCGAGAAAATGTTGTACCAAACGGTGATTTTATCTGTCTTACTTTACTGCTCCCAAGCATAGTGTGTTACAACTGGTATTTTGAAAGTGTTAGAAAAGTTTCAGCGCAAAGTGTTGCGCTGGGTTATTAGGTCTGAGGATTACAACGAGACACTTTCAAAACTAAATTTGTATCAATTTTGCGAGCTGACCTTATTCTACTATGGAAAACTTGGCATGGAACAATGGAGAGTGACATCAAGCTACATGTCAATAGAACAACACTCAGTTCCCGAGGACCGGTCAAAACATTTTTGAACAACCGTTGAACAAAAAGGTCAAAGCTGACAACTGTTTTAGTCGAACTACCCACGCAGCCAATTAACTAATTTCTATCAACGTCATTGACTTTAGGTCATCTTTTAATAATTTTTGTAAGAATTTAGATAATTTTCTGATAGCCAAAACACTTTCTTTTAACTACTATCGGCCATGTACATATTTTCTTAAATGTGGCTGTGTGGCCATGTACATATTTTCTTAAATGTCGCAGATCTTAATTTGCTACTTTGCTTTGTGAATTTGTACTGTCATGTCTTTCTTTTACTATGTAGTAATCCTCTTATTGGAATTTAAGTCTTTTACTCTTGGTACTACTACTACTAAAAAGCGCTAAAAAATAGTCGCTATAAAGTGGGCTACAAAAAGTTTTTCTTACTCTACAATGCTTAAAAAATTGAAAACCCCTATTAAATTTTGCGTCTATTATATAGCACTTTGCAAGTGCGACTTGGGGCGTCAGACTTTTACGCCCATGATGAGTATTGTATATAAGTAAACATGTGAGTAATGTATATCAGTACGGAAAAAGAGAATTCTCTAAACTTTGTGGAAATATGTTAACAAAAATTTTTTAACCGTAACATCTGCACATGGCGAGTTTGCTGCGACTGCCAGAGGTGCAGAAATGTGTGGACATTTTAAGCAGACCCGAGGGAACTAGTCCCCTCAACATTCAGCTGAAAATTTAATACAACAACAATAAGTGGTTTATTGGCAATTCTAAAAAAAGCTTTTCAGATTTGATCGTTGTCTAAGGATCTGCAGACATGGGACACGTGCGAACTAAAACAGTGAAGAGGGCAGCCAGAGTTCTCATCAACAAATATTACAGCAAACTTTCGGCTGATTTCCACTACAACAAGATGGTCTGCGGAACTGTTGCCGTCATCCCGAGTAAAAAACTGCGTAACCAAATTGCAGGGTGAGTTTTATTACGAGTAATTAAAGTAATGTTTTATAAGCTTAAGAAATCTACTACTACTATCATATTTGAGAGTTATGAAGTGAAAATTTTGCCCCTCTTTATTGCCCTTATATGAGAGCGAAAGCCCTGAATGTGAGAGCGGAGGGGAAAATACTTTTCAAAAGAACTTGAAGAGTCTTTGCAATGTTAGCATAAAAATATCCCAATAGACAGAAAATTAGGATCATTGGGTTATTTTTAGGAACGAACAGCTCAATGGGCAACATCAATCAATAACCAGAAGATCATTAATAGAACAATGTATTAATTAATGTAATTTTAACAATGTAGTTTTTATTTCAATAAATAATTATAATTATTCCGGCGCCATGCAAACTTTGACCTCTCGATTAAATCATTAATTTACATGTTTGGAAAAATGTTGTTGATTTGTTTGTTTCTCTTGTGGGTCATTATTGCGTCATCTTCTATTTAATTATTTTTCATATTTGTCTGCTTTAAGCGTTTTGATCAGCGTTGACGTTAATCGTTGACAGTTTACAAACAATAGGAGCTATTTAATTTGAATCATTAAGACGTTATTTTCGAGGTTAAAATTGTCCATTTGTGAGATTTGAAACAAACAGAAATTGTTGGAGGTTTTTTTACTTCTAGTAGTAAACTGCCGCCTAATTATTTGCATAAATTTGTGAAACATAACTGGCTAACTTCGGGCCAGTTGCTCTCAAACGACCTACGAAGGGCTGTCTTTAGTAGCAGCTAGCTTAAGCTTAAGAAATCTAGCCTCATTTTGACGGTGCGTGTGGCATCAAAAGTCAATTGCTTTTTTGTTTGTCTTTTATATCCTCATGAACATTTTAAACGATGTCTTTGGAAGCCAATTGTCATACGGACAGATCAGTTGCTATCGTTTAGGTCTCAATTGCAAAAATAGTGAATTGTGGTTTTACACTATGGTACCAAAAAGCTACGTACACCTGAAGATTCTAAAAGCATTACAAAGAGCAAATAATAGATTCTGTGTTCAAGTTTATTCTTTAATAACGCCTCATTACACCTTTTTCGTTATCGCTGCTTCAGAATCGCTGCTTAAATTTTCATCAAGATTCAGATCTAGACTCGATGCTGGCCATTCCAGCACCTCCCACTCCATTTCTTGGGAAAAATGCTGATAATCATTGATTTATGCTTCGGAGCATTATCTTGAAAAACATGATCCTGAAAATGCATGTTGTTCTTCGTAATTATTCGAAATTGCCAAATAACCGACAGCGTCCAGATTGTTTGGACTCCTAACACGTAATTTTCATGCATCTGATTGTATTTCACCCCAAAGCAAGTGATCGCTTGTCCGAACTTTTTTTCAAATTTCGCTCCATTTCTTTGAAAATCGCTAACAATTCCGTCACTGGAGATGCGCACTCTCGTGTCATTATTAAAAAAGATTCTGCCAGAAATGCATAATTAGCATAATGATTCTTTAGCATAATGATACACCATTTTGAACGAAAACTTCTGCTTTTCGCCTCGGAAGTGACCTTTTGTGCAGCAATTCCTAAAAAAAAACAATAATTTTTTGAGAATTCGTCTCTCTACCTCTGGAAATTGTATCGCAGCAAGAGAAATTGCTATGAGTCACTATATTGCGCTCCATTGAGGTTCCCGGAGCTCATAAAACATCCTCATCCAATTTTTCGATAACAGTTTATTTGGAATTTTTGACGTTTCATCTTTAATATTGTAATAATCTCCAATAATTGTTTGATATTATTTTAGAAGCAAAGTGATCGCAGAAGTTGTCAGCAGGCTCTGTTGTGTAAATCCTGATGTTAATCTTTATGGTTTTAAAAATGAGCAAACAAGAAATTATTTCTGTTTTTTTACTTAATTATTGACCTTAACAAAAATCCGTTAATTTGTAATTTTTGTGACTTTCCTATTTTAAGATATTCCTTTGATTACCTTCTGAAAAGTGGAATTCTTTTTCAATCGGGAAAACATGGGGCTTCCAGTAAATTTCTCCAAGAAACATGTCTTAAGGCTTCCAAGAGTTTTTTCCAAAAGTTTGCTCAGTTGAGTGCTCATTTTTAACCATTTTGTTAGCTTGATTTAACGAAACTGTAAAAAATGACCACAAAACTGATTAAGATTGAGATCATTGTGATATCAAACGTGAAATCTTGAAAAAATGTCGGACGCATAAAAACGTATGAAATGCAAGTATTCTTGCTTGATCAGCTTTACAAATTAGTGATCAAGCCTAACTTTATTGTTGATTTTTATTTAGAGCGAAATTAAGGTGCAACCATCTTTTCCGTTTAAGCGAAAAAAATGAGAAATTTCTCTTAAAACCTTTAAATTTCACATTTTTTTCACATCTTAACGCAAATCAAACTCATGAGACACGAATCATGCTGTAAAAGCAGAAATCATGCTGTACGTAGCTGTTTCGTACCATAGTGTATATCTAATATTGTGCTTTAGATACGTCACTCACCTGATGCGACGAATTGAGAAAGGAAGTGACGTCAGAGGAATCTCTTTGAAACTGCAAGAGGAAGAGAGGGAGAGGAGATACGATATCGTGCCTGTTCAGTCTGCCCTTGACCAGGAGACCATCGAAGTTGACAAGGACACCCACGAGATGTTGAAGCAACTCGGATTCGGAACCATCCAAAATCTGCAGGTTGTCGAGCAGTAAATACCACCCAGCCAGAGAATTATACTCCAATTAAAGGAAGATTGCAAATTTTGAGACGATGCGAAACATATGAACTAAACGCCTGATTTGTTGCAATTTTTGGATGGAAAAATGTTGTATGATTCTGCAGAACTCATAATTTGTAGTTTGTGACGATGGAAAGTTGAGGATAATTTAAGTCTTCACCCATTGATAGATTTTATGAAAAACAACAGAAAGCAAGGATTGTTGATCAATATCTCATTCCTTTACCGTGAAAAAGTAATGTTAATAAAAATCGTTTCATATTTAGCAATCTTGGGAGTAAATATGTAATCTGAGTAGTTATGAAGAACTGCTACTATTCAGACCCTGTGATGTAAAGTTATTAATTTTTCGAATTTTTGGTGGCAAACAACTGAGTTTGCATGGTTTAGGTCGTGTTAGGTTATTCATTAATAGCCGCCCCCATCTTCTCAGCGGGCTATTATAGCGCTCCTAATTTTTTTACAATTCAAAGAATTTGAATTGTATTGGTGCGCTGTTTTTTTTTGGGATGTGTTCACACATTTTTCAATGACTTTGATCTTTCAAAACGGGATAAACAGGTAAATCCCAGCGAGCATTAAGTTTCATTAGAGGTCCAAAGTGGGTTTTAGTAGTCTTTCAAGTGCTTATAGTGGTGCAGCTGCTGGGATGGCCTTAATATAAGGTTAAAAGGTTATTTTTAGGAATTTTTGGGCTCAAAATGGTGCAATTTTTCATGTTTTTTGTGATTTTTTGTGATTTGGTTAGTCTTAGGTTGAAGTTTTTAAAAGTTGATAAAGGCCTTTTGTGAGACAAAATTGCTTCTTATGGCCATTTTTTGAGCTATATGTTTTGGTGCTACAAACACAAACACGCAAAATGAAAATAATTTTTGCAATTTTTTTCAGGTTTTTTGAAAATGTTAGTCATTTTTTGAGTTTTTTAGCCCTAGGTGTCAAGAAACCTCCTCTAGGTTTTGATAAAGGGTTTGATGATAGATTACTGCATAGTTTCTAGTGTTAATAGAATGGTTTTCATATTTTTGTCGTCATGAATTTTAGCATTTTTTGACAAAACTTTTTTTTGACATTTATTGTCATTATTAAAGTTGTCTGTGTCACAGTGGCCAGAAAACCTCATCAGGGGTTGGAAAATAAGTTGCTGAAAAATTTTTAGTTGCCATGGAGTAGAATTCAACTTTTGATTATCACAAATTTTAGCAAATTTTTTTGGACAAAATTCGCATTTTCAGGTTTTTGAAAATTTTTGTCGTTTCTTCATTTTTTTTCCAGCTTCAGGGACCAGGCAATCTTCTTTGAGGGTTGTTAATAGGACACTGCGTAGTTTCTAGTAACAATGGAATGGTTTTTAACTTTTTAATGTCTCGAATTTTAGAATTTTTTTAATAAAATCTGCAACTTTTTTAAGGCTTCCTAAAGTTTTTATCAGTTTTTGATATTCTCAAGTGCGAGAAAACATATTCCACTTTCTGATAAAAAGTTCTGCATGGTTTTTAGTTTCAATGGATTTGTCTTCAACAATTTTACCTTTCGACTTTTAGAAGTTTTTGGATGAAATTTGAAATTTTTTTCAAGTTTTTTCAAAACAATTGTATTTTATTTTTTTCTTGCCTCAGTAGCCAGGTAACCTCATCCAGGGTTTGATAGTATGTTATTAAACAGTTGCTAGGGGGCAATCGAATGGCTTTCAGCTTTTTAATAGAATGAATTTCTATTTTTTGACGTTTGAAATTTTTTCTAAAAATTATTGCCTATCGATCTATGAGCCAATGAGTTTTTTAAAGCTTGGAATTGGGTTACTGGATAGCCTCTAGAGACACAGAAATGATTCTGAAGATATTTATATCACGATTTTCAGCTGCATTTCTTTATAATTTGCAATTGATTTTTTTCTAAGTTTTTTGTTCCTTTTCGAGTTAATCGATCTTCAACGGTCAATGAATATTTTGAAATTGGTATTTTTGAAGGGAAAAAATTTTGGCATAGGTTTAAAAGCTTCAAGAGTTTTAGCAATGAGTATATTTTTGTTTAGTTTTGATTCTTTTAGTTTCTCAATTTTCTGATGATTTTTTTGTGTTCTTGCTGGCATTGTTCAATTGATCTGCTGGTCAGGTAGAGTACGCCTGAGTTTCTCATCCCTAGGCTAGTTTCTCTTCTCTCATTCTGCTAAAAGTGATTTTGAACATCAGTTGCTCAGCAAAGCAATTCAAAATGAACAGAGTCAGTTTAAAAATTGAAGTCAGAATTAGAAACGGGATAATCCCATAAAGCCCAATTTTAGATGCCCGCTAATTGAACGTCGTTCCTATGAGTCTTAGTTACATTCTCTAGTGCTTATTGGTATTGATAGTAGCCTCTCTCTAAGAAACAGAAGTATGTTCAGCTACGAAATGCTATCAAAATAAATCGGACTTAAAAAATATTAAATATTTTTTCAATATTTTTAAATATTTTTTCAATATCTTCTATTCTTTCAATCCCAATCATGCTTATTGGAATCAACTGCGGCTATTTTCCGGCAATCTGCCGGGTATGTGTTCGATTTTTTGTATCAGTTTTTTTTCTAAAGCGTTATCTCATTCCACTGATAGTTCATTCTATGCCTATTTTTTTGTTTGAACCAAATTTCCATTTCCTTCTTGTGTCTTTTTGTTCACATGCGGCATTTTGACATTTATTTTGTTCTTTTAAAAATTTTTTCGATCTGTTTTAGAAATAGTTTTCCCAATCCACTCATAGTGCGTTCTAGGTCTAGTTTTTTTGTTTAGTCAATGAAAATGTTTTGAATTGTACATCAGGACTTGTCCTGCTATGTTTTTTTTTTACTTCGTCGAACTTTTTTTTCGCTTTACCCATTTTGCCGCTTTTTCGACATTTTGCGTGAAATCCATCTGACTTCTCTAGGCTAGTTTAAATCTTCTGTCGTTCTGCTCAAAGTCCTTTTAAACAGCAGCTGTTCAGCAAAGCAATTCAAAATGAAGCGAGTCAGTATAAAAAAATCAAAATCAGAAATAGAAACGGGATAAACCTATAAAGCCCATTTTTAGATGCCCGGTACTTAAACTTTGTTCTCAAAAGTTTTAGTTACTATCTATAATGCTTATTGGTATTGATACTAGACCATGTTGCCTCTCACTGAGAGACAAGAGTATGTTCAATTACGAAATGACATCAAAATAAATCTCACTTAAAAATGTTTATACAAAAGTCATATTTTGATATTTTCTTTTCTTTCAATCCCAATAGAGTTATGGGAATCAACGGCGGCTATTTTCCGGCAATCTGCCGGGTATGTTTTTTTTATCTGAGTGATTTTTTGATCAGTGTAGCAAACATTGAAATAGGAAGATCAAGGTTGAGGGGGGAGGGGGCTGAAAACAATTGGTTTGATGAGCGAGTCCGAGAATCCTATAGAAGATTGGCTGCTTTGTTCATTCGCTTTTTCAAAAGAGAACGCTAAAAATTTAAGTGAGAAAAGTTTGTTGCCCTTGATAGTCGGTTTAATGTGTAAGTTTGTGGTTTGCGGTGGTGCGTGTCTTTTTATGTAAAATTTTTGGTAAACCGCTTTTTTCTTTTACTTTAGGTCCTCGACAATGCTGTTATGCGCAAATTAGTTTGGCTACAAGGAAGATTAGATTTTAACCGGTGGTGATTTTTGTCATGCCGAAATGAAGTAGAGCGAAAGAGCTTGCTTTCTCGCTAGTTGTTTTTTACTGTTTTTCCGAATTTTTGGAACGAATTTTTTACTAAATGGTTTTTCCAATCCATTCATAGTTCGTTCTAGGCCTAGTTTGTACCAAATTTCCATTTCTCGCTAGTGGTTTTTTCACATGCGGCGTTTTGACATTTCTGTTTTTTTTTCTATCTAATTTTTCTATAAATGGTTTTCCCAATTTACTCATAGTCCGTTCTAGATCTAATTTGTTTATTCAATGAAAATTCTTTGAATTGTACGTCAGGAATTGTCCTGTTTTTTTTGTTTTTCGTGGAGTGACTTTTTCACGCTTGACTTCTTAAATTTTGCGTGACCTTAAAAACCACTTATTCAGAAATTATGTCTGTTGCTGAAAGGTTGGGTATTCGCCAAGGTCGGGTATTCGAGCACCTCCATTGGCGAGTTTTTTCACCCAAAAGTTCTCTGGGCTACAGCCTCATCTGAATTGAAATTTTTTTTTTCGCCGAACAGTTTTCTAGGTTACAGCCTTATCTGAATTGAAAATTCTGACGTTATTTGGTTTATGTTATGACGTCCAGTTCACAAGACAGTTGAAATTGTACGTTCTTTAATGGTATCTCAACAGCGAAGATATTTTAGGTCATTTGGATGATAATGTTTTTGATCATACGTAACTCAATAAATGATTTGCGTCCAATAAAACACGTAAATTGCGATTAATTTAATGTAATATGACAAAAAAGCCCTCTGCGGAACGCATGCAAGAAGGAGTTCAATTTCTTCTCTTAAAAATTTTTTTGTTAGCGGTGTTGCGAATTTAATGAAGTTAATATATCCGTGTCTATCTATATTCTACTTTCAGTGAAGATCAATATGATTAATTTACATGGGTGTACCAATTTTCACCCCTAATAGGTTCACCCTTATCATTTAGCACCGACGATTTTATCCATCCACCGATTAGTTTATTATCTCCCCGCAATTTTTTACTTGATTTCATTGGTAAAATTAACATTCAAGTTAAGACGTTCATGGGATTTGGAGAAAAACTTAAGAGTCCAGTATTCAAAATCCGAGACTTGTAGGGTTTGAACAAAAATACTTGAGGTGAAAGGTGCAGCGTAAAACTAAACGGTTGAAAACGTTATCTGAAAATATGGGTTAAATTAATGGGGGTAAAACAAAGCAGAACCTCCTACATAACTTCTTTTTCATTACAGTGACGCTTGTATTTGCGCAATGAAATTCTACAGGTAATGATTTTCAATGAATGCCAATAGAGCTCACATAAATAAAAAGTTGAATGTATGCATTGCTCTAGATTAAAGGCGTTGCTATTTAGCGTAGTTTTAAAGGTAGAATTTGAACGACAGAAGGAACTACCTGCTGTCTCATTTATTCGCTCCAATATAAAGTCTCAAGGTTTTTTCGCAGTTCTAATTCTGCTAATCTAACTTTTTTGTGGAAACTTTTTTTGGCAATGCTCTAATATGTTGCTTGTTAAATTTTAATGAGTTTCAACATTCGGTAATCTCAAAAATTGAGAAGAGGGTATCATGAGCCGAGTAATGTTACGGAAAATGGCGAATTTTTTTCGCCGAACAGTTTTCTAGGTTACAGCCTTATCTGAATTGAAAATTCTGACATTATTTGGTTTATGTTTTGACGTCCTGTTCACAAGACAGTTGAAATTGTACTTTTTCTGATGGTATCTCAACAGCGAAGATATTTTAGGTCATTTGGATGATAATTTTTTTGATCATAGGTAACTCAATAAATGATTTGCGTCCAATAAAACACGTAAATTGCAATTAATTTAATGCAATCTGACAGAAAACCTTCTGCGGAACACAAGCAAGATGGAATTCAATTTCTCACTCTTTAAAAAATTTTCTGTAAGCGGTGTTGCGAACTTAATGAAGTTAATATATCTGTATCTATCTATATTCTAAGTCTAGGGAACATTAGAGCTTAAAAAATCCAAAACAGCTAATAAATGATTGTATTAATGCGACTCTTGGTATTGTGCGCCCCTGAATTCTGCGCTCCTGGATATTCGCTGATGTGACTGCTTTAAGTTTATAGCGTTATCAGTTTTCCTGGTTTAATTTAAAAATTTCTGTTTAGTCTCGATGCTTTTCAATTGAGTAAAACCAAACTGAGTCGTAATATCTTCAGGGCTCTATCTTTTTTGTGAATCTTTTTGTTATTTCCCTCAGGCATATATATCAGCCGATTTGTACCCGCTGAAAATATCCAAAAAGAGACTTGTGTCCGTTAGTCGTTTTCTATCTATATTCGGCGTCTAGTACTGCTGAGAATTTCAACTTAAAACTTCTCAGTTGTTGCTTTCAAGGGTGATTTTTGATGGTCCGTACGACAGTTTTTTTGGAGTCTCTCATCTTGTGAACAATGAGGCTTCAACAACTCGACACAACAACTTAATGGTTGTCATGCTGTGATGATGAATTTTACGCTTTTAGGTTTTCGTTGATGTTACTTCTTGGGGTCAATAGCCTCCTAAGATTTTCTGACTGAATTGAAGAATAATTTCTGTCTAATCATGTTGCTTTTCAATTGAGTGCAACCAAATTGAGCTCTAGTATTTTTAGGTTTCTATAGATTTTGGGGATCTTTTCTGTTACTACCCTCAAGCCTGTATATCAGCCGGTTTGCATCCACCAAGAAAGTCCAAAAATCACGTTTTCCTCTTCATACAAATTTTGCGGTGTTTACTAAATTGTAATTTACCGTATAAAATTAGAAAAATTATTTTCATGTTGTTCATTGATTTAAAATTTTCTAATGTGGTATTTCGTCAATGCGCATTATTCGTATATGCATATGTAACTAGTATTGAAAGCCATTTATATGCTATATTTAAAAACAAGATGTAATAATTGACGTATGGGCAATAAGGGAAGTGTTCAGGATTTGGTTGGTATTGATCAGAAATATTCCCAATAATTTAAATTTTTCGAAGCGAACCGCGAGGATATTATTTAAAAGCATTGTGTTAAAATGTTTGCTTATGATGATTGCAGTCTATTTTTTGTGCTCAAAATCATTGTTTTTTTGTTAAATACTGAAAATAATTTCAAAATAATTTGCAAAATTAGTATGTAAAAATTCAAAGTTAGTCCCAATGTTCATAAAATGAAAGTCTTTTTTCTGAGTAGTTGGCGAACTGCAATTGTTATAAGATTTGCGACAAGAATTTCCACTAAAATTTAGTTTCTTTAAAAATTTCTGCTCAGATATTGTGTTCAATCTCCGAAGACCTTGTATTAGCATTATTGCTATGCGCTTTTCTTTTATACTGTGATTTGTAGTGATGTCTTTTTTTCATCAATTGGATAATTTCTGTTGTAAGATTTGCACCTCAGTTAGGAATCTCAAAACGATTTTTAATTGCTCTCGAACGGTTTGAAGAACTTATTGTAATCGCGTGTCTAGCCCTTCTGCTTGACCGTTTTTGAGATTTTGTTTTACTTCATTCTTGACTTCTAAAATTTCTTTTCACTTTTTCTCCATTTTTTAGTGATCTCCATTAATCTCACTTCAAACTGAAGTTGCTACAATAAAAGTGATCATAAAATAAAAAATCTCAATGGCCTGATAGCCAAGTTGTTAATGCATTCCTTTGGACTCTGGAGGGCGAGGCTTTGAAGCCCCACCATGGTCGGATTTTTTTAAACACCCATAAGAAAAATTTATCTAGGTTACGTCCCCTTAATTAAATTACTCCACCTGTCGTTCGAGAGCAAATTGTCCGACGTTAGTGGTTTATGTTTCAAATGTATTGCACCAGTCGTTTTTTCTGATTTTGTCTCAGCCTTTACTTGCTCTTTATTAGCGCAAAAAGTTATTAGCTTTTTCTTACTTCTCAGTTGGCAACTGATATTGCTTGTTAAGCCTTTCTGCGTAATGTTGAAGGTCAATATGATTATTTTACATGGGTGTAGCAATTTCCGACTTTATTTGGTTTATGTGTTGACCGGTTTTTGATGGCCTCTCAACCGCGAAGATATTTTAGTTCATTTAGATGATTATGTTTTGGATCAAACTTAACTCAATAAATGATATGCGTCCAGTAAAACACGTAAATTGCTATTAATTTAATGTAATATGACAAAAAAGCCTTCTGCGGAACGCAAGCAAGAAGGAGTTCAATTTCTTCTCTTTAAAAAATTTTCTTTAAGCGGTGTTGCGAACTTAATGAAGTTAATATATCCGTGTCTATCTATATTCTACTTTCAGTGAAGATCAATATGATTAATTTACATGGGTGTACCAATTTTCACCCCTAATAGGTTCACCCTTATCATTTAGCACCGACGATTTTATCCATCCACCGATTAATTTATTATCTCCCCGCAATTTTTTTTACCTGATTTCGTTGGTAAAATTAACATTCAAATTAAGGGGTTCTTGGGATTTGGAGAAACAGTTATGAGTCGAGTTTTCAAAGTCCGAGATTTGTAGGATTTTGAACAAAAATAGTTGAGGTGAAAGGTGCAGTGTAAAACAATAAAGGGTTGAAAAGGTTATCTAAAAATATGTGGGTTAAACTAATGGGGGTAAAACAAAGCAGACCCTCTTACATAACTTCTGTTTCATTACAGTGACACTTGTACTTGCGCAATGAAACTTGACAGGTAACGATTTTTAGAGCTCACATAAATAAAAAGTTGAATGTTTGTATTGCTATATAGATTAAAGGCTTTGCTATTTAGCGTAGTTTTAAAGGTAGAAGCTGAACGACAGTAGGAACTTCCTACTGTGTCATTTATTCGCCTCAATATAAAGTCTCAGATTTCTTCCGCAATTCTAATCCTGCTAATCTAAATTTTTATGTGGAAACTTTTTTGGGAATGCTCTAATATGTTGCTTGTTTAATCAACCTAATTGGAGAACGAAAATTTCAGAAAATGGTTTATTTCAAATCACTTGCTTTAATAGTTTGCTTTATTGATTGCATGTGTTCTACAGTAGATTCTAGCACAATTCTAGTGAGTTTCAACTTTCGGTAATCTCAAAAATTGAGAAAAGGGTATCATGAGCCGAGTAATGTTACGGAAATTTGTCCATGGAGTGGAAATTTTGTTGTTTCGATTTTAAAGTGGAAATTTTGACAAAGCTGTCGACAACAAATTCTTGATAGCTTTTAATTCCATAAATTTTTAAACAATCATGTACTTCTGAGGTTAGAAAGTGCTACTGTTCCTATCTACTATAAGAGTGCTATAAAAAGGTTAATCTGACATCACGTTGTGAAATGCTGACGTTTGTCTTAGTTGCGCGACTGGTGAAAAACCTGCGGCGGACTAAAACTTTTTGAATAATTTGATATCGAGAAGTCTTGACTTCAATTCAAACTTAGAACCTCTATATTTAAAAAACTGAACCGATTATCTTAACTGATGTTGGTATAGTATTATTTAATAATGGTTTTTGAGTCTGAACTTAATCATTTGATCAAGTTTGTTCATACGTCGTGCCAACTTCGCTTGTCATATTATTATACGCAAGGAGAAAATAAAAGGTCAAAGCTATATAATGTTACACCATATATGGTCAGTTAATTTTCTTTTCTTTTCAGAGTTGTAACAATGTCTTTGATTATTGGCTATTGGCCAATCCGTGGCCTTGCTGAGTCCATTTATTTGACATTGGAGTACTTGGAGATACCCTACGAGAAGAAAGCTTACACACGGGAAAATTACCTAGAGTGGTTTGAAAATGATAAACTAAACCTTGGAATTGACTTCCCAAATCTACCCTATTTAATCGATGGAGACTTCAAAACTTCCCAGTCTCTGGCCATTTTGAAGTATATTGGACGCAAGCATGGTTTGTTTGGCGGAGAGTCAAACGAGGAGATTACAAAACAAGAGGCACTTCTTGACAGTATCTATGATTTGAGAATGCGGTTTGCTCGCTTGTGCTACAGTGACGACTTCGAAAATAAGAAAAAAGAATATTTGGACAATTTGGCTAAAAATCTCAAATTTTATGACGATTGGTTAGCTAAGCGTAAATATATGAATGGTGACAAATTATTTGTCGGAGATTTCTTTCTCTGGTCAGTACTGGACATAAATGACTTGATGTCGCCAGGCATAATGGAACCCTTCCCCAATGTTGCGCGGTTCAAAAATGAGATCGCCTCCCTACCAGCTATTGAGAAATATTTGAAGAGTGAACGATTTAAAAAGTTCCCGGTAAATGGATTCACTGCTAAGTGGGGCGGGAAAGAGGAAGCGTAAAAGGAAAAATTTAAATCAATTGAAGAATGTTGTTGTTATTGTAAAATAGTATTTTGTCCAGCCGGATTTGTTTGTGTAAATTCTGATGTAATATGCATTTGTACATCTCTATATAAAAACAACCCTTAATAATTTTTTCTGTTCTTAAACTAAAAAGAAACTAATTTTGTTTTTAGAACTAAATATCAAATAATTTTGGACAATTTTTCTGTTATCCTAGAGTTAGTACATGGTTAATATCAGTCAATATTTTGTATTAACACAAGAATTTGCGTTGCGAAATAACAGTTGTGTTGAATTGGATTTAGTGAGTCACTTTGTTTCACTTTAAGAAATTAGTCTACATATTTGGGATCCCTACGACCCAGTCTCGAACTCGTGCAATTTTCATTTACATAAGGGATTTTGATAGCCATACCCACTGAACAATGGATACATGTTCCAGGCCAATAAAAGACTTCGAGGAACTCGTGCCAATAAAGACTGAAGAATAACGAACTTTGAATTCTGATCCTGACTAAAAATACATCTATAACACAGAAAGCATGTTCCCTTGGTTGAGTGGTTAAGGCCGCATCAAAAAAATGAACAACGTAACAACCGTGCATCGGAAGTAGTTTGGAGACTAAAAAATGAAGGGATCCTTATTCTGTGCGGTAGACCCCCCATTCTCACTACTAGTATTACAATTTCTAATAACATAGACTAATAACATATAAAGATATAGGAGACTTACAATATGACATTGTATTGGGGGAAGTTCTGCATGAATTTTTAGCCGAGTTTTATTTAGTGTAATAATTGCTGTCGTCGTTGTTTGCAAGTCTGAATTATTTATTTCCTTCATTTTGATGAAAAGTTATTAGGGCTTTGGTTATATTTTTTAATGTCAATAGCAATATTTGTTAAGTTGTTCCGGGCGATTTTACGTGGTATGTGGGTTTAAATCCCCGATGTTCTCAATACATTTTTGTAAGGTTTGAAAGGAACGTTGAAGTTCAACGGTATAATTTAGGGTCTTTGAAGATTGTTTCTTCGCATGATAGACCCCTCGAAATTTTTGATATATCATAATTTGAAAAAAAACTACGATAATCGATTTGCTTGTAATTTTTTGCCCCACTAAATTTGGATATAATTGGGTAGAAGAGGGGTATACATTGCTGGATTTCACAGCTAGGAAACGTACGTGACTTTCGCAATGACCGATTTTGTGGATGTTAATGTTATATCCATGTGGATCTGCAGAACTTAAGATCTGAACTCGAAAGCTGATTTCATGAAAAAAATACAAAATCTAACCATTATTCGATTTGATTGTGACTTATTGGTTGCGCGTGATCAACTAATATTTTGCTTGCTTTCCAAGAATTTGGTAATAAAATTTTCTCAAATTTGAGGAACTGGAAGGAAGTAATATTCTAGATACCCATGACCATCCTAATTGCATACTGGCCAATCAGGGGTCTCTGCGAATATGTATACCTCGCTTTGGAGTATCTAGAAGTTCCATATGAGAGGAAAACATACACAGCTGAGAACATGAATGAGTGGTACAAGGAGGACAAGTATAATCTGGGACTGCATTTCGCAAACCTGCCTTACTTAGTTGAAGGAGACTTCAAACTTGTTCAGTCACTCGCCATTCTCAAGTATGTCGGGAGAAAATATGGCATTTTTGGAGGTGATTCAATTGAAGAAACTGCCCATCAGGTGCGTTCTACTCTTCACAGTTGGGCTTCCAAGAAAACGTAACTATTGTGATATCACCTTTTGGGTTATATTTCAAATTAGCTTGAATTGAACGTAAGTTCTAAGTTTTGATAATTGTTTCTAAACTTCAGCGGTTGTAAGAATGTAATAGTTGCTTGTCGGACATCAGAGCCGTATTTCAAATGCAAAAATTCATTTTTGCTTTTGAAATAGGGCTCTGATGTCCGAGAATCAACTATTACGCCTAAAACTGCTGTTTGAACCAACAAACGCAAATTTTTCCCTGGTATTTTTCTCCTTGCAGACCGAGTTACGATTTTGGAGGGCACAAAACTCTCTTAATTGCGCTGCGACTGATGAGTTTTGTTATCTTTACCTTTGGTGTTATTTTCGGTTCTTTTGTTGAAATTTACTCCAAATGTAATTTACATAAGAGGACAACCAGTGGTAACATTTTGATACGTACGTCTCAACTATGACTAGATGTCATTCAGCAAAACTGCATAAAACCATGGTAAAAATTTAGATATTGGGCTTGACTTAAGTCATTATAGCGAAGCTGAGGGGATATTCAGTAAAAGTGAAACATGCAATAGATCTAGAATGTTTTTTCTCAGCTCCTGATAACTTGACTACAACAGCGAGAGTCAAGGTACAGAAAGTAGAATTGAATTATACCTGTGCCTTTCACTTTTTCAGGAGGCTCTGATTGAGCACGTCAATGATCTTCGGTCCCGATTCTCAAACCTCTGCTATTGTGATCGAGACTTGTTCGAAGCTAAGAAGGTCAAGTACTTCGAAGAATTTGGGGAAGAACTCAAAAAACTGGATGATTGGTTCCAAGAGAGAAAGTGGATGAATGGGGACAAAATTTTTGTGGGAGACTTCTTTCTTTGGCATACTCTGGATGTTCACGATTGCATGGTTCCTGGAATTCTGGAAGAATATCCAAATGTTACAAGGTACAAGAACGAGGTCCAGAAAATACCTCAAATTGATCGCTATCTGAAGAGTGAGGTCTACCGAAGGTTCAATATCAACGCACCTTGGGCCAATTTTGGCTGCTATGCCGGTTTGTAAGTTGGGTTCGTGCGCTATCCTCTGACTTCTGTCAGATACAAACGGTATGTTTAGCACATATTGTATATAGCAACGAATTTGTAAACAATTTGCAACAATTTGTAAACAAGTAATACAGTTAGTAATAGCTTGAAAACAGCCAATACTTTCTCAGGGATTCTTTTGTGCTAATTTGTACAATTTTAGATGTTTGCTTACCAGACCGCTGTTTTTGTAGGAATAAAGTTTTTGTCTGTATTGTTTCTCAGGGGCCGATTCCTCACATTTAGATAATTTGTCGAAGTAAACAACGTGAACGTTTAATATAAAAACCACTTGAGTTCCAGGGACAAATATCAGTTACCATTTCAAAGGAGTGTAACGTCATTGTGCTTAAAAATTAAATGACACGTAATTTTAATATACTTTGACACGTAAACTTCAATATACCAGTTTCTTTTCTTGTAGTTTGGTTTTTCGTAGAAGTAATTTTTATTCGATGCTATATTGAAATGTAAACCTCAGTAATTGATGCCACAGTATTTTGCAGAGCCTGAAAATCCGTTTGAAGCTCAAAATTGGCACATATTTCTTGATTTTTTAGTTAATTTTTGACTTTTTTATTTCTTCATTTTTGCATCTCTCAGCCATCTTTTTGTCAAAAATCAGTTAATATGGCAACTTACCTGTGTTAATTCATATACTCGACGCCTCTTTCTACCTCGATACATTTTTTGTTTTATAAAATTGTACATATCCTAATCCGATTTTGGCAGTTCTTTTTCCAATTTTTCTCAGTTTTTTCTTTGTATTTTGGTTTCAATTAATAGAATGTCTTTTTGTCCAACATGAGGGACTTAATTCTTGTTTCAATAAAATTTCAATTGTTTTTGGCGTTAAGTTTTTGAAAAACATTTAAAATTCTCATAAATGCAGTCTCGAAAATTTTTGACCATTTTTTTGGAAAATATTTCAATGTTTCTTATGTTTCAATTCTGCGTTCTCTTTTTTTCTCTTTTCAGGAGGATGGATCTCTGTCTCGGACGACTCGTTTTCTTTTCTATGTCGCGAATGCTGAACAATGAAATGTATTCATTTTTTTAAATTTATTATTAACTTTCAGAAATCAAGAATGTCTTTTTGTTACGGTGTCCCTTACATTGTTTCTATATTCTTCACATTCTAGTATGTATCATTCTAGTTTTAACCTGACACCTCCATTTATATTCGTTAAATTGATTTTTACAGTTGTTAGAAAATTGAATAATTTCAGCTTTTGTTTTTTTAGAAATTTTTCATTTCTTTGTTTGCAATTGATTTCATTCAACAGAAGGCAGTACTGAGAGTTTGCTAGAAAGCCTTTTCCAAAATTTCTGCTTATTGCTATTTATTATAATTTTCTTTCGGCCTTCGTATTGTTTTTAAATGATTTTTTGCCTTTGAATTTTATTCTTTTGATTATGTCTTTTATATGATTATTTTTTTTGAATTAGTATGAAATCATGTTCTCTAGCATATATACAAATAAAAAGTGTATGCTTTTTTGTCTTAATTACAGCGACTAGAAATATAATTGCAGTAGTTTTCTGATTCTTAGATGTGAGCACTTTTTTGAAAAATTTAACAATTGATAGCCCTATAAGTTTTTTCAGCCTTTCAATATTTTGACCATCCTAATTATTTCGAACTTTTTTAACTTTGCCAAATGTTTACAATAATATTTTACAATAATATATTATAGTAAAATTTTACTGCATTTTGTTTCTCTTGGTGACAGGCGTTTAAATTTCACCAATTTTTAGGTCAGACCTGGGGAGGTATTGAGTTAATGGTTTAATACAAAAGTTAATAGCTTGAACTGCAATTACGATTTTATTGTGGAGTTTTGACTCTTGGAGTCGCTTCCGGAATTCTTACGGCTATGTTTTTTTCGTCAAGTTTTTTGTTACGACCATATGACGTCACAACATCTTTAAATCTGCTTTTTGTTTTTGTTCATTCGTTCATGCAATTTCAACTGAAGTGCGTGTGTGACGTAATTTTTCGCTCTTAGTGGAGAGAGTTTTGTTCATTCGCGTGATTAAATTTTTGGTCGCACGTGACTTACATCACTCTCAAAAATGACTTCCTCACTTTTAAATTGACGTTTGTTTACTTTAATGCAAAGAGATAAGGTCAGGTGAATGTGTGTCAGTCTCTCAAATGAAAGTTATTTGAGAGCAGCTAATAGTGGCAGCATTAACTTATACAGATTCCTAATCAAAATGTAAAATCTCAGCCTTCAATGAAAAGACTATTTTTTTGCTCTGTCTTTCTTACTGTTTTTTTAGACTAAAGATCTGCGAAGCTGTTGCGGCTTTTTTCTGCCAATCTGGCAGCTATGTTATGTGAATTTGTTATATGGCAGTTCATTGTTCCGACCTCATATAATGAGCAAATAAACTTTGTGTTAGCCTGGTTTCTTTGTTTGATTCCTGATTTTTTTAGTAGAAAGATGAGAGGTTTTTTTCAAAAATTAGAGTAGCATAATTAGACAGAGGAGCTGTAAAATTTGGTTTTTGCTTAGATGACGTAAATTGAAGATCTTTAAATTCCGTGAAAACCTAGAAAAAAGTGGGAAGCTTAAGTTTGTAAATTTAATCCTATTTTCTGTTAGATTCCTCAATTTCAAACCTAATAATAACATGAAAACTGTGACAGCAAAGCATGTTTACTCAAAGGGTTTGTTCGAATTCCGTTTTTGCTATAGTATGGAGTTTAAAGAACTAGGTGTTCCTTGAAAAGTTCATTTGACTTCTCTATCGATTTTCCTTTTCAAACCGAAAAATTAAAGGTTGGCATGAGAATATTAAATTAATGATCGAATAAACACAAATGATTTTCCGAGACAATTTTCATCAGCGTAAACATTTTCCTCTGCATTTTTCGTAATTTACAAAGTCACAAAATACAAATGGTATGAGAAGCACTTCTTTGAATGCCCCGTTGAAACTTAATCGAATTTAACGTAATTCAGATTTACAAAAATAATAACTTTTTTCTTGAAGCCATTTTTATGAAATTATGCATAGAATTGAAAGGTCTCATTTTTCAAAGGACAATTAGAACTTATAGGTTTCCCTAAATTGATTGCGGAGAGGTTGAAGAAAAAATTAATTGTGATCTCATCATTATTCAGAGAAAGGTAAGTAGTCTATGTAAGAGACGTGCATCAATACTAGTGGCGGGGGTGCGCGTAGTGTAGAAAAACGTCCCCATAATTTTTAGTCAAAAATTTATTTGCTTAAGATTAGGACAACGCAGTTCATTCGAATTTATAGGATTTCTTATTTTCATGCTCTTTTAGGTGCTCATTGGAAAAAATTAAGTGTGAAGACAATTCACAAAAGTATTTTTGTACTAAGCATTCGTCAATTTTTTTGTTGAATCATTTAAATACAGTTTTGGTCACAGTATTGTTTAATGAAAAAGATTAAGTGGCAAAGACAGAAGTTCTATAATTTTTAAAGCGCTATATAAATAATAGTTTTCTAAAACGCACATTTCAAAAACGATCACAAGTTATTTTTAGTGTTAACGTACATCAAACTTTCAATCAGTTTTTTTTTTTGAATAAATATTAATCCCCAATGCACTTAATTTTCTTCTTTGTTTATTTTTTCTTCAATTTTCTTCTTCAATGCCCTTAATTTTCGTGTGGTTTTCTTCTTTGAATCTGTTTTTGGCTGTTATTGACCTCATATAATTATTTGCTGTTAAAGAACATTATTAGATTCGTAGCTGTTCAAGGAAAGTTCCGTTGATGCAAGACTTGTTGTAGTCTATAATTTACCGGTGTTGATATTTTGACTGTGACGTTTTCGTAGTATGTATAAAAATATATTCGATGCGGATGGGAAGTTTTTTTCTATTTGTTACAATGGCTCTCGAACAACGTTTAGATCGATTATTGTGAACCTGTTTGTCTTCTTTTATACAAATTTTTCGCTTGACCGTTTTTTGTTTTTGTTCTAAAACATTCTGTGACTTCTTGAGTGACTTTTTCATACTTCAGTTCTTGATTTTTGAGGCATCGAAGTCGCTCGCGTCCTGAAATAAAATTCGTGTGAAAGCGATTGCGAGAGAAAAGGCATCCAAGGCTGTGTGGGTGAGTGACTATGATACCAGACTGCTAACATGGAGGGAACTGGTTCGAACCTCTGTGGGGTCGGATTTTTGCGCCTTTAAAACATTTCTTAGCTACACCCCCTCTAAATTAAATTGCACCCGCCTATCTTTCGATGGCAATTCATCCAACATCGGTCGGTTTATTTTTTTTTTTCAAATTACATGTGGAACTAATACTTTTCGGGAAAATGTAAACAGGAAGATATTGATGGCTAGATGGCTATTCAGCTCCACTGAATAGAAATTTACAGCGATCCGAATAGAGTCATAGTTAGATGAATCTGGACTGGCAGTTAGAACTGTGGACGATACTGTTAAAACACAATGAAAAATCTCTGTTTGATTCTTGAACATTTGAAGGTTATTGGAAGAGAACATTAATCAAGAAGCTCTGAACAACGAGTTCTCTCAGCACAAATTGAGATTATCGATTGTATTAGGCAAATCATTCCTCACAAACCTTCAATTCAGTTGCGAAAAATTTTTTTATAGGATTATCAGGTGAAGTTTGAGAGGCAGACGAGATCATTACTACTGCGTACTAGATGTATAGATGCTTATTTGTTCTAAGAAGCGTTGTAGAATAGTTTTTTAAACGGGTGTTCCGTAGACATTTCTGTTTTGAAGACTGGTTTTAACTATCCACACATAGTGCAAAATTTGTCACTAAATATATTGATAGGAGTTCCGTGTCCGATGGACCCATTGCAGTCAGCCGCTTGAATCAATCGATGTCAATTGTCCTGATAAAAGTTGGTAAAAACTTGATCAAAGCCGGGAGAACAGGAGATGTTCAATCAAATACTTGAAACAACAAAAACTTTCGAATCCACTGAGCGCGGAGATGTTGATCATGTACTCGCCCTGTGCTCTATAAATGTTGTCCTGTCACACAAACTTATTTCCCCGTCACGCGCAACTAAGTCGTTCAATGAATTGTGTTATTTTCTTAAGAAAAGCTAGATTTTCCTATGTTCGGTCGCTCTAACTGTCTGGGCTAGTTAACTGACGACTAAGCTAGCTAATTAATAATTGACGACAATAATGATACTTTTTTTCAAGTTTTTTTTTCGAGTCAGAACGGCGGAATTCGTTTTTGCCCGCGAAACACTTTTCAAGTATCTGACGCAAATTTTAAGGAAACAGTACAATATGAAAATGCCACATTTGGTACTTATTTGAACAGAAATTAGTGTAACGTCGATCTTTTTGATCCGACCCCACTTGTGGGGGGAGGAACTATATACTCAAATGGGTTTTTTTTGTTCAGTCAATTTTGGCCGATCGATATATTCATCGTAGAGAATTGTGAGTGGTATCATTAAAAAGCTCGTCCAGCGTAGAATTGGAAACTAAAAAGATTTTTTTGAATTTCGTTTTTTTCGAGGATTTATCGGGGGTTGAAGTTTTGTGCGAACAACGGGATATTTGGCATGATTTTGTTCACTTTTAGTACAATTTTTCTTCAAATTAAGACCTTTTAATAAAAATATTAATTCAAAATTCCATTTCACGCCACAAATTCAATCAATTTTCAGTTCCTAATAGACGAACGAAAGTCGATAAAAGACTAGTTCTGGTCTTAGAGGAAAGTGTACTATCAAAAAAATTCAAATTCTATTTGAGAGCTCTTTTCCTAGAAATTTAATATTTTTCTTTGTTTTCTCAAGTCACCTAGAGACTAGTCACTTTTCATATCAATTTCCCATTATGACAAACTGAATTACAGTTTTATGAAGCCCAATGAACAAAAAATTTGCTTTCAAAGAATCAATCGGGTTTTTTTTGGCTTCGACTCTGAGTTTTCGTAATTTTAAATGAATTTTTGATTTTCTATTTGAGGTTTTACTAAACTTGTGGAGTCTTATGGCTTAAACCCGTTGTAAAAAAGTGCAATAGTTTCCGAAGTGAGCACTAAGTGAACCTATCTAGAGCTTTCACTGGACAGCTGATGGTTGTTAAGACTTAAAAACTGATTTTTCGCGAATTTTTTTTTTAACTTTAACATATCATTAAACTTATTTTCGTGAATTGTAAGTGAGTCTCAGTAATGACAGTACCCTCCTCCTTTCCACTGCAACCAAAACTAATCTGGCGGCTAAGGGTTTTATCTTCTAACTATTTGTTATATGACTTCAATGCAACAAAATTTCAAAATTTTTCAAAAAACTTTTGGATGTTTTCGTACTAATGGATCTTCTTGAAATCTTATCACATTATCCTGATATGTCCCATAATGTGATATCTCCCATTGGCTTAGTGGACATTTTCAATGGATCATAGATAAAGTTTTCAGTGAAAGACTTATGGTTTAAATGGCTTCGACACTTTCTTGCACTTTTCTGCTGATTATTTTGATTTTTGCCTGTATTATTTGTTGTTTCCATAGTCATAAGACTTATTGTGATGTATTATTGATACCCTATGTTTGACAAGTATTCTTGTCTTCCAATCAAGTCATAACTGAGCGTATTTATTGACTTCCGTTGAAAGCTATTGAATTTAATGACTGTTGAGACTTTAAAAATGATTTTTTTCGAGAAATTTATTTAACATCAACCGGTCTTAAGCATATTTTCGTGTACTGTATCTCAGTCTCAGTAATCACCGGATCCCTTTCCATTCTACTTGAACCAAAATTAACTTAGTTAGCCATTTTATATTCCAGCTACTGGTGTTATGACTTCGATGCACGAGTTTTCATAATTTTTTGAAAAATTTTTAGATTTATTTTTTTTTGTAATTTTGGTTGGTTCCTTTTAGAGTCCTAACCCATTATCCTAATATTGATAGTTGCATTGGTTTAAAGAAGACTTTCAATGGATCATGCATAAATCTTTCACAGAGAAGCTTATGGTTTAAATGGCTTCGACACTTCTCACACTTTTCTACTTAATTTTTGGATTTTTGCCTGTTTTTGTTGTTGTTGTTTTCATAGTCAATGACTTATCCTGAAGTCTTATTGATGACTTGCGAATGACAAACGTCTTTGTCATCTCACCTAGGAGTAACCTGGCGTATTTATTAGCTTCCTTTGAGAGCTATTGATTTTAATGGCGTTGCGACTACGGGTTTTCTCTAAAATTTCGTGGTTTTAATGTATTTGTTCAAGTTTGTTGTTTATTGGAGTCAAATTGTTAATTGAACAATCCCATAGTCGTTGAGAAATTAAATGAAAGTAGAAAAGTTTTTACCAAAAAGTTCATTTTTTAACGGCTTCGACATATCTCTCGCTGATTTTAATTTGTTGTTTTTGCCTGTTTTTTTTATCATTCTTTAGGTAGCCATTAAATGCTGACCGGCGTCATAAGCTTGTAATTGACGATTGAATGAATGATTCTACCCGAAGCAATCAGTTTATAGCGAATAGTCTTAAAGTTTAGGATACCAAACATTTTTCAGGATTGCAGATTTTTTCAGATTTCACATTTTTTCAGATGTTTCAGGATTTTTCATTTTTTTTCAGCCTGTTGTTCTTTTCGTCAACTTGTAACTCATTCTCATCATTGAGAAGTCCAGTAAAATTCCTTGTATTTTAAAAAATAGCAGATTTACTGATATCATGACGTTACTTATGTTTTGTTTGTTTGACAATATGCGTTTTCATAAAGTTATGTGAGTGGTGTATTTGTGTTTCTTTTTCTCTTCCTTTAGCACAATCGCGTAATAACAGATCCCAATGATTTTCAAATATGGCCCGATTGAACTTATTTCTTCATTCAGCATCTTTTTAGTTGAATTAGTACATATAGAAAAGACTTAATATTCAGATAATAGCTAATGATTTTAATGGCTTCACTAATTTGTGTTTTCGCAATGTTTGTAATTTGTTGTTCGTATTTTTTTGAGCTTTTCTACATCTTTAGTCAGTTCCTATGGCTTTGTCTAACCAAAGACAGGACCTATTGGTTTCATTCTGACTTTTTAACAAAATTATCAAGAATTATTTTGCTAAAAGCTAATGATTTTTAATGATTTTGAATACTTTTGAAATTATTTGGTTTAACAAATGTTTATTGATTTTTTAAATTCGCATCAATATTTCTTCTTTTTGTTGACTTGTTGCCGGTTCTCATTATGATAAATCCCATCTGCTGTTTGAGTTAGGAAAAAGAAAATCTGTGTCGCTAGGGTTTTGTCTGATTGTAATTTGACGTTGTTACTAAGTGTTTTTTAGATATTGAGTTTTGTTTTTGTTTTTGCTTTTTTGTTGTTGTTTTTTTCTCGTAGTCTTTTTAATGGCAGATCTCGTTGTAAAGATCACGTCGTTTGATTATCTCTTTGTCAAAAATGTTGGTCAAAAGACATTTTAGTCAAAAATATAGATGAGCGCGGGTCGGAACATCATGTGCGAACGCACATTAACGAGCCGCCTTGTTGATTTTCATTATAATGCTGTATTTTCTGCCATAGTATATTGCTTTAATTTGTTAAGATCAATGTTTGGACTGAAATCGAACCTGAAATAGCCTATTCTTTCAGCTTTAAAATTCTGAAAAGAGAAATTTAATTTCTTAAGGGTGATAATTGATATAAGCGATTTGGTACGATGCTATTAAAGTATATGAGAATTGTTGGGTTCAGTTTGCACTTGTTAATAATTTTAGTCTTCTGCGATATCCTTTAACGCTATATTGTTGCCCGAGCAAACCATACACAAGAAATATCGAGCTGATTTTGTTGAAGAAAACTCCTTTCGACTGTTTGTTGAGATATCTGAGGAAAAGGAGTTCTGTTTTTGGTTTGACGAGAGGTGAAAAAGGCGATAGAACGTTGGATTTTTAAACGAGATATTTCCAGATCGGTTGCTCTAGATTCAGAGCAGAGCAAAATTAAATGCAATGTTAAGTCAAGCTGGTGACCTACAAATTTTGATGTTCTATTTATTTCGGTACTCCCGTTAGCAAGAACAAACTTCTCTCTTAAATGAACTTGGTTGGCTGATTGAGAAATTTCCGAGAAATGAGAAACTTATGCACATGCATACAATTTCAAAGATTACCTGCAATTCATCTGTAGCTTTAGGTTCATTAGGGTGTATAAATGGTTATTTTGTACCTCCGGCAAAATGTTTCAACACATCGAAGCATAAGGAAATTTCTACAGTAATTGTAAAGTGTGTTGGATCAACAGTTTATAATTTTTCATCTAAGTATCGTCATTTTCCAGATGACCTTCCCTTTAAGATGGATTTATTCGGGAATTGAAACTTTAAAAAATCACCAATTTTATAATGGAAGTGTTATCAGTTGCTTCCATACCCGGAAGTAAAAGTTTGATTGTTTGAAAAATGAATTTATCAATTTCGTAGTTGACTTGCGAGAAAGTTCAGGTAAGTTCAATAGAGTAAACAATAACAAACAAATCAAATATCAACTTATCGTAATCTTACTTAAATATCAATCGCCTCATATACAACTTAAATGGCTCCGCTAGTTGGCTATTGGAATATACGTGGGATTGCCGAGCCAATTTATCTAATCATGGAGTACTTAAAAGTACCATACGAAAAGAAAATTTATGATGTCGAAACATTCAACGAATGGACAGAACTTGACAAAGATTGTCTAGGGTTAGATTTTCCCAACCTTCCCTATCTTATCGACGGGAACTTGAAGCTAACCCAAACTTTGCCGATTATGAAATATATTGGACGGAAATATAAATTATTTGGACGTGGTTCTAACGAAGAGATGGCGAAAGAGGAAGAAATTGTGGAAAATATACGAGATATCCGAATGAAGTTTGCGTCGCTTTGTTATCGTGATGGGTTCGAAGCGAACAAGGTAGGAACAGTAATCCTGTATGCTGTATTATAAATAAGACAGTATTGCTGAAAAATGAGTGAGTCTGTCAAACAGATTTTGGCCGATTTCTGCCAAAAAAACCCTTTATCCTATAGGGGTTCAATTCCCAGCCTGGAAAAACGTTTTGGCACAATTGTTAAAATGCAAGCGAAAGACCTTCATATTTAAGATGCACACAGTACTGGGGGGGGGGGGGGGGGGGGGGGTCAGTTCATTTAAATTGGCAAATCTTCAGGGATACTGGAATTTATACCGTTTATTATCTTATAAGATGCTCAATGAAAAGGTTTTTTAAAATTTAAATGAATATTTATCATTTAGATTCAGCAAATTTGTTTTCAAATTTGAAAAGATGAAATAAACGCTTTCATCAAAAATGTCATTAAGAAATGGATTGGGGGATTGATGCACAAGGATGCACTGAGATTTGAACGACTGAATTTCTTCCATTTAAGGCCCCTGTCTAATTTACTAAACAGCATTTGCTACCTGGATATGTTCCTTTTCCCTCAACAATAACTTTGTTTTTGCAAGCTTTAAAAGACACGTTAATTAGTTTTTTTTAATTGATTATAGTCTTGAAAAGACTGATGTTTTTGGTCGGTTAGAAATTTACAAAAACGCAATGAATCAAAAATTTCAAATAAGGAAAAGGAAACATTACTGCAAGGCGAAATATTTTACTGATGTGAACAAAATTTTACCCCACTTCGAGCTGAAACTAGCCAATCACAAATGGTTAACTGGAGATAATATATTTATCGGCGACTTCTACTTGTGGTCAGTTCTAGACATGAACGAATGTCTTGAGGAAGGTTTTTTGTCTGGGTTTCCTAACTTGAAGTTGTTCAAAGAAAACGTGGAGAAGTTGCCCGCAATTGGCGCTTACTTGGAGAGTGAAAAGTTTCAGTGGTTTCCAATTAACGGGCCTACAGCCAAGTGGGGCTCGAAGGAGAATCAATGAAACCTTCATTGGCTGATTAGGAACACTTTACACGAGTCATTCAATTGTGAGCAGTTTACCCGATTTGTTAAGGACTACAATTTTAATGGAATATTTTGTGCAGTGATATAAACAATTATGTTAGTTTGTGTTGCATTTGAACCAAATTTGATCTCATAAATCGCTCCAAGCCAACCTGAAAGTGTTAGACTATTTCCGAGCGTCTTAACGTCTTTACTGGCCCGTTCTATTTTGCCTTTTTGTTTACCTATGTACCTTTTAGCAACTTCTGTACCATTGTAGTCTATTTTCCACTTTCAAACACTAATTTCTTTATGGCGTTAACAAAAGAAATGTCATATTTGATTGATTATAGCGTGCAGATATCTTCCTTAGCAGACCTGATAAATGAATAAATTTAAGCCGTGTAATTTTGTCGACCCCTCTTCTTCAAAGACGTCTTAAAAACAATACCAATACTAAGACGCTTTTTTGTTGTTCAGAAAACACCTCATGCAGTATTTTGAACTTCTGACACAATTGGAGAATAGATAGTACAAGGAGGCTTGGTAATACGGTTATGACATAATATTCCGACCCCGCTCATCCACATTTTTCGAAATGTTCGAAAATAATGGTGTATCTATTTAAAAAATCGGTTCAAAATCTAGACTATTAAAGAAATAAAATAGTGACTCATTAGAAGGCGGATGATACCTGCCATTAGAGAGATTACAAACATTACAAGACATTACAAACAACCAAATCAAATAAAAGTAACAATCATTAACTACTACCAAAACTCAATGTTCATCTTTTTTTTAAAAAAAAACTTATTTAGTCAAAGGAGCAACAGATAGAACCTGAATTAAACAAAAATAGCTAACGTTTTACAACAAAAGTTATGGGAACTGTCTTTATTTAGATTGAATATCAATTAGACAAAAAGAAAAAAAGCAAATTAAAAAGTACGATGATATTTTTTTGAAAACAATTATTTTTGAGGTCATGAAAACAATTAGCTATCACCTGACATCATAAAATAGCTTCATTAATGCCTCGTTAGTAAGCCGTTGAGAGCTGTTTTTGTCCAGAATGTTATACGACTGCAAACAGTAAAAAATACAGAGTCAAAAAATTTTTACGAGAAAAAGGTATCGAAGCCGTAACATCGTAAAATATCTACTAAACATTAGATGTAATCAATTGCGCCTACTCTTGTAGTCATAAATGTTTGATATATGACTTGTTAATGTGATATTTTGACAAGACAAGAGAAAAGCACCTCAAAAATGAAAATAGTTCAAAAAATACAAAAAAATGGCTTGAGAAAGTTTAAAATGCTCTGCACTTGAAAAAAGTTGCGACCCTCTCTGTTTGATGAGACTATGCGTTAAGGTGACAGAAAATGTTGCGAAGTTCAAAAACTTTTAATTTCTTTTAAAGCAATTTCATAAAATTCAGATTTCATAAACTTGCAATTAAATTGCAATTAATTTGATTAACTCGGAGCTGCGGAGGTAGCCATATGAACCCATTATTAGTAAGACAAGCTTAAGTACTGCAAGATAACGAATACAGGCTGACCTCAAATCTTCACGATCATTTTACATGCAAACACAATCTAGAAATCAAAAAACTTTTAGCTATCAACTGAAACTATAATGTATGTACATCGATCGGCCTTTGTTTGTTCTGTCGGAAACTTAGCTTTTATTCAAAGTCATTCTGGTTTTCAGTTGTTATGAAAGTAAACAAAAAGGCAAAAGTTTTACTAAAAAGTTTAGCGCCCATTACAATCCGAAAATTTTTCGGAGAGTACAATTCCACGATTAGACTATTGCTGTTTTTGCTGTTCGCTCGATAAAACAAATACTTCAAAATATTAAAGAATTAGCTTAATTGACAGAAATTCAAAATGTAAAAAAAATAACCTTGGATAATTCTCGAGTTATAATAGCGAAAAGCCAATAGGTGTCGAAGGAATTATTGGATAGTTTCAATTATAGCTCCACGCATAGCGAATCTGAACTTTTATTAATTATACTCACTCATAAGACTAAGAATAACAAATGCTGGTAAAACTCCAAGAATTATTCAAAAATTTACCAAAGCTCTTTCTCGCGGCCTTAAAAAACCATGAACTTGACTCAGAAAACATAATAGTCATACGGGTGCCAAGTTGGAACAAAAGTGGGATCCTGGATTGATTGAACCTTTGCAGGAAAACAGACTTTTTGCAGCTGGGATGAAAAAAATCAAAAAGATAATTTGAAGGTCAGAAAGAAAATAAAGTCCGAATCTTCATTAATTGCCAAAATTAACGAACAGACTAAAACTGGCCTTGCTGTCGCCGCGCGGCTGTTCAAAAATGTAATTGTTCAAATTATTCTAATAATTGTTTTGGCATACAAAATCTTAATGTATCAAAAATAAATGATGCTATTTTGATAAATATGGATTTAAATTAGCGAAAGGCCGCCAAATTGTTTGTTCCCGAACTTTTTCCTCAGAAGCGGAGGTAAAATTGCGCTCATCTGAGTAAAAGAATGTCATATCAGTAAATTTTAACATTTTGGAACAATTCCGGTCAATTTGGACAAAGTGGGCTCAAGAAGCATATAAAGAAGCATATGTGAAAATTCCAGAAATTTCAAAATTTTAGCTAGAATTAAACCCAAATGTGTGGGTTTGAACAAAGCAGCGACTCCTTTTTGTTTCGAACTTACAAGCAGGGAGATTATCGATTAAATTTTTGACATTCGATCAAAATTCCATCAAAAATTACCAAAAATGTGAACAAACATTTCTGGTGAGTCTAAGCTTCAACAAAACTTGAAACCTCCGAACTCCTCGAAATAAACAAAATTAAAAAAATTCTTTTCAAATTGATATTCTTCGGTTGACAAGCTTTCTAAGGATGCCACTCACAACCCTGTACGATGAATTTATAGATCGGCAAAAAAAATGAATTGGTTAAGCTTTTAGACATAAAATTCTGCAGTTGTCATCGTTAACAAATTTTTAGAACTTTGCTCAGGGAAAAGCCTATCGCTGCATTTTGAACTTTTGAAAGAGTTGGAGAATAGTTAGTATTCTAACCTCGCATTACTTAGTGCAGGATTCGTTTAGTGCTCAGATATTTGCTCATTGAATTTTCTTGTTTGCCCAAAAAAGGATGATTTGCCGTCTTAGAATAAAATGCAAATCAATTGCTTTAAGTACTGCAAATGCTCCTAGTATTCCAAATGCAAATCAATTGCTTTAAAAACAAAAAAAGCTCATTAGGCTGTCAAAATGTAGATGGTTATAAAAGTCGTTATTTTTTGCGTAAGTTTATCGTGAAAATTTTTTGCTGTGATGAAAACCATAAATTGTTTTTTCGATAACTTTTTTTATTGATCTGACTGATATAGCGTTTGTTCGCTATAATAAATGAGATGGAGCTCACGTTTTCGATGCTATTATAAAATTGAAGTTGTTAAATAATATTGAGCCTAGTCTGCGCTAAATTATTTGTTTCTGTTTTGACAAATTAAAGGTTTCTGCTATGTTGTTTTAAAAAATTTTTTTTAAACAACAAAGCAGAAACTGTATATTTTTTACAGTTTGCTGATGCGGGTTGATTTTTGTCTATCATGGCTTTCCTCTTCTTAATTATTTGGAGTACATTTATAGTCCTCAACCTGCCAAAAGTTTCTCAGGCGGAAGTTCGCAATGCTATAGGGTCAAAATTTAAATAGTTTTTCTTTGTATTTCTGAGCTTTTATTTTTGTGTCAATATGCAATTAGATTTAGGAACAGAAAAGAAGTCCTTCATTAAAATGAGTTTAACTCGATTCTTGCGTTGTATCTACTGAGATATCGGTTTCAGTATTGTCACGTGATTTGTAACTTTTGGTAAAATTGCTGTCTGAGGTCAAAGTCTTCGTTGTTGAAAAGGTCACTCCTCGCTTTGCAGAATAAGATAATTGCTCCACATTCTTTGCGAATGATACTTGTTTCGTGTTCCGAATTGCACTTGGAACTGTTATTCGTAAATCCGGATCGACAATTCTGATGTCATTTGAAGCCGTAACTTCCAGAAGTTTTGGTTTGCATCCAAAAGGGGGTTTTTTCGGCAAGGTGTAATCGGGCTCAGGCACGTACAATTGTTGATTTAGTCGAACTTTGGGTTCGTTTTTCGTTTTGTTTGTGGATTTCTGATTGGAGTACATGTTTTCCCATGGGGATTGGAATTGATGTGGTCTCTGTTTGGGTGGGTAATTCTGCTTTAGTTTCCACAGTGCTATGTTGTGCTGAAGAGTCGCTTTGGACCTAAATTAATCTCACGACTTCCAACATTTCCAAGAAAATGCTATGTTGTCTTTGTATTTTATCCCTCGGCATTTTAGAAAGATGAAAGATGTGTAATATTAAAGCTCTTTAAAAACTGATATTTCCATAATAAACCTTTTTTCGAAAATGTGAACACATGTACCTCCAATATGGATCCCTCCCAAAGAAATAGAGACCAAAGAAATAAAAAAAAAATAGGTTTTAGAATGAATTATCTACCTTATTCTTTGATAGCAAAATTGAAATTTAATTAGGCTATTGGAATTATGGTCATTAATACAACAGATCAACAGTCCAACTGATCAAATATCAGCAGTCCATTTCATTTCTCCACATGCGAAGTAGGCATTTGTTGTGATTTGTTCTCGTTTTCCCACTTTGGTCAGGTAAAAACAAAATCTTGTAATTGGAGGAATTAACATAATTTGAGTGGCTTTTCTGGATTCCCTCAACAACTGAGGTTCCCCCATTTCATCAGGAAAAAACTCAACTAAGTTTTCCTAACAACTGTTTCCTTTGAAACCATTGTAGGCAAAAATTATTTCGTTAAAGTAAATTTTAATTGAAAATTTACAACAGTGCAGATTTCCGAATAAGTACGTTTTTCGTATTTCACCGAGACTTCTCCCTCAATAAACTTTATATCATCTAGAAATCAATTTAACAGATCATTCTTAGCACGAAAGCGCTGTAAATTTGAGAAAACAGATATCACTTTTTGTTGAAAAAGAGCAAAATTTTTAGAAAATCCATTTTTTTTGGTTTGCACGGTTACTTTGATGGTATTTACGAATACATGGCTATGTTTAATCAGCTAATGAATGATATCGAGGAGAGAAAAAGTCCTCAGTTCAAAGAATATTCCGTTCCTGAATTTAAAAAATTGTTTTGGTCATCAAACATTTTGACATCAACATAATGCGAAAGCCCGAATAATGAGGCTTTTTTTCGGTTTTTCTGCTTGTTGTGAATTCAATCACTAATTTCTAAATTTTTATGTTCACGGTTTCTTTAGTTTTTTTAATACCCAATTTTTATCGACTTATTTTTTACTTATCCAATGCTGGCCTGAGTGCATTTTTGAAAGGGGATACCAGGTGAAAACTGAAATATCTTTTTAATTTAAGGATGGTGCTTTCTTGTCCTGACAACGATTCGAGTTGGAGAGTTGTGAAAACTCCTATAAGCTACCCGATGATATTCGAGGTATAATAAGGGCATTTTTGTACGATAGGAGACAGCTTTGATTGGTTGAATCTATTATCAATTCACTCAACATATGGATGCCTGTGACACCAACGGAAAAGACAACAACGCAGTTGAAGATGTAAATTGAGAGAATGATGTAGTGGTACTGTCAATGAACACTTGAATAGGTCAATTGTGGAATTATATTATATTTGAGTTAAAAAATTGACCAAAGCCTTCAATTTGAAGCACCGTGAACAATGACAATTAATCACGCGGATGAATTTAAATATTTAGATGGCTAATTTTTAGCGCTAATTTGCGTTTTGGTCTAGATTCGTTTGTCTGATTCTGTGTTCTATCTTTTTCACTATCGAGAAAATTTGGTAATTAGCGAAGCTGGAACTTAAGTTGACCATGCACACTAACAAGACTCACTACCGAGACTCATTTGGTTACTTGACTGTGATGACGTTACCTAGAAAATCTGGCATAGAGGTTTGAGATGTCAGTCGGAATATTGATGTAATGGTGGCGGTCAAGCAAGCCGATAGGCAAGCAAGCCGAATTTTGAAAATGAGGTCAAGTAAGCCGAAAAATTTTCGGATACCCGTATTTTAAGTTGCCACTGGCGGGCCGGTGGGCGCGCTTCGCGGCTTCGCCGCGATAACCGGCCCGCTATTTCCGGATTACATCCCACAGCGGATGAGAGGCATGGCCATGGACAGCGGTCTGCTGAGGCCCGTACCCACTAGATGTCTAAAAATTGACGCATTTTTGTTTCTTTGGTGCATTGGAATACATTATGCACTATAATACTACGCGCAGTATTGATTGTAACGGCTGACAATGTATTATTTCTGATAGATTACATAACTATTACATAACTTTCGGCTTGCTTTTCTGTCGGCTTGCTTGCCTATCGGCTTACTTTGCATTGCCCTGATGTAATGGTAGCCGAGTCTGCTAACCTCTTTTGAAACACGCACTTATCAAGTTTTGAAATGTGGCACTATATGGGATGAACTGGGACTCTAGAATCTGGCACTGAGATCTCGTATTTTAAAACTCGCACATAAGTGCTTCAAATGAAAATCAGATATCATAATTTGAAGATAGTGGAAACTAAATATCAAATATTTAATGATGTAACACCTGAAACACGTCATGTTTCGTCTTTTCTGCATCGTCCGCTGATGAGAGTGCAGAACCGTTAGCCAATCATAAGTTATTTAAATGATACTCACCTCCATATTTGACTGAAGACCGAATTTGGGTCGCACCATTCTGAGAAACAGGCATGGTAGTCTACCACCTCACTTCCGCCTTTTAGATGGAGATTTCTATTATGAACAATTTGTTCATGCGTCACACTTCTTTTCAGCTTCCAACTTGCCCCTAAATCCTTGCTCATCTTCAAATTCCTGTTTGTATATACACGGTTTGTACTCAGAATACATTCATTGATTCTGTCTGTTTTATTGGTTCAAATTTTGATTTGATTGTGTTTGCGATGGTTTCAGATTTAGATGGGAAAAAGGTGCCACTAATACAGGTGTAATTCATAGTTTGTGCTTTAGTGCTTTGTGTTAATGTAGATTTAATTTGGTAACGCGATAAATGTCAGCAATTCAAGACGATTAGTTCGTTTTATTCCTCAATCGGGAATTCATTGTTTTCCCGCTTGACTGAATTAATGAAATGAACAAAGAGGATTGATGACACGTGCTCGCACAAAATGTTCACAATCCGTTCATCAGAAATCTTTACTCAAGATTTAACGGAATAGTAGAAAAGTTAATCCCAAATTCTGTGTAATTTTTATCTGATCTTACAACAAAAGACCGCTTTTGGGATCACTTCTTCAAATTCTACTCTAAAGAATGTTTTAAATGCAAGAGATAGATTATTAGATAGTAAAACCTGACTATGTTCTAAAAAAGAAAGCAATTTGTTGTCTTAAAGAAAATTTCTAGTCAACATATTGAAATTAATTTTTGAACATCATGTATTTTAAACTGCAAAAGGCTATCTAACCAACATTCATTGATCAACTGTACATCTTGTGCTGTTAAAAACCCATTGTATGTAAAAAATGTAAAAAATCTTACTATTCCACGGAAACTATTGTATTTATTTGAATTGTAACACTATTTTTGCTTAATCTGTTTTTCTTTTCAAAGATGCGAGCAAGGAATTTTTCTAGAGTCAGTTTTTTCACATTTATACGCTTTGCAGAGATAAATTAATTTAATACAGTTAATTAGTTTTTTTTAGTAATAGCTGTGATAGCGAGCTTTTATTGATCGGCCTCCTAATGGTTTTTATTTCGTCAAGATTTTTTACAACCATATGGCGTCACGATCACTTATCTGTTTTCGTTCACTCCTACAATTTCCGATCGAATTGCATTTTTTTAAAAAAAAATTAGGTAAATGAATTTAATGATTTTAGAAAGGAAAGATTTTTGACGTTTGGATTGCATGAAATATAAGAATAGCCTATAGAATTAAATAGCTTACGACAATTACGTTTTCTGTTTTTTTATGTGTTTTGAACAGTAAAAATTTTAAGTAACATAAATTCGTATAGTAAGAAGGTCCAGAGTCTTTCAAAAAGAAAGCTCAAATTGAAAGTTGCGTTAACTCTTTTTTTCTTAAAAAACTAATGTTAATTGGTGATGCTATTTTTTCAGACTATAAAATAGATCTTTATTTATGATTAAGATAGATAACTTTGAATGTAGCTCTCAGTTGAAGATTATTCGAGAACGATTTGATTCATCGGAAATGGAAGTGATGTTTTTCATATGTATTCCTAGTTGAAGAAATAAAAATGCAAAGAGATACAAATAGTTTTAAAGGAGGTGTTCTATAATGTAATGAAATTTTGGTTTTTTGGTGCAAAGTTAGTGTCCAAAAATGCCTTGGTTGAATAGAAACACAATAAAGAACATCTAAATGCTTTGAGAGAAGACGAAAATTAAGTTTCTCCGAGCGCATTGTTTTGTCAGGAACCTAGAGTATATATATTGCAGAACGTTGATTTTTCTTGGCCAAAGAGGGATTTGAAGGAGATTACTGACTAATGAAGATTTATCTGACGCTATAAAAGAATGGAAAACATCACATGAAGATTTATCAAATTAAATGTGTCCTGCCTGTCACAAATATGAAAATTATTTTCTGTCGTCAATAATAAGCAATTCGATTCAAATAAAATGGAAAATTAATGCAATTTTTTGGGTTCACACTTGAAAGTAAAAAAGAAGACAGCAATCGTTTTACAGACAAAACAGCTGTCGGACAATTTCTACAACTTTCTTACTTTTTAATTGTTTAGGCAAATAAGTTGACAATTAACTTGGTTTTCATTATTTTAGTCATCAACACAACAGAATATTAGTTTTATTAATCTGATGTTAGCAATGCGTTTCTTTTTTCACAAAGAAAAGAAAGCAAGAAGTAGGCCTCAATTACAATTCGCTTCTGTTCTCCCCGCTAAGGTCATGTAAGAACGAAAACTTGTAATTGGAGGAATTAACATAGCTACAGGGCTTTCTTCTGGATACGTACTGTTGTTTTTCGATTGATGATCTTTTCATATTGAGGCCTTTTAAGCTGCTTGCGCAAGCACCATCGTCAATTTGTTTCTAGTTTGATGCCCCACTCTTTGGGTGACAAAAACATTAGAGCGCTAATAATTGGCGTCAAAATTGGGTGACACACAAAAAAGGATTGTGAATCCATGCCAGTAGACATCAATTCTACAAGTACGCTGCCCTTTCAAATTTGGTACCAAATAATTAATGACTTTTATCCGATTACTACTAGAACTTAGAAGATTTTTTTGAAGGTATGAAAGCTACATCTTCATATGGAAACGATCTTCATTTAGTTTCTAGTTCCTCTTACGCATAGATTTGAGGCCCTTAAGATTGCAAAATTCAATCTCAGTTTGACACCAGTTCATGATAATGCTGTATGGTTTGTCCCATTTGCATGCGGGTATGGCCGCCAGTCTTTTGAGAAAAAATTAGCTTTCTCTGGCCGACATACCGTCAACAATGAAAATAAACGGAGTAGAAGCACATACTGTGGTTTTCTGATGCTGTAAAATTTTGTCCCAGTGTCTGTGACACGATTATCAAACCAAGCAGTTTCTTGCGGGCTCCAGATACCTCTTACGAGAAGATCGGCTCTTAACGCTTCCTGATTTTCTGAATGTTTGCGAATTACTGGCTTTTTTGAGTGTGAGCACGATAGGTTTCCGAATAAATCTCTAGTTTCATTATGTGTTTCTGTAATCAGGCCTCATTTTTTTGCTGATTAAGGCACGCTGAGAGTGGAAATCGTCACCATAATTGTCGCATTTTACAGGAACGTTTGTTAGGGGTATCATAGCGCCATGGAATCCTGGAGTTCGTTCTTTAACAAAACAAAATGTCTCTGACACTTTTTCTGATAACCAACAAGAGTTTCCCGTTTTGAATTTACGCTCCATTCTTTTCTTCTTTGATGTGCATGCTTTTTCTAACATCGTATTAGTCCACTAGGACGCATTTTCAAGCTGAAAACTTGTTTTCGTTTGCGTTGAAGTCCAATCTCGTGCCACTCAAATGAGAATCCAAAATCAAGAGGGATGCTTTCATGGAATTTTCAAATTGCTCTACCATTTTTACTATCGTGTTTGAAATCCTGAGAAAAATTTCATTGGGCCTGAACTGAGTTAAAGAACAACGAAAATTTCTCATGAGAACAGAATTGGCTGCTGCGCTCAACAGTTAAATCTTAGCCATTTTTTATCATTTAGTTGTCATTTTTTAAAATTTTTTTGAGAAGATTTTCTTTCAAGGTAGTTTCATCGCCAATGAAACTTTAAGATAACCTGTTTCGGTTACGATTTTCAAACCTGTTTGCTCGAAGCAACGCTTGGCTCCATCAACTTGGTCTGGATGAACAATAAGGAGGCTCTTTTTTGGCTCAGGTTAGCAGCCTTAATTCGGCCCCTCATCAACTATTTGTCTCAGCCATTTTTCATTACAACGAACTTTGCGTGTCGTCTGCATAAAAACTTAGTGTATTTTTTGTCGGGTTATGCAATTTTTTGGTTAAAGGGAAAAGAGCAACACCATAAAACAGCCTTCAAAGAGGGTCAACTTGAGTTATCCCCTCTTCGTTGCCCATAGAGACGTCAGTATTGCCCAGCACAAGTTTAGAACTCTCCTGGTAACTTTTGTACAGGAAAGTGGAAAATGTGGATCAAAGGCTCCTAGTGTTTAGCAGTTCAAAACTTCAATTTATAGAATTTTATGCTTTTGTACTCCAAGTAGCAGAACCAAAACCAGTCAACTGCTTTTTATCAAACGACTCTCGAAGTCCATGAATCGATCCCTCAATTCTACATGACACTCCTCCCCAAGTTGTTCTGATCCAAAAGCATAAGCCAAGTCATTACCAGTTAAATCATCCATTGCTTTCTCCAGTAGTCTTCGCAATGTTTCACCAATGCCGATTGGTCTGACTCCTGGATGTTTGTCCATTGCAATAAGTCAGCTTGAGTACAGGACTTTCGTTGGAAATGATTTCGTTTTGATAAATTACCATTCCGAGAAACTAAGTCTCTCAATCCGGAGTTTTGGAGCCCAAACCTGTTTAACACATGAAACCAGTGTTTGGCGTCTGATCTTGAGGGTTGTCTTGAACTACCAAAAAGTTTCCGGGCTTGCTTTTCAGCTTTTCTTTGTAGTACTTGTTATATTCAGTTTTTCTATAGGAGAAAGTTCTGATATTTTGAGTTTCTCCTCATAATGGTGGGGATTTTATATGCTTTCCCTGCAGAAATTCGGTTACGGTTCACCCGTCAATTAAGTAAAGAGGCTTAAGAACACTCGTTGTGTTTTTTTTTATCTGCGAGGAACCTTGTTGCATTTTTGATGTTCCCTGTCTTGAACCATCTTGGCAAATGCTTGGAGTTTCTCCTCAGGTTTGCTCTTTTGAGTTTTAACAGATTTGCTGAAGTTTTGAGTGCATCTCTTATAAGACTGAACTAGAGATTAACATTTTCCATCGACCTTGTGCTTCAATCTATTTTTAATTGTTATTTGTACATTTTTGGAGTGTCTCACTTTGTCTCGATGACAAATCAAAGGTCGCTGTGATTGAATATTTGATGTTAGGAATATCTCAAGTTTGCAATTTAGCATCTCTACATAGTCTTTACCAACTTTCCCGTCGGCAATCTGTAAAATTTGCATCTGCGTGTGCAAACTGTATCCCACCTATTTTGCCAAAGCACTTCGTCCTCATAAGGCATGCTGTAATTCTTGTTTTTGAATGGAAATTTTTTTTCGTCGAAAATTCTTTCTCAGCTTCTGATAAAAACTTATCAGCATATGATTATTGCCACTTAGATTAAGCCTCGCTAAATTTTGTGTTAAACCACTAGAAGAGGACTCAAATCCCTTAAAATGCTCGGGGTTTTCAAAAGCGTGCTCGATCAAGTCGTTTACCTAATCGGTCATAACTGTATGCTGCTTAAGTTTTTCTACCAATTGCAGATAAATCCAACTGAATAAGAGTCCACAGTGGTGTCATATTGTCTGTTCCAATTCACATAATGGACTCTTTTTGGTCGATTGTTTTTGTGACCAATAACTTTGTTTATTTGTGCTTTGCATATTTTTTAATCGTGACCAGGAATCCATATTTCAGTGTTCATGTCAACGAAATACTCCACGTTGATTTCCTGGTTTTCGTTTTCACTGGACTTTTTTAATAGTGTATAGGTTGATTAATAAAAGGAATACTTAATCTGCTATCAATTGTTCGTTTAATTTCAAGCAAAAGTGTTACACGAACTCTTGAAACACATTTAAATGAAGAAAAGACGGGGAATTTTTTGAACTTTACCTGCTCTATTTTTATTATTGAAACTAAAGTTCAAATTACATGAAATTTTGTGATGTGAGTTTCAGACAATTTTTTCAAGGAAAATCGAACAAATTTTGGATCAGGTGAAGGTGAAATTTCACAATGAAGCAGAAGATATCAAGACTCTGTCGCTGGGTCCAGCTTTTCTCCATGTGCGCGCCGAAGCCGGTCTGATGAGAGCTGGCTTGCGTCGTGCACCTCAAACTGGACAATGTTAAACTTCCTGATTAAATCCGAAGATAAATGGACTCTCGAAGTCCATGAATCGATCCCTCAATTCTACATGACACTCCTCCCCAAGTGGTTCTGATCCAAAAGCATAAGCCAAGTCATTACCAGTCAAATCATCCATTGCTTTCTCGAGTAGTCTTCGCAATGTTTCACCAATGCCGGTTGGTCTGACTCCTGGATGTTTGTCCATTGCAATAAGTCAACATGAGTGCAAGACTTTCTTTGGAAATGATTTCGTTTTGGTAAATTACCATTCCGAGAAACTAAGTCTCTCAATCCAGAGTTTTGGAGCCCAAACCTATTTAACACATCAATCCAGTGTTTGGCGTCTGGTTATGAGGGTCGTCTTGAACTACCAAAAAGTTTCCGGGCTTGCTTTTCAATTGTACTACTTGTTATATTCAGTTTTTCTAGAGGAGAAAGTTCTAATATTGTGTGTCTCCTCAGATAACGGTGGGGATTTTATATGCTTTCCCTGCAGAATTTCGGTTACGGTTCTGCAGAAAACGAAAACCAGGAAATCCACGTGGAGTATTTCGTTGACATGAACACTGAAATATGGATTCCTGGTCACGATTAAAAAATATACAAAGCACAAATAAACAAAGTTATTGGTCACAAAAACAATCGACCAAAAAGAGTCCATTATGTGAATTAGAATAGACAATATGACACCACTGTGGACTCTTATTCAGTTGGATTTATCTGCAATTGGTAGAAAAACTTAAGCAGCATACAGTTATGATCGATTAGGTAAACGACTTGATCCAGCACGCTTTTGAAAACCCCGAGCAACTTAAGGGTTTCGAGTCCTCTTCTAATGGTTTAACACAAGATTATATCAGTGCGCGCCGAAGCCGGTCTGATGATTGCTGGCTTGCGTCGTGCACCTCAAATGGACAATGTTAAACTTCTTGATTAAATCTATTGAAAGATGCTTTTTTCCTGACGTTTACCTCTGGTCGGGTTCAGCATAACTGAGATATTGTAAATTCGACATGTTGGAATAAAGTTGCCGTAAAAGCAGGCCTAAATTAAGCCATTGCTACAAGCTTGATATGAGATCGTTTAACAAATGATAATTCTGAAACTTAGCCACCTCACAACAAAAGTGAAAACATCCCTGAGGAAAATAACTTTCGCTGTTTTTCAATTAGTTTGTAAATCAGTTTTTCTGATGACGTTATCGATTTATATTCAACAAATTGTGGGCAATTTTTCTTAACATTGTCAAATTAGTGCTTTCCTCCTTCATATTAGTAAAAAAAAATTGATCAAATTAGAGAACCGAATTCCTCGATGGGCGTTCAATGCTGTAGTAATCTTGCATTGTTGCAAAATATACAACCAAGCTCAAAACCGATCGTGTATATTTACAAAGTAATCCAGATTAATATAGCTCATTCAACGTCAGATGTTTACATAAGTGCCAATATCACCATTGATATTCCATATCATGAACTACAGATACCTTTCAAATCCAAACAGAACATTTCAAGTTATATTTGCAGTTTGCCCGCCTGGTTATATCTTTCTTTGAGCTTATAGTTGCTCACTTATAAAGGCTAATTCAATTGTCAAGATATTGAAATGGTTTTAACAGTTGGATATTGGAATATCAGAGGCTTAGGAGAACCCGTCCACTTAGTTCTAGAGTATCTCCAACTACCCTATGATCGCAAAACGTATTATATAGAGAATTATCTGGAATGGTTCGCAAAAGATAAGGTCGAGTTGGGAATGGACTTTCCCAACCTTCCTTACGTCATCGATGGAGAGTTCAAGGTTGCACAGACGTTGACGGTTCTGAAGTACATCGGACGGAAGAATGGCCTCTTCGGATCCGACGATGTGCAGGAACTTGCAAAGCAGGAAGAAATCCTGGATAACATCCACGATTTCCGCATACGATTTGCCAGATTGTGCTATGGAGAGAAATTCGATTCTGATAGAGTCAGCTATTTTGCACCACTGCCAAATGAACATCTGAACAACGTGTTCAGACTTTTGGCCAACTATGAATCACTTCTATCCAAAAAGAAATACTTGACCGGCGATAACCCTTTCGTAGGAGACTTCTTTCTCTGGCATGTTTTGGATATTCATGAATGTTTGGAACCAAATATTTTGGAATCCCTGCCGAACTTAGCGAAGTTCAAAGCAGCGATTGCCAGCTTACCAGAGATTAATAACTATCTGAAGAGCGACAAATTTAAGAAGTTTCCAATAAATGCGCCTACGGCTAAATGGGGTGGTACTACTGAAGGCTAACATACCACAATGTTACTAATTTTTATTGCGAATGGAAAGATCAATTCTGAATTTAAATTTTCACGTATATTTAATAAATGTTCACGTTTTGAAAGCTACCATTATTAATGTTCTGGCTGGTCTAGGAAATAAACCCCCACAGAAAAAAAACCCACAATTTTAGATAGGAAATGAACCCTTAAGGAAATAAGCCCCATTTTAAATTTGAATTTTGGTCGTGATATTTTGTTCCGTTGTGGTAGTTTCATATCATCTCCCTTGGGCAGCTAAGACATGGCCAGGGCTAGAGAGTCATCGCCAAACGCGCTAAGTTCGCTGCTCGTTAAAAGTCAAGTGGGGGTTTATTTCCCTGGGGGTTTACTTCCCATCTAAAATTAAGTGGTTTTTCCCTTGGGTTTTGTTTCCGAAAAGGGTTCTGGCTCCACGTAGTGGGGGAGCTGCTATAAGCTGAACCGGGATTTTTTGTCCAGTCTAGTTCAGGGGATCAGAAATCAATGTATTTCTTGCAAAAATGTTAACAGGTATCAATCGCGAGACGACAGAGCGTTGAATATTTCAATTTGAGAAATTTTTGAAATATGACTTCGAGGCTTAAATGTTAATTGTGCGCCAAAATTTTAAACAAATTTCTTAAATATTTAGTGAAATCTAGCCAACATTAGTTCATGGCGTTGATATTTTTAATCAGTGAAGGCTTTCAAAAACGATTTTTGGTTGAATGATTAAGGAGGAATATTATCAGAAAATTGGTTCCATTTAGCGATAAATTAGTTAGTTTTTAGTATTAATGGCATATTCTTTTTAGCATAAATGAGCTAATAGTTGTGAGATCTTTGAGTTCCAAACGTTTGCAAGCTTAAAAAATGGTTTATTTTTGCGTTACTTCAGTGAAAATTGTCTTTATAGGCAAAAACTACACCACTCTCATGACTTCTTTCACCCTGGAAATGCCTCTCGATTACTTTCATTAGAGATATTGTTAGGTCAATTGATTATATTTTGAAAGTTGCGAGAGTTCTTTTAAATCAAATCCACATCAATTGACGACAAGCTGAATTCTTTTTCTTGTTTTATTTAAGTTCTTTTTCAGTTATCTTTAGCAATCTTTTAGCTACTTTTAATCATTTTAATGACGCTTTCTTTCCTTAAATCTTTTACAGGTATCGTTTTTGAGTAAAAATTTGTTCCAATTTTGCGGTTTTACTAAGTGTTTTTTTTTGCTCATACATAAAATGTGCGAGGTCATATTAGCCATTAAAGAGGACACGGTGCAGAAAAACACGTGAGATTTGTTCGACTTGAAAAATTTGCATATTTTGCGTTTTAAATTGTCAATTTATGCATTCAACGTTATTATCAAAATTAGTGCTAATTTCAGAAGTTCTTTGATCTCTCCAGAACTAATCCCCGGAACACTGCTTTAAAAAATACATCAGCTCAACGTGTTTGCCTCTAGTTTGAAGATCTGTTTTGTTGGGATTCCTCTTAGCAGACTATTTTCATTTTTATTTAATTGAACAATTTTCGGCATCAGGTTCTGAGATTTTTGCTCATTTTTCGGTAAATGCTCGTGTTATAATTGTTCTCTGGGTAATAAATTAATCCTTCGTGTGCTTATGTTTTGGAAACCAATAGTCTTTTTGAATAAATTGATTTTTTCTTCAATAGTTTACATCTCCATTTGTCAAAAATTGAATAAAAACAGTTTTTATATGGGTAGAAGTATTCAGAACCCTCATCTAACCAAATGAAAAACAAATTAAGGTGTCAAGTATTGTTAGTATAAACACATTTTCACTGACACTTTAAGTTTAAAAAGAGCAGCGGTAGTAGTATAAGTAAATGACTAGTAGTAGTACTAGGGGGGGGGGGGGTCACGCACTGTAACAAAACGACCCCCTCTAAATCTTGCAAAAGGATTTTCGACCCACCGGGATTCGAACCCGGATCTAGTGCATGGGAAGCGGATATCTTACCACTGGGCCAAAGGTGTATACAATCTCCCCCTGCTTATCGAGGATACGTTCTACCACTGCGCCATTGAGTCCATTGTTAACGTCTTTATAGAATTTAAGATACGTTATTCTTCGTATTCATTTCTTCGTATTCAAAGGTTTTACTCTTTACGGCTAGCCTAGATTTATGCGTAACACAGACAATAGCGAGAGCTATTATTAAATGTGAACTAATTAACGCGTGGTTGTTGCTATTACATCTCCGTTCTCGTTACTATAACTCACTGGAATTTTACTGTTCATAAACTTACGTCTGCTTTTCCCGAAACGGTGTCGGGGATAGTAAATTATGTAAGCTGTCTGGTTCTCCTCCGCGACTATTCAATACTCTATTTTATTCACTCAATGACTAATCTGTCTACAATTCCCGAGTTATAATTTTGCAAAACTTCAACTAGTTTAATAAACTTATGAAACAAACATTATTCATCCCCAAATGCAGAAATTTGTAGCTTGTCTAGACATTTTTGGCATCCTGATTAATCATATTGTTACGTAAATTTTTAGTTCAATTTTCATTTTGTTGTAAATTCCTTATGATATCAGACTAACAAAACCAATAAAGAATTTGAAAAAATTTTTGAGTATTAAATATTAGAAAAAATTGGCAGTCCACTTTTAGGTTTGGACTGAACACCAGTGCTACGATATTAATATCTGTGTTTGGAATTAACACATAGCTACAACTTGTCAACTATAGAAAGGTAAGTACATTTTATTAAACTGAGTTACCTGTTCACTTTCCCGTGAACTGTTTTGTGTTACCAATGAACTGAATCCAGTTTGTAATTTCAAATGTGATAGTAGTCTATCTCCAGTTAAAACTGTTTGGTTTTATAAATTGAAAACTGATTTGCTTCCCCCAACACACACGCACGCACACACGCATCAGGATGTTTGATGTAATTACATGCAATATTAAAGCCAACCCTCCCCTTATCCATACAGTTCACTTACTTGGTATCATATTATCATTATGAAAAAAGAATGGAACATTCAAACAATTGTTGATAGGTAACCTACTTTTCGAAACGATGGAGATAGAAGTTGTTGAAATTTCATCCTCATCAAATGATGAACCCGATGATCTAAACGAAATCGAAGAAATCAATGCGGAAATTCAAGCAACCAACAGTCGGTCGGTTTCAAATGGAGATTCTAGTGAATATGAAGGCTCGTCTGATGTTGAAAACACGGGACTTAACGAATCGCTTGAAAACATTCCCGAAAATCTGGGAGTACGTTCGCTTGCGAGCATTAATGTGGCTAGACATGCTTGCGAGAGTTGTCTTTTTTCCGAAAAATGCATCAACAGGCGAGAGTGTACTACAATGCAGGTGCCCTCAAGTTAGATTTAGCCCCAGGTAGACGTACACGCAAAGCTGCCATGAAAGCAAGAGAAGCGTTGAGAGAGATCAACTCAAGAGCTAATCATTAGAACACTTTTAACTGAATACTGTGATTGCTTTTGTTGACAATTAAAAACCTTTCAGCTATACAATTTTTCACTGGTTACCTAAGCGAGTTTTAACTTGTACATATCAAGAGTATTGGTGAAAAATAATTTGTGTATTGGATCTTAAGCTACCTAGTGGATACCTAACCGAGTTTTAACTTGTACATATCAAGGATATTGATGAAAAATAACTTGTTTATTGGATCCTAAGCTACCTGCTGGTTACCTAAGCGAGTTTTAACTTGTACATATCAAGGGTATTGGTGAAAAATAACTTGTGTATTGGATCCTAAGCTATCCGCTGGTTACCTAAGCGAGTTTTAACTTGTACATATCAAGGGTATTGGTGAAAATAACTTGTGTATTGGATCCTAAGCTACCTAGTGGATACCTAACCGAGTTTTAACTTGTACATATCAAGAGTATTGGTGAAAATAACTTGTGTTGGATCCTAAGCTACCTAGTGGATACCTAAGCGAGTTTTAACTTGTACATATCAAGGGTATTGGTGAAAGTAACTTGTGTATTGGATCCTAAGCTACCTAGTGGATACCTAACCGAGTTTTAACTTGTACATATCAAGGGTATTGGTGAAAGTAACTTGTGTATTGGATCCTAAGCTACCTAGTGGATACCTAACCGAGTTTTAACTTGTACATATCAAGAGTATTGGTGAAAAATAACTTGTGTATTGGTTCCTAAGCTACCTAGTGGATACCTAAGCGAGTTTTGACTTGTACATATCAAGAGTATTGGTGAAAAATAACTTGTGTATTGGATCCTAAGCTACCTAGTGGATACCTAACCGAGTTTTAACTTGTACATATTAAGGGCATTGTTGACATTTTTGTGGCCGAACATAGTAGTGTGGAGAGCAAAAGGGAGTGCAAAGCGGAGAGCAAGGTGGAGAGCAAGTTGGAAACCGACTGCAGAAAAGGAATAATTCAGTTAGTCCTTTTAAGTATTACATCTTTTTGTCCAGTTTTTTTTGGGGTTTTTTTTATTTCAAAACTCTCCTCTTTGTCTCATGGCATTTTAATTCATCACCAATTTCTGATGTTGCTCACCTTTATATTTTTGTTTGTTGATAAATTCTATATATATATTTGGAATTAATTTTAATATCTTGGCTGGAGTACAATGTCTTGAGATAAACAGTCTGAAGAGTAGCAGGAACTGTACTCGCTTGACGCCAGTTGACTCCTTGCCTTCTTAACTTTGGCAACCCCAATGATTGAGAAGCGGACCTTGCTGGTTTAGAGAAACCCCATTGCGAAAATTAGACGGCACCAGTTCACAAAGTTTTAACACGCACCACCATTCACAAACACTCACTGAGTTCACTTAGACAATTAGATCAGTTGTAGGGTAGATTATGACAGATTGCTACAATCGACACAGATGATCTACGGAGGTAACTATGAACATGTTCCTAGTTTTTTCGAGACAAAGAGGAATTGTTGTTTGGCAATAAACATCAGCTACTTTTTTCATTTCCATCTGATAGCGTGGAAGCTTTTTAAACGCTTATACTATGGATTAAGGGCACTGAGGATAAAAAAGACTTAGTTATTAATTGATCAACTGCTTATGTGGGAGCTTTTAAAAAACATATACTATGGATTGAAGGTACTGAGGATAAAAATGACTTAGACATAAATTGATCAACTGCTTATATGGGAGCTTTTAAAAGACTTATACTGTGGATTGAAGGTACTGAGGACAAAAATGACTTAGTTATTAATTGATCAACTGCTTATGTGGGAGCTTTTAAAAAACATATACTATGGATTGAAGGTACTGAGGATAAAAATGACTTAGATATAAATTGATCAACTGCTTATATGGGAGCTTTTAAAAGACTTATACTGTGGATTGAAGGTACTGAGGATAAAAATGACTTAGATAATAAGTGATCAACTGCTTTTGTGGGAGCTTTTAAAAGACTTGTACTATGGATTGAAGGTACTGAGGACAAAAATGTCTTAGATATAAATTGGTCAGCTACTAGTATGGGAGTTTTTAAAAGACTTATACTATGGATTGAAGGTAGTGAGGATAAAAATGACTTAGAAATAAATTGATGAACTGCTTATATGGGAGCTTTTAAAAGACTTGTACTATGGATTGAAGGTACTGAGGATAAAAATGACTTAGATAACAATTGATCAACTGCTCATATGGGAGCTTTTAAAAAACATATACTATGGATTGAAGGTACTGAGGATAAAAATGACATAGATATAAATTGATCAACTGCTTATATGGGAGCTTTTAAAAGACTTATACTGTGGATTGAAGGTACTGAGGATAAAAAAGATTTAGATAATAAGTGATCAACTGCTTATGTGGGAGCTTTTAAAAGACTTATACTATGGATTGAAGGTACTGAGGACAAAAATGTCTTAGATATAAATTGATCAGCTACTAGTATGGGAGTTTTTAAAAGACTTATACTATGGATTGAAGGTAGTGAGGATAAAAATGACTTAGAAATAAATTGATCAACTGCTTATATGGGAGCTTTTAAAAGACTTATACTATGGATTGAAGGTACTGAGGATAAAAATGACTTAGATAACAATTGATCAACTGTTCATATGGGAGCTTTTAAAAAACATATACTATGGATTGAAGGTCCTGAGGATAAAAATGACTTAGATATATATTGATCAACTGCTTATATGGGAGCTTTTAAAAGACTTATGCTATGGATTGAAGGTACTGAGCATAAAAATGACTTAGAAATAAATTGATCAACTGCTTATATGGAAGCTTTTAAAAGACTTATACTATGGATTGAAGGTACTGAGGATAAAAATGTATTAGATATAAATTGATCAACTGCTTATATGGGAGCTTTTAAAAGACTTATACTATGGATTGAAGGTACTGAGGATGAAAATGACTTAGATATAAATTGATCAACTGCTTATATGGGAGCTTTTAAAAGACTTATACTATGGATTGAAGGTACTGAGGATGAAAATGACTTTGATAACAATTGATCAACTGCTTATATGGGAGCTTTTAAAAGACTTATACTATGGATTGAAGGTAGTGAGGATAAAAATGACTTTGAAATAAATTGATCAACTGCTTATATGGGAGCTTTTAAAAGACTTATACTATGGATTGAAGGTACTGAGGATAAAAATGACTTAGATAACAATTGATCAACTGCTTATATGGGAGCTTTTAATAGACTTATACTATGGATTGAAGGTACTGAGGATAAAAATGACTTTGATATGAATTGATCAGCTACTACTATGGGAGCTTTTAAAAGACTTATACTATGGATTGAAGGTAGTGAGGAGGAAAATGACTTAGATATAAATTGATCAACTGCTTATATGGGAGCTTTTAAAAGACTTATACTATGGATTGAAGGTACTGAGGATAAAAATGACTTAGACATAAATTGATCAACTGCTTATATGGGAGCTTTTAAAAGACTTATACTGTGGATTGAAGGTACTGAGGACAAAAATGACTTAGTTATTAATTGATCAACTGCTTATGTGGGAGCTTTTAAAAAACATATACTATGGATTGAAGGTACTGAGGATAAAAATGACTTAGATATAAATTGATCAACTGCTTATATGGGAGCTTTTAAAAGACTTATACTGTGGATTGAAGGTACTGAGGATAAAAATGACTTAGATAATAAGTGATCAACTGCTTTTGTGGGAGCTTTTAAAAGACTTGTACTATGGATTGAAGGTACTGAGGACAAAAATGTCTTAGATATAAATTGGTCAGCTACTAGTATGGGAGTTTTTAAAAGACTTATACTATGGATTGAAGGTAGTGAGGATAAAAATGACTTAGAAATAAATTGATGAACTGCTTATATGGGAGCTTTTAAAAGACTTGTACTATGGATTGAAGGTACTGAGGATAAAAATGACTTAGATAACAATTGATCAACTGCTCATATGGGAGCTTTTAAAAAACATATACTATGGATTGAAGGTACTGAGGATAAAAATGACATAGATATAAATTGATCAACTGCTTATATGGGAGCTTTTAAAAGACTTATACTGTGGATTGAAGGTACTGAGGATAAAAAAGATTTAGATAATAAGTGATCAACTGCTTATGTGGGAGCTTTTAAAAGACTTATACTATGGATTGAAGGTACTGAGGACAAAAATGTCTTAGATATAAATTGATCAGCTACTAGTATGGGAGTTTTTAAAAGACTTATACTATGGATTGAAGGTAGTGAGGATAAAAATGACTTAGAAATAAATTGATCAACTGCTTATATGGGAGCTTTTAAAAGACTTATACTATGGATTGAAGGTACTGAGGATAAAAATGACTTAGATAACAATTGATCAACTGTTCATATGGGAGCTTTTAAAAAACATATACTATGGATTGAAGGTCCTGAGGATAAAAATGACTTAGATATATATTGATCAACTGCTTATATGGGAGCTTTTAAAAGACTTATGCTATGGATTGAAGGTACTGAGCATAAAAATGACTTAGAAATAAATTGATCAACTGCTTATATGGAAGCTTTTAAAAGACTTATACTATGGATTGAAGGTACTGAGGATAAAAATGTCTTAGATATAAATTGATCAACTGCTTATATGGGAGCTTTTAAAAGACTTATACTATGGATTGAAGGTACTGAGGATGAAAATGACTTAGATATAAATTGATCAACTGCTTATATGGGAGCTTTTAAAAGACTTATACTATGGATTGAAGGTACTGAGGATGAAAATGACTTTGATAACAATTGATCAACTGCTTATATGGGAGCTTTTAAAAGACTTATACTATGGATTGAAGGTAGTGAGGATAAAAATGACTTTGAAATAAATTGATCAACTGCTTATATGGGAGCTTTTAAAAGACTTATACTATGGATTGAAGGTACTGAGGATAAAAATGACTTAGATAACAATTGATCAACTGCTTATATGGGAGCTTTTAATAGACTTATACTATGGATTGAAGGTACTGAGGATAAAAATGACTTTGATATGAATTGATCAGCTACTACTATGGGAGCTTTTAAAAGACTTATACTATGGATTGAAGGTAGTGAGGAGGAAAATGACTTAGATATAAATTGATCAACTGCTTATATGGGAGCTTTTAAAAGACTTATACTATGGATTGAAGGTACTGAGGATAAAAATGACTTAGATAACAATTGATCAACTGTTCATATGGGAGCTTTTAAAAAACATACTATGGATTGAAGGTCCTGAGGATAAAAATGACTTAGATATATATTGATCAACTGCTTATATGGGAGCTTTTAAAAGACTTATACTATGGATTTAAGGTACTGAGCATAAAAATGACTTAGAAATAAATTGATCAACTGCTTATATGGAAGCTTTTAAAAGACTTATACTATGGATTGAAGGTACTGAGGATAAAAATGTCTTAGATATAAATTGATCAACTGCTTATATGGGAGCTTTTAAAAGACTTATACTATGGATTGAAGGTACTGAGGATGAAAATGACTTAGATATAAATTGATCAACTGCTTATATGGGAGCTTTTAAAAGACTTATACTATGGATTGAAGGTACTGAGGATGAAAATGACTTTGATAACAATTGATCAACTGCTTATATGGGAGCTTTTAAAAGACTTATACTATGGATTGAAGGTAGTGAGGATAAAAATGACTTTGAAATAAATTGATCAACTGCTTATATGGGAGCTTTTAAAAGACTTATACTATGGATTGAAGGTACTGAGGATAAAAATGACTTAGATAACAATTGATCAACTGCTTATATGGGAGCTTTTAATAGACTTATACTATGGATTGAAGGTACTGAGGATAAAAATGACTTTGATATGAATTGATCAGCTACTACTATGGGAGCTTTTAAAAGACTTATACTATGGATTGAAGGGAGTGAGGAGGAAAATGACTTAGATATAAATTGATCAACTGCTTATATGGGAGCTTTTAAAAGACTTATACTATGGATTGAAGGTACTGAGGATAAAAAAGACTTAGTTATTAATTGATCAACTGCTTATATGGGAGCTTTTAAAAGACTTATACTATGGATTGAAGGTACTGAGGATGAAATTGACTTAGAAATAAATTGATCAACTGCTTATATGGGAGCTTTTAAAAGACTTATACTATGGATTGAAGGTACTGAGGATAAAAATGACTTAGATATAAATTGATCAGCTACTAGAATGGGAGCTTTTAAAAGACTTATACTATGGATTGAAGGTACTGAGGATAAAAAAGACTTAGTTATTAATTGATCAACTGCTGATATGGGAGCTTTTAGAAGACTTATACTATGGATTGAAGGTACTGAGGATGAAATTGACTTAGATATAAATTGATCAACTGCTCATATGGGAGCTTTTAAAAAACATATACTATGGGTTGAAGGTACTGAGGATAAAAATGACTTAGATAACAATTGATCAACTGCTCATATGGGAGCTTTTAAAAGACTTATACTATGGATTGAAGGTACTGAGGATAAAAATGACTTAGAAATAAATTGATCAACTGCTTATATGGGAGCTTTTAAAAGACTTATACTATGGATTGAAGGTACTGAGGATAAAAATGACTTAGATAACAATTGATCAACTGCTTATATGGGAGCCTTTAAAAGACTTATACTATGGATTGAAGGTACTGAGGATAAAGATGACTTAGAAATAAATTGATCAACTGCTTATATGGGAGCTTTTAAAAGACTTATACTATGGATTGAAGGTACTGAGGATAAAAATGACTTAGATATAAATTGATCAGCTACTAGAATGGGAGCTTTTAAAAGACTTATACTATGGATTGAAGGTACTGAGGATAAAGATGACTTAGAAATAAATTGATCAACTGCTTATATGGGAGCTTTTAAAAGACTTATACTATGGATTGAAGGTACTGAGGATAAAAATGACTTAGATATAAATTGATCAGCTACTAGAATGGGAGCTTTTAAAAGACTTATACTATGGATTGAAGGTACTGAGGATAAAAAAGACTTAGTTATTAATTGATCAACTGCTTATATGGGAGCTTTTAAAAGACTTATACTATGGATTGAAGGTACTGAGGATGAAATTGACTTAGAAATAAATTGATCAACTGCTTATATGGGAGCTTTTAAAAGACTTATACTATGGATTGAAGGTACTGAGGATAAAAAAGACTTAGTTATTAATTGATCAACTGCTTATATGGGAGCTTTTAAAAGACTTATACTATGGATTGAAGGTACTGAGGATGAAATTGACTTAGAAATAAATTAATCAACTGCTTATATGGGAGCTTTTAAAAGACTTATACTATGGATTGAAGGTACTGAGGATAAAAATGACTTTGATATAAATTGATCATCTACTAGAATGGGAGCTTTTAAAAGACCTATACTATGGATTGAAGGTACTGAGGATAAAAATGACTTAGATATAAATTGATGAACTGCTTATATGGGAGCTTTTAAAAGACTTATACTATAGATTGAAGGTACTGAGGATAAAAAAGACTTATTTATTAATTGATCAACTGCTTACATGGGAGCTTTTAAAAGACTTATACTATGGATTGAAGGTACTGAGGATGAAATTGACTTAGAAATAAATTAATCAACTGCTTATATGGGAGCTTTTAAAAGACTTATACTATGGATTGAAGGTACTGAGGATAAAAATGACTTTGATATAAATTGATCAGCTACTAGAATGGGAGCTTTTAAAAGACTTATACTTTGGATTGAAGGTACTGAGGATGAAATTGACTTAGATATAAATTGATCAACTGCTCATATGCGAGCTTTTAAAAAACATATACTATGGATTGAAGGTACTGAGGATAAAAATGACTCAGATATAAATTGATCAGCTACTAGAATGGGAGCTTTTAAAAGACTTATACTATGGATTGAAGGTACTGAGGATAAAAATGACCTAGAAATAAATTGATCAACTGCTTATATGGGAGCTTTTAAAAGACTTATACTATGGATTGAAGGTACTGAGGATAAAATTGACTTAGATAACATTTGATCAACTGCTTATATGGGAGCTTTTAAAAGACATACTATGGATTGAAGGTACTGAGGATAAAAATGACTTAGAAATAAATTGATCAACTGCTTATATGGGAGCTTTTAAAAGGCTTATACTATGGATTGAAGGTACTGAGGATAAAGATGACTTAGAAATAAATTGATCAACTGCTTATATGGGAGCTTTTAAAAGACTTATACTATGGATTGAAGGTACTGAGGATAAAAATGACTTAGATATAAATTGATCAGCTACTAGTATGGGAGCTTTTAAAAGACTTATACTACGGATTGAAGGTACTGAGGATAAAAAAGACTTAGATATAAATTGATCAACTGCTTATATGAGAGCTTTTAAAAGACTTATACTATGGATTGAAGGTACTGAGGACAAAAATGACTTAGTTATTAATTGATCAACTGCTTCTGTGATTTTTTAAAGGACTTATACTATGGATTGAAGGTACTGAGGATGAAAATGACTTAGATATAAACTAAAACGGCCTATGCGGGACCTTTAAAAGACTTATGCAGTACAATTTTTCTGTAACTTGAGTTGAAAAGATGTTTTATTTCCATCAAACGGGGAAAGCAAAACACAAGTCACAAAAACTAAAGCAGAGTTCTTTCACAGAATTTAATTGTCGTCACTATCAGAGTCAATTTGTACTACTCTCCATTTCTTTATTCTCTCTACGTTGATAGATTCTTTGTCTGATATCAGCTCCAGCGTTCGTTTTGCGCACTTTTTCATACTTTTTGAGGGTCCGGGATGGTTGATGGGTTGCTCTTCTGTTGAAGAGTTAGTAGAAACATGAATGGGGGATACGGGTCTTGGGTCTAGAAGACTAGGCGACGAACCTGATTCAGCAGCCTGATCGTCTATAAAGGAACATCTTTCAATTTCGTCCTGAATTACTTGTTGAGTCAGATTTGCAAAATCTGCAATGTCCGCTTCAAGCTCATCGTCACTGTAAACACGCTGGTTGAGACCGGGATCAGGCGGAGACCAGACTTCTGCTGGCATTTGGGGACCTGTGTATTGAGTTGGTAGTTGACTTTCTGGCGTTAATGACTCGGCAACGTGTACAACAGTGTCTTCCTCGTCACTCGAACCCCAATCTGGACCTGTACTACGTTACGCATGAACATTTCCTCGCGCAGAGCGTGGTGGCCAAATGGTAGAGTTGTGATCTTGTCGTTTAAAATATACCGCTTGTCATCGTATCCCGAGACTGACTTCTTGTTGCACACAACTGTCATTAGTTGGTGTTTGCTGGACGCAATTCTGGTGTTGATAAGTTGAACAGTTTCTCCTCCTGTGAGAACCTGTTTGTATAATTCATGTGTCATCATGCGCCTGGCGTCTTGAGTCACACCTTTCGCCGACTGCTTTGCAAGACCTAAAATAGAAGTTCATGCTTTCTATTTTTTGTTTTTCACTTTTTTCTTTCGTTTTGTCTTGGAAATCTAATCCTAGGTCTTTTTCTTTCTTTTTATCCGGTTTTTCTTTACTCATTCTGCTTTTTGTTGTTTTCTTGGCTTTTTTCAGGTTTTGAAAGAAAATTTGACTAACCATCAGCCAGTTTGATGGAATACAGCTTTGGTTTCAACCCCACAAACTCAGAAATCATCTTGCCTCCCATCTCATCTTTAAATTTTAGTGTCACCCTTGCGTTGCTTTGATCGTACATCTCCTGATTAGTTGGGAAGTTTGAGAAATCGAAAAGGTCCTTCACTGTGGTCTTCCGCTTTAAGTCTGCGAAGAAGTCGTTTGAGAAAATTTCATAAACGAGTCCGTGTCCGAGTACAGTAGTTTACAATTAAAGTGTTTCTTCATTGTTTTGTAGTGGAAGTCGTACATGAATTTCTTCCAAAGATCTAAGATGCAAGCACCTACGATAGTTGGTTTGTCCCACTCTATTTCAGTCTTATTCAAGCTTATTGTTGCCAAGTTCTCATCAATAATTTTGAACAACTTCATCTGTGGAGCGCTGGTCCATTTCAGTGTCTCTTCTTCACTTCGAGCCAGTTTTACTTTTATGCGATTGCGTTTCCCCTCACACGTTTTCCCAAATGCGCTGTTCACCATTAGTTTATAGAAGTTCTCCTCAAACTTGTTCTTGGCTTGCTTTCGCTTCTGAGTGTTCAACTTCACATATGGCGCTAGCCATTTCGACTTGTTAAAAGCGAGTGATCGATGTAGTTTTTCAACTTTCAACCCCAACTGTACGTAGAGCTTCAATGTTTGATAGTGCAAAATGTAGTTCTTTTTGGGGAACAAGGTCTGGATCAATTTGTTACTCGAAGGCGGCGCATTCATGTGCATATCATTCAAAAGCTCCTCCTGATAGTCACCCAACCAGCATGCGTCAACTTTCTGTTTTGTTGGGGCCAAGGGAAAATCTGAATGAAGATCATGAAGTTCATCTGGGTACAACAAATCCACTTCTAATACGTAGCCAATATCGCTATCGTCAGGTGTCTCCAACACGCTTTAGATGAACGCTTTTTGAATTTCAGGATCCCAGTTTCCGTCAGTGTACTCAAAATTGTTCAATGGCAATGGAAACTTTTCCATTATGCCCCCATACAAATTGTTTGCATTAATCATTACTATGAAGGTTGAGGGTGCTTTGGGGTTGAAATTTGGTAGATATTTGTTGTTCGCAACCGCCAGCCGCTTGTTGTATATCGAGCTTACGCCACCACGAATCAATCCTTCTACCATATCCAATTGTTCTCTCTCTTTTAGGAGTCTCAAAGGCGCTTTAGATAACTTTAACATAGCATCACCAGAGAGATTGGAAGCGGTATAGTACTGACAGCAATCCAGTCCGTATGTTTCGTAGCACAACTTGCGGAAGCAGAGCATAACTGCAGCTAGAAGAAACACATCAGTTTTGAGATACAAACTATAGTAATCTTCAATTGTTTCGCATTGAAACTTCTCGAAAACTTCCAGCGCATGTTTGTACTCGTCTTCAGTAACGCTCACTTGATACTGTTGGAGACTATTCATCCACTTTTCTCGTGGTGGGAGTGCGGTCTCTTTCAGTTTAGTGAAATTATCAATGTAACAATAGGGGAAAAATCCCTTCCGTTTCAACATTTGCACTGAACTTTCTGGCCAATCCTTAAAGTGATGTTCTAGCAAAGTGAACTGATCAGAGGGTAAGTTTTGTGCTAGAGAATCCAATGACGAGGCCATGAAACGAAATGAGTCTAGTAGCCTGATATACTCATACACCGGTTTCATTACTCCATTCTTGTCCTGACGGTTGTAGACTAGAACCCCAATTTCCAGAGCTATATTTTTCTCATCTGTATTTGGAACAATTGATACAGTATTTCGCATGCTGCTACCCTGGAGAGCGAGAAATACATGGTGAAGATCGTAGTTTGAGAGATTGTGTGCAAACAGCGGAGTATAGTTGAGAAACCTCCTGTTGATGTTACAAGTGTTATGCGCCCATCCGAGGAATTTTCCAGTGAAGTGACAATGATCTAGAACTGTCGGGTTATTGAAACTGTGTTCCAATGGTTCTTCACATATCCAACAATTGGCGGCATCTTCTTTCGCGATCAGAGGCTGGCCAGAGAAATATTTGTGTTGTTGTTTAACGCTGTAAACTCGTTTTGCTATGCTTTCTAAAGACTGAACAAATTGTTCCATGACCTTTGGACCTGTCAAACATTCAAAATGAAACGGTTCAGTTTGGTTCTGAGCAACAAACAACATTGCATAGCTGCACGGTTTATGTATTTCTATTGTTCTTGTTTCTGATTTGGTTGGGTTGTTTTGACATCCTGAGACAGGTTCAATTATAGACTCCAAGTCAAAAAAGCCAACAATTGGAGCAAACCAACGGGACTGAAACTTTTTGTAGAAAAACGTTGCGTTTTTTGGCATTCGCACGATTGCTGGTTTGTTTTTCCAGCAAATTTCTAAATGTTTTTCATATCGTTCTTTTGAGGTGCAAACATGAAAACAGTTTCTACAAATATGATTATCTGTTCTAACTACTCGTTCCTTGACTTTATGAATAAGAGATTGCAGGTTTCTGATTAAAACGTAGTGATGCATTTGACCGTTGCTAAGAAGAAGAATGTCCATGTTGAATTCACAGTTCTGGTTTTTGGAAACTCGGAATGGTATCAGTCCGTTTTCAGCGTAGCTAAAATATTCAAACTTTTTTGTTTTTTTAATCTTTTTTTCCTCATTTGCTTTTGTGCCATAATCTTCTTTTTAGTTTTAAAGTGTTTCGAAAAGAAAGATTTTTAGCTTACCGAAATACGTTGACGCAGACCTTGTTTAATTCTTCAAAGCGAGTCATCTGGTGGAAGCCCATAGGCATGTCAAACACACCATCTGCTTGTTTTGCAAGCGGGTTGTCTGGTCCATATGTTACAGGGCTGGTCATTCTGCGTGAAAGTGCACCAGGAGGAAGAAGTCGAGGGCCAAACTTCAAAAGGTAGGCGGCAGTATAGCAATACAGAAAACAATTCTCGTCTTCTCGGTTTCTGATATTCAGTAGAGAGCGTGTGCGCGCTAGTTTGCCTGGAAGTGCTAAATATGACGATGCCCTTATCGGTTTAGCTTTTGCTAATCGGATTTCAATGTTGACAATTTGGTTGAGAGTCCAACCGCTACCATGGGAAGCAAAATTGTTGAGCGCTAGGAGCATCTCTTCTACCATTGCATGGAAGGTTTTATCTGCAAGACCACCGAAATCCACTCGTTCCATTTTTGATGCAACATGAATCGAAATTCTATCGGGCTGGCTTGATGATAGATCATCATCGGTTTTCATTGGTTTGACGAGATCGATAACTGAGTTGAACTGAACTTTTTGTGAGTGTTGCTGAACACTAATATTGATAATGTTTTCAATCTCTCGGCGTTTTAGCTGCATAACGTGTAATAGGTCAACGTCTCTTGACCCGACGGTAATCTCATAGACTTTCAGTGTATCGCCGAAAGCGCGTTCGCTTGGTATGATGCCTGAGTCCTGTAGGTTGTTTACGTCTACACTCCAAGCTGGTAGACCGTGGAAAGTGTTCATGTGCTCAAGATAATCAGCGTCACGTGGAAAATATTTTTGACATTATATGCAGTATCGTGGACTGGTCGCCGCATGCCGCACAGTCATGTGTCCTGTTAGCTCATACAGGCTTTTCGTGGTGAAACCACATTCAGTGCACTCGAATGAGTTTGCTTGGGGATAGATCTTATGCACTTCTTTCCGATGTCGACGAACGCTTCTTCTATTTGCCAGTAGTTTATGACAAATTTCGCACTTGGCTTGTCCCATCCCACAAAATTGAATGTTGCTGTAAGAGAGTAACGGTTAAAGGAACTATTAATTAAAAAGTTTAGTAGTGACAAAAATGTATCAAATTTGAATCAACTGAACGCAAAGTGTGAGGCAAAAAGCAATGAGTATTTTTTCAGTCCGGGGGACCCCGCTTTCATCAAGTTGATTGGCCAATCGGATGCAAGCAAGCTGTCTCTTTTGTTTGTTTTTGTCGATGAGCCATCGCGTTACAGTGACGCAATTCAACCTTGCAGCGTTACTTTTTGTTTACATAGCGCACTCGGGTCCAGACAAAACTCTGAAGAATTTGTTTACAAGCCATCAACACAAGTCTGAAGAAATTGAATTTGTTTACAAGCCATCAACGTTTTTGTGATAGTCGAATGATTTAGTTTGTTTTTCCAGGGGAGGGGGAATTTATTTCTTTATAAAGGTGAATTTTTGGTTGGTGAGTCATTGACCTAACTAAAAAAGAAAGCGTGTATAATTGTTTACTTCATATGGTTTATAAAAGACAACAGCTGAATTTCATTGATATCGGGAATGAATGGAAAATTATCATTGAGAACACAATGCGCTATATAAATGCAATAAAGTCCACACATTTGAGAGTCTGCACTTTGTAGGGTATATTTAAGTCACGTCTGTCTTCCAAGAGGTCCACTATTATGCTATCATTAGTGCTTTGTAGAAATCGGTCTGATATGTGTTTTTATGAATAGAGAGGTAATGCCAGCGGGTCGGCAAAGTATGTTATTGGGTAGGCATATCTCTTTGCAAGCACAATCCAATGAGATCCAGGTGAAGAGGCTGGTGAAGCGTTAACGATAGCAAATGAGTTGGTTGGCATGTGCAAGGGGAAATTGTCAGCTGCATAAACACCGTTGAATTTAAACATCAAATGACCGGATTGTAGAGTCAATTTGATTATTTTATCTTTATCCATTAGATTATAGGAAGAGCGTTTTTGGAAACGTTTCTCGAAGAATCGATATAAACTGTTGAACATTTCTCCCCGAGAAATAAAATTTCAATGTTGCGGGGCAACGCTGCACCGAACTTGAGTTCCACAGATAATGAAGAGTTTGTTAACTCGGGATGAATAAAATCATGCGTGGCTTCTTGAGTGCTGGTGAGATCAAACACCATAATGTAATGGTTAGGAAAATCAGATAGAGATATCCCGTGACCATTTTCTACATAAGCTAGTGCAGCCATTGAGTTGTAGTATAGTCGTTTATTATCAGTTGTTGACATTGGTGTACCAGCTGTGGCGAACCCATTACGGTAAATTATTATCTCATTCATATCAAACTTCAGGTATGAAAATGGATTGAGCGTATTAGTACCGATGAACGCATCGCTGCGGCACATGGCAACTATTAGTCTACGAATAGGTTCTTTTGTGAAAATATCCTCCTGCTTCCAGCTCTGTTGCCCAGCTGTTGCTAGAAAAGCTTTCAAAATAACTTCATTATAGCGGTACATTACAGGTGTCTTGAGAAGTGTTTTCTCGATTGCACCAAGCACGATATCGGAGACTGTCATTTTTCGCACGAACAAATTTGCTTCATCGATTTTGATTTTATAGTGTTTAGCCCCGTCTTCACTCACAATCGCAAAGTCATCCTGTGATCGTCGGAAAGAAATTCGCAGCGTTACTCCACTCGTTAGATGCTCGCATGAAAAGAAATCGGTAGCTATTTTTCCATACAGTGTGAGTTGAGCAGATCTTCTCACAGTTTTGGCGAGCTGTGATTGTAGCGGCTGGGAGGCCTGTTGGGTCTGCTTCATAATCATATCCTTGACATTTCAGCCAGGTTTTTTAGCATCCGATCCATGAGAAAATTCTGTTTCAATGAAACTTTTGTGTGCATAGTGACCATTGGCGGAAGAAAGTTTGATGCCGTTTGCTGACACTGTGCAACCGGCGAAAAGGGAATGTAAGACATTATTGACTAGATGTGGCGTGTCACTGTTGTTGGCATCTCCCGTGGTGAAGCGTAAATCGTTTCCATTATTTCGAACAACTCGAAATTTGATTTCCAGATAAGTTTTCTGTAGGTCGATAAAATTATTTCTGTCACCGACTATTTCAAACTCTAACGAAGATCCAGTGGGCGAGTACAAAAGTCCTGTTTTTGCTCGAACGATTGATCAAATGTTACAAGAAGGGGAGGTTTCTCAAAGAAGTCCAATGAGCTTTGTGTTGCCTCGGTGGGAATGACAATGTTATAACGCATTTTTTTACTTTTGAGAAGAAATCTGATCGACTCCTTTGTGGCTTCGTTTTTCTCGAAATGATCTTTTTCTTTGATGGAGACTGCTTTTTGTATGCTTTCTTCTTCGACCTCCTTCGATAGATTGCTTTTCGTCCTCGTTGAAGTGCTCCTCCGATTTGTTTTCTAGCTGTTTTTGCAACTGCACTTTTCAGAGCTTGCTTCGCTGATTTCTTTTTTGTTGCAAATTCTAATAACTCTGGTGCACCTTGCACTAGCAATTCTCTTCCAATTGTTTTTGCTGCTGGCCAAATAAGTCGTCGGGCTAGGGGTAATGCAACACGACCAATGCCAGCAGCTAATGCGCCGAATCCACTTCCTATTTGTCTATAATGTCCTGAGAAATGGGGCATTGAATTGGATGCTTGATTATTATAGTAGGCTTCCATCAGTTAGCTTGTTATCTGGAATTTTAGACTTATAACAACTTTACCAATTCCAGTGAAAGGGATCAATTTCCCAGTTTCACTTCTCAGCTCAACTTTGATGCTCTGGATATTGTTTGAAAGTAAACGCTTGTACTCCTGGTTTGTGTAGGTTTAATGGTGAATAGGTGCTACTGTGTTGAGGCTACCGTTTCTCAGACGTCTCTCCGATTCAATGATTTTGAGAATGGGTGCACGTGAGTCACCCACATGTTGATACTCAATAATATCAAGGTACACAAAAATAAGCTGTGACCCACTTGTTATGTCAACAGGGAAAATACCAAAATGTCTGTTAGGGGTGTTCGGGGTCCCATTTTCAAAGTTTGTCTTGTAACCAATGTGAACAAAACCATTGTGTGCAGGTCCGGGGTCCCCTTGAAACCAAGAATGCTGGGAATTTCATCGTCTTGAAACGACAATCCTTCATTTTCCCCAAATGTTAACACAAGCTTTTGCGTTATAATGTCAATTTTTCGATCGAACTGTTTTAGTTTTGCAATGCGAACAATCTCCGAGACAAGATCTTCCCAGCTGTTGTAAATACCAGTCCGAATTTTTCTGAGTTGTCCTGATCGATTACTCGACTCATTTGGATTGGACATTGAATTCTTGTAAACAACTATTTCTCCAGAGTTTACGTTGTTGATGTTTGATGGAAAAGATAGAGATGTCAATGCTACTTGCCATTCTCCCTGTAAGTGTATCGGTTGTGATAATTGGTTCCGAAATGATGCGATAGTATTTCCATTGAAAACGTCCATTGATGCATTTGATTACAAGTCAATTGTAAACTCATTGCTGTTAGAAATCATTGCTCCTCTCCAGTGTTTAACGCATCAACTTGTACTAATTCCGGTTCGTAAAACTTCCCTAGGATTTTAACGTTATTTGCGTCAATCAGGTTGTAGGTAGGTGGACTTGTTGTAGCCAATATTAGTACTGTGAAAACTTCGTCTGTATAATTCTGAGTGTAACCTTTTCTGAAGGTATCGTCTGGTTTCGCTATTCGTACCAGGTCCCCCTCTTCTAATCGTGGTTTATATTTATTGTTGTCCAAAGCAATCGAAATTAAAAAAGGGTTCATGTTTTTCTGAATACTTTATATGGGGGGCTAACTTTGTAACGCGGTTAACACGACTGTTAATGATATTTACGAAATTGGGAAGCTCCTTTATATAGTTCCAAGTCCATTTTTCTTCCAAGTATCTGTATATAATGTTTTTAAGTGATCGAATATTTCTTTCCGCAAACGCAGATTTGGTTTAGTTTTCGGTTGTATACAAATGAATCTTTTTGTTTTCACAGAATGTTTTGAACTCGCTCTTGAATTCGGTGCCTTTGTCTGTCCACACTTTCTCTGGTTGTTTCGTCTTTATCATTTGTTTGAAGGCTTCAACACAATCCTTCGAGTACATCGTTCTGAGAGGTTGAACACGTAAATAGCGTGATAAAACGTCAACTGCAATCAATAGGTATTTGACCCCATTGTTGTGCTTGGCTATTTTGTCCATATAGGCTACATCCATGGACCAGATTTCGTTTATTCTTTAAGCAACTACCTTCAATCGTGGAAAACTTTTCCGGAATTGACGATATTTAGTGTATGAGTTCTTCGATTGAAGGAATTTTTCAATTTTTTCGTGGGAAAAGCCGCTTTCCTCTTTTATGTTAGCAACACTTCCAAATTCTGTTAGTTTTTTGATTTCCGCTGAATGGAGTTTTCCAGCCTGTTGGCGTTTTAATTTCTTCTTCTGCGTCTGCGAAGCTTTCCTCATCAAAGCTAGCAGTCTCTGTTTTTTCTGCTCTCTCGATAGCAGGTTTCTGTTCACTGGCTGCTCCATCTGGAAACTGACGTAGTTTTTGCTCTTTCGGAATTTTTATGAACTTCTTTGCGTAAGTATTACAAGTGAGATGTGGTGCAAGGTTCGAATAATTCAATACTTGATAATCGTCAGGCAAAAGTTTTGATGATGTTTGTTGTAATGCGTAGAGGAAAGTTGATGCCGGAATGTCGGTGTTCCTTACATTAATCAGGATTTTACCTTCAAAGTCCAGTGAAATGTTGCGTGATTCATTGATTTTCTTCAAAATTATTTTTGCTTTTCCAAATTTGTCTTTGTCGAGAAAATCTATATCATCGATCACACTCTGACTGATTTATCAAATTGTTTTCGTTTAAAGTCTTCTGGGATTCTTCGTTGCTTTTCTTCATCGGAAACCATGACGTCATCTGTTTGTTGCTCTGTGTTCTGCTTTATGACCGCTTCTGGTGGCTCTTGTTTTGAAGTTCTCTGTAGAAGCGATAGTTGTTTCGACTTGTTTTTTGTTAGTGGATTGTTTAATATTTGCGAAACTTGAGGTTGTTCAGTTGTAAACATGTTGCGAGGAATGAGCACAAATTCCTCAGTTGGCATTTTTCTGTAGATACTCTAGACAAGGTCTGGCAATTAGTTGAATCAGAGAATGCCCTCTCGTTGTCTGGAATAATTTACTTCTTTCCAGCGCACTGAAATATTTTTCAGAAAGTTGTCGTTGTTGAGGTTCGAATTGTTGTTGTTCTTTCTTGTTGATTGGGACAACACCAGAGAGCACGTTCATTACACAATCGCTTAGGAACCAAATGAATTCAATATCTTGGGCTAGAAAAATTCTCTTGCTTTTCGATTTGGGGTTGCTGTTAACGCACCAGCGCTTCAGCATAAGCAAATGTCTCTTTTTCATTCGTAATTGGTGTAATAACAGCTTCCTCCGAAGGAATATAGAATACTGATGGTTCGGGACCAATGAGTTGTGAAGAAAATCGTAAGCCTTGACTTGTTTTAGGATCCAGGTCAATGATTAAATGTCCATAGGGTTAAGCTGTTGCTAATTTGTATGCGTCCTTGAGTAACCATTTACTCTGTTGGAATAAATTGTGTTTGATGTAGATCACATGAAGTTTTCTGTGTCTTCCTGACGTTGCTATTTTCACAAACTCTTTGTCGTTAAAAATTTGCTCGCATGAGTCATCATAAACGAGCAGACAGTCCGAAAGCTTTTTCGTTATATCCAATCCGGAATACTTGATGAACTCAATGTGCGGTATTTTTTGTTGTATAGCTGTAAATGTGTCCTGGAACTCTTTGTAGAAGTAATAAATTTTGAGAAATGCTGGGTAGAAGGACCTACCTTGCAGCATGTTGAATATGAGGTCAGTTTTCCCAGAACCACTTGGGCCTACAACCGCCATGAAGATCCTATCGTTTGTGAGAATGACTTTATTCATAATTTAGGATTTGGTAAAATATAACCAACCAGACTCGAAAGCAGTGCAATCCAAATTGATTTCTCTTCGCAACTCTCCGATATCAAGAATAGCATGGCAAAACAGTGACTAATCATGAGCACTATAATACTCACTTGAACGAAAAATATAATCTCTGATCGAGGGACTACGGTATTGGAACAGCAACGCCATGGAGGTCTCTCTCGGTTTCCATCATCAAAAACCAAGTTTGTAATACCCCCATCAATTTCATCTCTCGTAACTCGGGTACTCATTGAAAAAGTTTTATCGATTTTACTTAACGTCTTTTTACTGGAACTGTAATTTGAAAAATGATCTTGCTAGACAATTTTTCCAAACTCATGTTCTGATTTTGTCTTCATATATTGTACCATCGCGCCCAAGGGCTTTTCTGAAGAATTTTAGTGGCCAAATGTAACGATTTAGAGGGGGTCGTTTTTTTACAGTGCGTGACCCCCCCTAGTGTTACTACTAGTCATTTACTTATACTACTAGCGGTTGAAGTTTTTTTAGTTAACGAATAAAACGAAATTGAACATTGGGAGATGGCGGGGTGGTTAATTACTAAAACAAGTTTTGTCTTTGTGGCTGGAATTAGTATCAAGTTTTTAAAATTCTTGTCTACTATAATTGAACAATGTTGAATTTTTGACACTTTAAAATAAAGCAAACAAAGATATTTTGTCTTTCTTTCTTTTCGACGATTATGACGCAAATTCAAAAAAGTTGCCGTTTTTTGTAACCGAAACACTGTCGTTTTTGTTTATCTATTAACTAATGTTGGTTGCTTTCATTTTCTTTTTGATGTCATGTGTCAATCAATTGTGGATCAATTGGAGAAAGTATGTTTAAAAGTCAATAAAGCATCAGTTGAGAAGAACAGGGCATTGTTGAAAAACATGACTGTTTCTTTTTTTTAATTGTTTTCTGCTGTTGTTAAAACATTTCTATGTGTGATATGTATATTGCCAGCAGTAGAACATAGATTTGTGAAGTGTTTTGTGGAAAAAATTTGCTTTTCAAGCTAGCTAAAAGTAGATGTTTATTATATGATCCGAAAATATTGAAAGGACAAAGGACTGCTGCAGAAGTTTCGTTAACTCGGATATGAGAACAAAGGGACTGTTGATCAATGCAAAAGCATGTCGACAACCCTGGCCATAAAGTGAATTCTAAAGAAAACAATCGAAAAGGAAAAATTCCTCTCGCTCCTTCCTCTAGTGGATAATATCTTTTGGTTTTGAATGATCCTTACAGAACCACTTCATTCATTTTAACTTCAAAATAAAGCCCTTAAAAATAAGACGCAGGGTTACTAAGTATAGCATGCGCAAATTTTCACAGGGAAATTATAATTTTCTACTTTCTTTAGAAGTTTTCCTGATTCGAGTTATTTGTTTTTGTTTTATTTTCATTTTAATCGCAATGAAAACGAAATTATACTGAAGACTACTTCACGTTTTCAATTAATTGAAGTAAACAGACAAACTGTCTGTTGAGAGTTTAAAATTGAAATTCATTTGAAGCATCTGGAATAATCAACCGAAAATAGAATAAAGAGCTTTTTTTTCTTCTCGAAAATTTAGGTTTTATGTTATAACGTTATAAAAAATTTTCACTTTGTTTTGTTTTAACCAAATTTGTGTAATCTATTATTTTTTTCAATACACATACATGCACAGCGCATATGGCTTCGATATGGTATATAAGAAAAGTTGGTATTGATCATCCTGGTTTAATGTTTCCCACTCGATTAATAATCACACGTTAAAGAGAGAACAACTTGAATTGCACTGAATTAGCAGTTATTTCCACAAACATAGAGGCTAGCTTTAAATGAGGTTATTAGTGTTTTAGTTATTTTAGAGATTACTTCTAACCCAGTCTAAAAGAATTTTAACTGGTTTGCTAATTTTGTCTATATCATCTTCTTGAATGTGACTCAAAACTTCTTGTGCTCTTTCTTTTGCTGCAGAGGTCAAACTGTCACTTTTGAAATTTTCCATCCGAACAGTCAGCGAATCTTTGTACAAACTACGACTCAAAAGCCCACTAAGAATGTCCCAATCGTCCAAGCATAACGGAGATTCACCCAAAATTATGAAAGTTGCTTTCAGAATTGATTTCACGACCGAACCGGGTTTTCTGTACGACTTCAATTCTCGGACTAGGTTCCGATTGAAAGATTTGTGACGGAAGGGTTCTTGCACCATAGGGTCTTTACCAACTGGGTCGACGAAAATTGACCCGCGTTCTCTATCCAGGGGTGGGGTTAGAGGTTGATACAAATTTCGTTTTGTAGTTGCCCTGTTTAATTTTACAATCAACGGACCCTTTTTTTGGTTGGAGTCTTTCCCATCATTCGTGTTGTTGTTGTTTTCATTCACATTTTGTGAATCGTTGTTGTTGTTGCTGTTGTTGTTGTTGTTGTTGACATCTTCGGTTCCAGCATTATTCCCATTTAGCGTCCCGTCAATTTCAGAACCAGTCAGGTTAAATGGGACAGTTGTATTGTGAACCGAATCGCTATCAGTCTCGATATTTAATCTTTTCATCTCCCGTCTGAAACGACTGGTAATTTCTTGCGATCGTCTTAGCTCTTCTGGCTTTTCACGCAAATCTCTGTTCAGGTAATTCGAATCTTGAAATCTTTTTGGCCGTCTATCGGGTCCGTAAATTTTTGCTGGATTTTTGCCCATTTTCTTACCTTGTTTGGGTTCTTTTTGGACTGTGTAGTCTGTCAGAGTTGCTTTTTCAAACTCGGGAACATCAGTCATTTCAAACGATTCAGATATCGCAACTTCAAGTTGCCAAGGAGTTCTATAACTTTTCTTGAAGACTCCTTTTTTAATTGTTTCATCAATTGAAACCGCAATTGGTTTTTCGAAACTTTTGTCTTCGATAATTTCGGTTTCATTTTCAGCGACAAAATTGTTCAGTTCAATCGTGCAGTTAGCAAAGCTATGGGGTTTTGAAGGTTCAATTGCTAATGCATCTTTTGTTTCGTCGGCGTTTGAGAAGTCGTAAATAATTTCTTCGGGTTCAAATATCGGCTCTTCGGTGAAATCAAGTACGCCTTGAATTTCTGTAATAACTCGTTCTTTATTTTCTGGCGTTCGTCGAATAGTGGCTGTATGATAAATTCTTTCAGGAATTACTTTTGCGAAATGAATTTTTTCAGATGTCTCCGCCTGTACTAGTGATTGTAATGGTTCGTCAAATGTGTTTTCGAGGTCAATCAGTTTTTCCTTGTTTATTTCGTAAATTTTCCCATCATCCTCATCAGCACTGTCAATTACTAAGGGTGTTCCGGATCTTTCTTCTTTTAAATTTTCATAAGTTTTGGAAGGTTGAAAAATTCCACTTTCGCGGCTGGAAGACATGAATTCAGAATTGTCGACGTGCTTTTGTCTGGTTTTCTTGCTTTTCGATCTGTTATTGTTGCTGTTATTTTGAACATCCGGTTTCGCTCTTCGTGAAGTCTCAATTTGATAAAGTTCTCTTCTAGTGTCAGCGTATGTAGCTATCTGGGGGCTGCTTTCGAAAGTTTTGGGTTTATTTGAGGCACTTATAAAACTTCTGTATGTTGGCTGACTTGTTGCAGTGGCCGTTTTTGGACCCTTCTGATTTTGGGTTTTAACTATGATGTCCAAAACTTTCTGGTCTTTATCAATTGTAGATCGGCGTCTTCTGTTTTGACTAATTTTGGAACTGGAATTGTTGCCATCGTCGATTGGAATTGAGAGGGACTCGATGGGTGGTGAAGGCGATAATGGTGCTTGACTTTGGCCTGACTTGGGGTCATCTTCCGGAAGTGCGGGAGCCTCGTCGTTTTCATGTTGATTTTCGGTCTGATGATAGCCGTTTTCGGCGGCCACACTTTTGTAATTGAGTGGCTGTTCTCCATCTATGTTGTCTTCAGGTTCTCCGTTTTCTGGCTCAATCTCTTCTCCAACTTTGGGCGCCTCCTGAATATCTGGTTCGGTTTTAGAATAAACATCTTTTTCATTATCAGCTTCATCGTTGTTTAAGGATTCGGTTATTTGTTCGTTTAAATTGTCAGCTGCAGAGATTTTTTGTTGATTTATCTGTTCTTCCAATTGGTTCTGGTTATTCTCGGGGTTATCAGTTGTTGTCATATCTGGATCAATTTGGTTGTCAGGTTCTATATCAGCAGCAATTCCTGGTGGTTCTGCACTTCCTAATCCATCCTCATCATCATCAACAGGTGGCTCAGTATCATAAATTTTAGGAGGTTCAGGTAAGATCTCTTCAACTGCTTTTTGTGGTGATTCGTCACCAGATTGGGGCTGGATCTCGTCTATTTCAGGTTCTGTAGGTGGTGGCGGCGATGGTTCCTGCCGTGGTGTCTCTGATTTGACCTCAGCTAAATTTACCTGGTCTATTTGATTAATCAGAACTTCTTGAGTTCCTTCTCGACTCCTTTCCAAAATAACTTCTGGAATTTCTAATTGCTCAACTGCACTGCAACTCCAGGTGTCACTGGGTGTGTTGGATCCAACGGCTGGAAGATCTCTTAAATTTGATTGGTCGAATGCTTCGGTGTTTTTCGAGGTTTCTTTATTGATGAAATTCTCCGGAGTTATTTCTTCAACTGGTCGTTTTAAAGATCCGGACGAACTTGGTTTTGATTTCAATGATTCTTTCCGTGAAGACGGGGCAGATTTTCTGACTGATTTTGAAGGTGTTGGAGCTTTAACTGACTTTGTTGAATTTTGACGACTGAATTCGGGTTTTCTAATGCTTGAAGGTGTGCCTGGCTGTTTGTGCTTTGTGCTCTTGTTGCTAATTGACACTGAACCTTGTGATTTTCTGCTGTTTCGTCTGCGTTGTTTTGATTCACTCGATGGAGACGTTGGTTCCAATTTCCTCAAAGAAACTTCAGAATTGCTTAAAGATGGAGTATTTCCAGTTTGTTGTTTTATACTTTCTCTCGATGTTGGCTGATTGTCAGTCTGTTTTAAAGCGTAAACAGTATTTTGATCGTTTGATTTTGTGTTGTTTTGGTCTGGAATAATATAATCTGTTTCTAATGCATTTTGAGAAGCATGCTCAACTTTTTCACTTGAGTAGATTTCTTGTGAAGTATCTTTTGCCAATTTTAGCTGCTTATCGTCATAAACTTCAATACTTGATAAATTATTTAATGGCTTCATTACTGATGGTTCAGTTTCATTATTTTCATTGTTTTCAATTTGACCATTTAAAAGCATGCTTTGCTCAAACTTTTCAATTTGTTGTAATGCTGGCTCTAAAACTGGCTCTTCAGAGACTACTTCTGTTTTAGACAAATTCTCTGGACTATAAAATTGTTGTTCAAAGTCTACATTTGATAAACTAGCATGGGTGAATACTGATATCTTTTCCATTAAAATTTCAGAGCAGTTGGAAAAATTCCAGCTTTCGACTAACGAATCAGTTACAGGTTCGAAAAATCTGAAGTTGAAATAGGAATCGGGCAGAGGCGACTGAGATTTTTTCTCAAAGATTGTTATTTCCTCGCCTTTATTCAGATATAACTCGGCATTAAAATGAATAGAACTTTCAATCGCGTTTTCTGTTCCGGAAGCTTCTGAAAGAGTATTCAACTCCTGGTCAAAATCTATATTTTCTTCAATTTCTGCCTTTTCTGTTCGGAGAGTTTTTGGAGGTAGAATTTTTTCATCATTCGCAGGCTCGTCAAGTTCTTTATTTTCTTCTTTTTCATCCGGTATAATCTCTTCATTAATTTCAGACGTATAATTTTCTTCAAACACTTTTTCGGGGTTTAGTTCTTTCTCGGTGACGCTTTTTGTTTCTGAGCTTTCCTCTTTTTCAACCAAATTTTCTCCTGATGGCTGATATTCCGTCGATTGCTGAAAATTTGTTGAATTTTGGCTTTGAGTGTCGGATTCGACCAATACAGCTTCTTCTATTTGAACGGTTTCAATTATCGCTGTAGGGGGTGGACTAGGAATTGGTGTGATGTCAACAGCCGCTTTTTGAACTTCATTCACCTTTAATTCATTGACATCGAGTTCTTCTAAATTGTATTCAACATCGTTCTCAACTAATTCAACATCGTTGCTGAAATGGAACGTGAACAAGTCTCGATTTTCAGCTATTGAGTTCCTGTCGGATTGAATACTTTCACTTCTTCCGCTTGAATGTCGAAAATCGTCGTCTAGTTTTTGTGGGTCGTTAGAGGTCAACGCAAGTTCTAACTTTTCGTCCTGAGATTGGTCAAAATCGTTTGTGCCTGTCGGAATTAATGTTTCATTAACAACGCCTGGGGTATCGGATTTTCGGTCTAAAGTTTCAGCTCTTGATATTATTTTGGGTGAATCGTGGTCGCTTTCTTCAATGTTTAATTCCGATTCCAATTGTTGACTTACAGGGCTTGGTAATTTAGAATTTAGTTCACTTGACATTATGTCGTGGCTTTTTGTTTGCTCGTCATTGGGGTCTTCGTCAAGGCCTCCGAAATCGTGATCAAGTTTCTTCTGGTCATCTGTTTCAGCTCTTACGTCACCCTCGTTAATTTCATCAGGCGAATTTCGATCTTGTCCAACTTGGTGAACAGGGTCCGAAAGTTTGTTTTCAACAGGAATGGGTGACTCATGAGATACTTGAGCAATTTCAGCCTGGTTTTCCTCCTCATTTTCATTGTTTTCTTGGCTAGGCTCGGAATCAATATCAGCCTGAGGGCTTTCTACTGTTCTCGGTATGTTTGCAGGCATTTCAGTTTCTTCCACTTCCCCAGTAAGGTTGTCCTCTTCAAAGGGTTCATTTTCGGGCGTCGTTTTTCTCATACTTTGTCTATCCGAATCAATTTGCTGTTCTGGCTGCTCATCTTCTGTTGTCAAACTGTGTGAGTCAAAATTGGGAATATCGGATTTAACGTCATGGTCGTTCTTGATTACCCCATTATCGTTTCCCAGTTCTTCACTTTGTAGGGGTTTTGTTGGCTCCTCCTGTACTGAGCTGTGATTGGTTGATAATTGCCCATCCTGAGTCGCCAGCGTTTCTGTGTCAAATGGAAGCTCTTCTTCAACTTCTTGTTCTTCTGCACTCAAGGTCGTCTCTGCAGGTGTAGTTGGCTCCCCCTCTTCTTCGGTTTCTCCTATCTTTGCAATTGGCACAACTTTCAATAATTCTTCCTCTGTCACTGATTTTCCATTAACCGAATCTTGATCATCAATAATGTGAGGTGACTTGCCCGAACTGCTTTTACGCTCTTTACTATCTTCATTTGAAATAAGAAGAAGTCCAGAATTGGTTTCATTTGGCATACTGCTCTCACCAGTTTCTTGTTCAAATTTGTCGAAAGACTGTTTAACCTCAACTTCACCATCACTTCCGGCGTCTGATGGAAGTGTGTTTTCTTCTTCAATTGCTTCAGTTATCGGCGATGCTACTGGTTCTTCAACTTGCCCAATTTCATTTTGAGTTTCGATGGGGGATGAGCTATTTCCTTTAGCAAAAGAGTTTTGATCAGCTATGCTTTTGCGCTCTTTTTCATCACTTTGATAGTCGAGTTCGTCTTTTGAAGCCTGTTCAGACTTTGACTGACTTGAAACTGAAACTGAATCGTGACCAGCACCTACGTCTACTTCTGAGTTTCCGTCTCCATTGATTTCCTGTTGAAAAAGTTCATCCTGATTTTCATTTCCCTTTTGACTCCAACTTTCCGTTATCTCCAACTCCATTGAATGCTCTCGAACTTCAGCCATAAAAAGCTCCGAGACCTCTACAACTTGAGCCATTTCGAAGAGGAATACTCCGCCTGAGATTTCAGGTCCCTTAAGCAAACCCATATGTATGTCCTCGCCAAACCTACTCTGGGTTGCTTCCTGGGCATCCGGAACATGCAGGTACTCTTGGGAATCCTCGGTAGAAAGTTCTAGAAGGTCTTCAGTTTGGACAGAATCCACCTGTTTCTGAATGCTGTTCATAATATTGCCTTGAAAGGGAAGGTCACAATCTTCTACGAAAGTCACCACAAAATTAGGAATCACAAAAACTGTTTCCATATGCGCAACTTCTTCTGGTCGCACGATTCCAGTATTTCCCTGACGCTCCTCGACTGTTGACAGGGATTCCACAATCACCAAATAGTTGACAAGGTTGGTCCAAATGTTGGAACTGGAAACAAAATAGTCAATTCGTAGAGAAAATTCCCCAACGTGCGGGAATTCTGCTTTTACACGAATGGAACTTTCTCCGTAATCTTTTTCTAATTTGCTCATTTCTTTGGGAACCATTACAGTTTCTTGCCACACATGGTCATAGTAACAAACTGCTATCTTATAATCCATATCTATAAGCGCTTCTATCGAACACGTAAGACTTAGCTCGAGAAATCCATTTTCACAAACTATTCGACCGAATTTTGTGAGGTCATTAAATTTAAAATTTGATACAAAGTGGCTCATAACTGGTCCAAAACCTGTACATGATAAAACTGGCAGGTGAGGTTTTGTTTGACTGGAACTTCGCTGACCTTTGTCGTCCCAGATCACCTTAAAACATGCAACTTCTCTCGGCTTGATGATCAACTCATTTGATAAAACGATGGGGGCTGCTTCTAAGCTTAATCTATATTGACCTTTCGACGGTAGTCTGGCAAAAATTGTAATTTCTGCGGATTTTTCTTTTTGGTCGATTTTGGTTAAGTAGCATGTATCACCCGCATCGTGCCATTTAACCTCGCCCCAGTGAATTAAACAAACATTGAAATGCAACAACCGCGATAAATTGTACGAAAAACTGAGTTCAACTTCACCATCTTGTGTGTGAACAATTGGTTGGCCGCTTGACCCTCTAAGCGATAAGTTTAAACTTGGGAAAATATCCCTTGTTACTGGTAGGGTTTCGAACTGACGTAAACCCATTGGGTAAATTGCGAGTTGATATTCGGGAGTTAGTGGAAAGTGGGTTTTGACCATATCGAAAGGTGATGGGCTAAAATAAGCATCATCTATTAAATGATGAATGTCAGTGTAAAGTGTTTCACTTCTAGCTTTCGTTTTGGCAGGAGACGTTGTTGGTCTGTCCAAGTCATCATTGAAAAAACGTGAAACATTTAGATCTTCAGCTTCAAACGAAAATCGTTCACGCATTTTAAAGTGACTTCGTTTCCTGCGAATTGACAATCCGGATTTGGAACTACAAACGCTTTTAGCTCTAGTATCGTTTAGATCTTCGGAGTTTAAGCTGAAACTCTGCTGCGAGGTTCTTCTAGATTCTGTGTAAGAAAATCCGTGATAGTTTTCAGCATCGGTTGCAACATCGAATAGATGCCAATCAGAACTTCCTTGGGTGTCAGAAACGTAAGCAATACTCCAAATATGCTTTGCTGTATTAACCGCGTCACCCGGTTCGAACAACAAGTCTTTGATATAACCTTCAACACTTATGCTAACGATGCCCAGAAATCGTAGCATGATTTCAAAAATTAAGGAGTAGAATGAAGTTGAGCCGTTTGCGATGTGGTAGAAAAATAGCAGAGGACATATTGATTGAGGTCGCATGTTTTCTGTACTTGCCTGGATTAGTTCGAGATCTTGGATCTTGATCCAGTGGTAGACGGCCCTGACCTTTTGGATTTCAGCGACGCATTTTTTCGTAACCTATGACAAAAATCTATATCAACATCAATACAGGCACCAAAGTTCTTTTAATTAGCACTTAAGAAATTTAGATGAGGACTTAAAAAACCTGAAAGGAAAACGACATTAATTTTACACTAAATTGAGGTACAGAACATAGCTGAATGAACTCAGATCAAGGCGTTGAGTGCTTCATCCTCAGCAAAAAGTATTGCATGTTAAATGTTTTCAAGCCTAACTATGCAATATAAATTGAAAATTTTGATTAATCTCAAGCAGCATCCCCGAAACCAACAAGAGTGGAACAATTTTTCTCAAAATTAAAAAAGATTCTGTGGGAAAGTTTTTAAAGACGTATGTTGACGTAAATTTAAAAAAAGTGTATTTTTAACCTCGAAAACAAGGCGTTGAACCAATTTTCTGACAGTGAGAATAATATTTTGCATAATTACCTAGTCAATGCAAAAAAAGCTTCAATGCTTTTTGGTTTCAGAAAACGTGAGAAAAAAATTACTTTTTTTCTTTTCAGTTGTACTTTGTTTTTTTTTGGAAATAATGAATTTGAACAGTGGCTGATCAGATCACAAAATTATGTAGACTCAAGTAGAAAAAACCTTTTATTTCAGAAAATAAATTCTTATTAATCAAACAGAAATCCGAGAAACGACAAAATCAAAAAAACCAATGGCCCTGAGCAGTGATGTGATGTAGTGGTTAAGTATGATGACAATTAAAAAACATCACCCCTGGAGTACTTTTTAAAACTTAATTTTCATCAAATAAATATAACCACATTTTTTTTTCATCAAGTGAACACTAAGTTCGTTCAAATGAAGTGTCCAAAAAGTAATGGCGACCTATTAGCATCCTGAACATTAGAAGTTTTCTCAATTCTAATATCATTTCAAACACAGTACTACCAGTTTGATGCCGACATATTTCGTTAAAACTACAGCTGACAATAACTCTGTAATGCATTTTATGATGTTTTAATTTGTCAAACAATTATTTTAATGCAAATTAACTATCTTTTGCGCAGAAATTGAGTAGCAAAAATCAAAATCATTCTCTGGCGTCTATTTTTCGAAATCTCAGAACACTTGCGATGAATTTTCTAATTGATGTGATGTATTCAATTTATTAATCACTTTTAAGGAGTTAGTTAAAGTGTTTACTTTCAACTCTTCAAATATATTATTTGTTACCACGCGCTGCCCGAAGCTATCAAAAAATTTACATTCTAAGATCGAATATAGTGGATCCTGGATGGAATCTGGAAAGTGGATGGATCCAGAATGAACCATTAAACCATGAAATTTTTTAAATAAGCTCAATTCATAATTCCTGCTGGTATTGATTTTTTGGTCATGAAATCTCGTTTTCTTTATTTACGACGGAATAAAATTTTAGGGAATCTTTCATAAGAAACTGCTTATCGTTTTTAGGGCTAGAAAACATTAGCCACAAATTTGTGAATTTTGTTATTGTCGATTAATAATGGGAAAATTTCAAATAAAATAAGAAATTAGAAAATTAAGGATCATTTTTTAATGTCGCTTCAAGCAAATTTTATTACTGCCGTTCTTTCAAAAAGTTCCAAGGTGTATTTTCATCGTTGCTTATGGCGGTGATTATGCGCTGTTTATTCTGGATTTCAATACCTGTCCTCGTCTTTTTGGGGAACAGTAGTAAATCTGTTTAAAAACGCATTTGTCTAAAAGTTTTTCAGCAGATGGTTTGCAAATCAGTAGTTATAATAAAATGCTACCATTCTTGCTGCTATTCAACTTTTTTAAAATAAGTATTAGGCTGGGACGGAACCATTATTGTTTAGAAGTAAAAGATTTTAATGGTTTACAAAAACTATATTGAAAGAATCGAGATTGATAAGCTATTACACATTTCTTATGCTCAACTATTTATCAAATCCAAAAAACACCAGGGCAATATTGGAAAGATTTTACTGTTTTATTGATGCAATTGAAGTGAGAGCCCCCATTTTTACAATAAAAATCTCACAATGTCAGCGAGATACGATTGCCCACAATTTTGAAAAGAATATAATTTTTTGATCAATTTTGATTGCGTTTTTTATTTGGCTAATGAGTTTGTATTTGAATGTTAATTTGGCAAACACAGTTTAGCTGAATGTGGTTACAAAAATTTTAGCTGCAAAAACTATCATCATAGCCAGTTGAAAACCAACCAGCTTGTCACATTTAGTTACTAATTTAGTAACTGTCCAGCTCCTATGTTGACTATGTCAAGTTTGAGTTTTCACTTATTTCAAGAAATGTTAAAAAAATTGCGATTGTCTGAGAACCTATTTTGTTGTCTTTTTAGTGATGCGCGTCAATTTAAGTCTTGTCAATGTTAGTGCAAAACTTCGCGAATCAATTCTGCTTTATAACATCTGTTATTGTTAACTTTTGGTTTTTTGATAAATAACTCAATGCGTATTTCAAAACTTAGATATGTTTTGTGCATATATGCAATGAATTTTTTGTACCCAATCTTTTTAACCATTTCCTGTTTTCCCTGAATTTTAATCCAAAAACAATTGGTCAGTTTTTCTTTTTAAAGTAATTTTTATCTATACCTACTTCCAATTCTTTAGACTCTCAATTTTGTTGAAAGACAATGTTCTTGCTTTCCCAGTCGAAATATGAAGTAAATAAGTTCTTTTGACCGTTTTATTAAAGGAGCTGTTTTTTTTAAAGAAACGGGCCATAATATTTTAGGAAATCTTTCGTCTGCTCTGAAATGTAACAAAATGCTACCATTCTTGCTGCTTTTCAAAGCAGATGCCAACAAATGCACTTTTTTTTTAAAAAATGATGACGCTTAGAGGAGAATGATCATTGTTTAGAAGTAAAAGATTTTGAAGGTTTACAAAAACTATGTTGAAAAAATCGAGATGGCATTGATATAAACTATGACACTTTTGTTATGCTCAGCTATTATCAACTCCAAAAAACACGAGGGCAAGGTTCGAAAGATATTATTATTGCATTGATACAATTAAGGTGAGAACGCGACATTTTTAATATAATCTCGCAATATCAGCCAGATACGAATGCCCACAATTTTTGAAAAGATTATAATTTTTCGATCAATTTTGATTGCATTATTTGAATTGGCTATTGAGTTTGTATTTGAATATTAGTTTTGAAAACACAGTTTAACTGAATGTGGCCGCATCAATTGTAGCAGCAACAATTATCATCATGGCCGATTGAAAACCAACCAGCCTGTCACAATTACTGGCTAATTTAGCAACTATCCAGCTTTTATGTTGACTATGTCAATTTGAGTTTTCACTTTTTTCAAGAAATAACAGAAAGTGCAACTGTCCGAAAACCTATTTTGTTGTCTTTTTAGTTGATGCGCGTCAATTTAAGTCTCGTCAATATTAGTGCAAAACTTCGCGAAACAATTCTGCTCCATGACATCTGGTATTGATGGTTCGGAAGAAAGAAGGGCATTGACGACCGATAATTAAAATGTTTGTTTACCAAAAATAATCAAACTTTAGTTTTATTTCGAAATTTTTTGAAAATTTTTTTCAATTCTGAAGCCAGCCTCATGGGTATTTTGTTACAAAATCGTTTAGAAAAAAGTGTATTTAGAAGCGTTAGAAACATTTATTCAATACTTTTTGAGTGAACAAAAACATGAAAAACGAACAAAGAGATGAAAACAGACGAATCTTCTGCTGTAAATTCCAATGAATACAACGTGAAAATTGGGCGGCGTGAAAAGTCGAAAGGTTGTGATTTGCGAGGCAACCTTGAAAAGGGACTTATATTGCAGAGAATGTGAATGGAAACAGCCAATATTTCTCCCTTTGTGTTAAGCAATCAGAAAAAACTGACAAACCTGTTTAACTACATTTTCAAACTCATCCAAAAGCAGATCATCAGGAAGCTTCTCAACTAGTCTCTCGATTCTCTCGAACTTCTTCAGGTTGTAGTGTGACTTCCTCTTCAAGTTGGGTGCTATGGCTGGTACAGGAAGCTCCAGCAACTCTGGTCGAGATTTGAACACAATCTTGAGGAGCTGAAGCCGAGATTTCTCGTCCATTAATCTGGATTCCGTGATATTCAATGAGAAAGGAAAATGGGACCAACTTCTGCGTGCTTAGTTTATTGAAGTGGTTTGTATCGTATTAGGCAAAAAGAGTAGATAAATAAAAAAATTACGACAATTCAACTCGGTTATGGTCGGAAACGATGTTGAACACATTTCCGACGCAATCAACGTCAAAAACTATGCTCTGGGAACCAAAGTTGGGAAATTGGCGATTTTTCTGCAAGAGGTAACCACGACTGAGTTGCGGTAATATGAACGCTGGTAACATAACCATTTCATAGATGTAAGATAAAACCCCAATAAAAGTTGGCGCCGGATAAAACTAAAATTTGATCTTTGGGTACATAGACACAATTCGTATTTACAAAGTTCGGGCGCATAAGCAATTGATAATAATGAATAGTTAAGTCACCCTCTTTCCAAACGTTTACATATTTTGCATTTTAATAAAAGAGTAAAATTAAAGTGAAGTACGTTTTGAAAATCAGTCCAAGAATTACCAGAAACAATGCTTCCGTAAAGACTGCATAGCATACAGAAATCGTTAATCAAAATTTACAGAAATTAGCTCACAAGTCAATCTGTTAAAAATGACTGGTGAATGAACAGCTATGATTGTTCCGTTTAAAACCAACAGTTGAGCCAAGCCAATAACTGTCAATCTGAACATTGTCGCGCGAATCTATAACCACATTTTTACAAGAAGCCCAATTTAAGTTGAAAGTAATGAAGAATTGAATAATATTATTGAACGAGTATACGTTTCACAAAAATTTTGTATGTATGCTAAAAGAACAGTTCAACTTTTTACAGCTAACTAAAAGCTTCATACTTTTGTGGTCAATTAGAATACTTATTGTTGTGTTATATTGTGTAAGATTGTGTGATGCAGCTCAATGCGCTGATTGTTAAAAGTTTATAATTTTTCTTCTCATAATTATTGTAACTCAAAGTGTGCACAATTGATCCGATTTAAGTAATTTGTGTTCGCGTGCAGTGAAACAGCTTAAAACCATATTTTTGGTTTGCGTCATTTTTTATTGCTTTGTTCTCTAATGCAAGAAATTCCAAATGATCAACTAGAAACTGAATAACTGTGATCAATACTAACCCAGTTTTAGGCCATTATTTATGGTAGCTCTACACCAATAGTTTTGATAACTGCTAGAACAATAGTAAGTATGAAAAACGGATTTTTTCCGCTAGCGCCCCATCCCCCCAGTGAAATAGGCACCCCCCATTTGTATATGTTTAAACATTATGTATGCATTTGAGTTATTACGTATGTATACGTATGGGTGTCAGGACAATTTACCCAATGCCCAAATACCCAATGTACTTTGATACTTTCGTTCAATAATCCGACAAATTAGCAGTCGTTATTACCCTATGTTTTAACATGTTTAATGGACATGGCCATGCCTCAGCGGCCCGTGGGACTTGATATGAAACTATCACAACCGAACATGCTATTAAATTATCCGCTTGTTAAATCATACGTGTAAGAGATATTTTCTGCTAATTAGTACTCGGATTATGGAACGAAAATATCAATGCGAATTAGGTATAATGGCATTGGGTATTTTGGCATTGGGTATAATGGCATTGGGTATTTTGGCATTGGGTGTAATGGCATTGGGTAAATTGTCATGTAACCATACGTATGAATAGGCATTTAGAAAATTTTATTAGAGCTGAGGTTTGAAAATAATATGTGTATAGCAATAAATCGCTGCATATAATGTAACCATCAACCAAAAACTTGTTCTAATTGCATTTTTAGTAATTAAGAGCATCGCAAAGAGGTGTAATACTATAATTTTCTTGAAAATTGTAACATATATGGTTGTTGATGTATTATACCACGAACGATATTATAAAAATAAATAACCTTTTCAGAAGGGAGAAAAATATTAATTTTCGGGGGGTGCATAAGTCTCGGCTATATAAGACTGTGGGTGAGGGGGGGGGGGGGCGCTAGCGGAAAAGATCCAAAAAACCCCGCTCGACTCAAACAGTCTATAAAAATTTTCAAGTCAACCTAAAAAGTCTTCTTCAGGTTAGCTCGATACAATTTTTTGCTGCTGGAGTTGAGCTCAACCCAAGGTTTTGCTAATGGGCTTTATCTGGACTAAATTTTCAATACGTGCAATGTACAAAATTTCAAAATTCAATAAATTTTGCTTTTTGTGGAATCGAGTGACAAATTTTATCAGCATTTTGCGTAACCTTTTCCACGGTGGAATATTACTCAAAAAGTGAAAACAAATGAGTTAATTACACCTTATAAAAAGGTTTGTAACGAGTGTTCACCGACAAATTTAACCCAATTCCGTTTTGAACATGTAATTAGCCTAAGACTTTTTTACCCAAATTTTATAAGAAATTTCTTGCAACTGCATATTCAAGAACTTGATTGCTGGTGTGAACAGTGCTATTAATAATTATAAAACTGCAGCTCGTCTTCTTAATCCTCATTTTGTATCCAAAGGGACATTTCTGAAACTAATCACCAATTATGTTTTCTTTAATTGCTGTCTAAGTGACTGAATCTTATTTATTAGATACTTCGGATATATTCTGTTTCGCACCTCTCAGCTTAGTGGCCATATAAATTTTGCGTCCGCCTGGCACACGTTCTAATTTTGCATAGTAAGGTGCGAGTTACACAACACATAAATTGTAATTGGAGCACCGAAACTGCGGGGTAACAATAGATCCGATACTTCAGCCGCGGAAAAGATTACTTATGGCGTGGAAATTAAATACGAAGTATTTTCAGTATTTTTCAAGCTAACCCCAAAACCACTCATCACGGAATCCAATCGCAAATTTATCCAACTCTGAAGCAAATTCCAATTGAATTCCTTAACTGTAACTAGCTGATAAATCTAATCTTGATTTAAATCTAACCTTGATTCAAAATTTTCATGGTGAACCAGAAACTCAATATTCAATTCGAATGTGGGCTATTATAGATAACGAAGTCAGTGGGGGCCTTCAAAATTTTCAATGTTCAAAAAATTTTGCAGAAATGGGAACTGTGTCTCTATGAAAATAAAAATCTTATTATTATTAATACGAAAACGACTAAAATAACTCTTAGTAATTCATTGCTGACGAAAGAATATTAGAGCTATGCAAACTAGTTCTTTTCAGCCGAACAAATTTGCGTTCAGTCTAATAAATTCGCATACACGAAAACAATTTATATTATTTTTTAGGCAAAACTGCCACTTTTCAATCTGTACTGCTTTTTGAAATGCTAATATAGTGTTTATCATGAATGCTTGCCCATCCACAGAAACGTGAATAAAAAACTATAACTAGTTCACAAAAAATTAATTCCACAGTTGGTCAGTGTTAAGTTTCGACAATTTTCTAAACTTGTGCTTCATTATTTGCGTTACATTTCCACAGGTTCCTTCTGTGGGTCAGGCTACCACAATGTTGTTTCCACGACTAAGTAAATTGTTTTCTGGTTAGGTTGAAGTACCTCATGAGTAGTGGATAAAACAAGGGATTCAACCACCAGCAAAATTTGTCCCTTTCTCCTAACGCTAATTGTGCATGTCGAATCGGGCCAAATTTAACTGTTTGTTGAATCCCTTGTTTTATCCACTACTATATATTAGCTCTAAATTCAATAAAAAAATTAATTAAAATCAAAAATAAAAATAAAAAATCAAAAAATCAAAGCAAAATTTACATTTCACTCTTTAAAAGTGATTCACTCTTATTCGGAGTGATCCCCAGTAGAAAAGATCGCTCTTTTTCGCTCTTAAAGAGTGAATCCCTCTTTTTTGATATTTTTTTTATTTTTTTATACTTTTTATTTCAAATTATCTATACTTTTCAATAAATTTATATTTTCTTTTATTTTTTCTATATTTATTCCATTATTAATAAGAAATGATACAAAATTATAGTATTTACATGAAAACTATCAGTGAAACTGCTCAACGGAGTTGTTTTGCAAATTCGCAGATCCTCTGTTTGGTTATTAACTAAAGGACTTACAGCTCTAGGACTTTGCCAACTAGGATTAATTGTTTTATCCGCGAAGCGGTTACACCGATCAGTTATATCAGGGAACCTGCTTTGCAGATTTCTACTAAATCCTCTAGTCAATTCTATATCTGGATGTTGTTTCTTTACATGAGCCCGTATCCCATCATATCTCACAACAGAAGTACAATATGGACAATTAACTTTAGCTGAAGTACAACTTCTACATGTATACTTACCCTCATCAAGATTATTTAGTGGTTTTATATAATTACACTTATTACAACATCTAGTTAATACTTCTGAGCTAAGGTTAGGTTTAGGGATAAGGTTGAGATCTGAGTTAGAGTTATAGTCATAGATAGAACCAGAACCAGAACTAGAACTAGGGTTAGAACTAGAATTAGAACTAGGGTTAGAACTAGAAATAGAATTAGAATTAGAATTAGAATTAGAATTGAAATTAGAATTAGAATTAGAATTAGAATTAGAATTAGAATTTGAATTAAAATTAGAATTAGAATTAAAATTAAAATTAGAATTAGCACTAGAATTAGTTTCATTTTTTAATGAACAACCCCATGGGGAAAAATCATCAGCACAAATACCACTTAATTTTATATTACCACACATACATTTATCAGTTTTATCTTTATGAAATGATTCATAATGATATTTTAAAACAGCAATGTTTCCACATTTATAGTTACACTCTAAACATTGTAAAAGCATTTATAATAGGTAAACTTTAATGTCTCTGATAATATTTAGCCATAATTTCAATTAAATCTTTAGTATTATCTTTAGATGTGATACACTCTGCTAAATATTTATTTCCTAAAGTATTGGGTGTTTTAGTTTTACATCTCTTATCTAAGATCAAATCAAGGTCTAATTCTTTTTTATCTTTAACTAAATTTATAATCTCTTCTCTAAATTCTTCATTATTTATATATAATTTGTTTAAAAACCTTCCTCCGTTTCTATTCAAAATTCCCATCTCTTCATTGACAAAGTCACAGTTACACTGATCAGTATACGAACTTTGTTCATGGTTTACCAAACTGCTTCGTGTTTCACCTTCCAACTCTTCTCCATATCCAACATTAACTAATCTATTTACTTTACTCAACATTGTGCTTGCTCCCATTGCTACAGTTCCAGCATTTCTTGATATTGAATCGGGATAAATATAACCAAATATAATTAAACCTGTGCCTATAATTCCACCAATATTTGATAAAATTTTCATACCCCTTCCCATAATCATTTCTTTAGTTAGAACATCATTCTGTATTTTAATATTATTTAAAGTAAGAAGTTTATTAAAATAAAACTGATATTTATCATGATTAATAACAATTCTATCTGTTGCATTAATCATTAGTGGTTTCATATATGCTATAAGTTTATTTATGTCTTCTCTTTCTAAATCATCTTTTAAACTAAGAGCTTTTAAATCAAGGAAACCAACTCTTGAATCATATATCATTGTTCTATTATTACTAATAATAATAAAAGCATTTTCCTTTTTATTATATTTAATTATACCATAACGAAGTTCATCTGACATTCCATCTGTATAATTATAATAGTTACTATTTAATTCACTAATTATTTTATTGAACTCATGTTCACATTTATATATCTCATTAAAGTTTTTAAATAGGTCAGGTCCATTATAATTTGTTAAATAAATAGTATCACAACTCATTCTTGCTGTATTAATTATTTGAGCTGGTTTATGACACATTACAATCATTTGAATATTATAATGTCTACCTTCTGTAAAATAATAACCTATATCCTTATTTAACCTATCACCCATATCATCAAGTACTATTACACAATTTTGAAATTTATGCATATTATTTTTTGTGATCATATTTATATCACATTTATTAAACCCCGTATAAAACTTATTAGACTCAGGATCTATCCAGTCTCTGTCATCTTTACACACTATAACTATAATTTTAGCTTGATCTTGATCAGTGAAACTGCTTCCCAGATCTTGAACTTGAACTTAATCTTGAACTTGATCTTGATCTTGAACTTGATCTCGATCTTGATCTTGATCTTGATCTTGATTTTGGACTGAGTATAATTTTAAATATTGTCTAATAAAATATGTTTTACCTGTACCCGTTCCACCATAATCAATAGTATATAGTGGTGACTTTTCATATTCAAATCTAACTAGACTCCTATTCATAAATCCACCAAAGCTTTCTTCTAGTTTTGTATATTTACTTGGTCTTGAATCATATATTATATAACAAATTCCAATTATAATAATAAAAATAAACACCGCACTACTTGTTTCCATTTTTATATATAAAATTTATAAATATAAAAATGCTCATCCTAACTTTTGAGGAATTCAATAATAAATTTAATATCGATAATAATGCTATGAGTGATATCAGAATAAAAGATATAGGTAAAGATATGAGTCTAACACCAATTGAGATTGTAATGAGAGATCAAACTCCAGATAATATCAGGGATCCTAACTTCAACATTATTGTAAATCTACATCCGACTGAAGGTACACATTGGGTTTTAGTTATAAGAAGAGAAGATCAGCGAAACGTTTACACCGATGGTCCAACATATTACTTTGATGGTTTTGGTGTAGAAACTCCACCTTTATTTTTAGAAGTATATGTTGATCTAGGCTCTAATGAAAGAATACAACAATATGATGAATCTTATTGTGGGCCTTATTGTTTATATATGATCTGTCTTATTGATAGAGGATTTAGAATTAAAAGTGCTTTGAATATTCTAGTTAATCAATGTAAATATCCAGGAATATATAATGAGTGTTTTTGTTTAAGTTGTAGTAGAGGTGGTGATAAAGATAAGGATAATGTCATTGATAATGATTATGATCTACGAAGTAGCTTTGCTAATAATGATAATGATAATGATAATGATCTGCGAAGTAGCTTTGCTAATAATGATAGTGATATTGTCATTGATAAAGATCTACGAAGTAGCTTTGCTAATAATGATAATGTTAATGATAATGATAATGATAATGTTAATGATAATGATCTACGAAGTAGCTTTGCTAATAATGATAATGATAACGATAACGATAGAGATAATTTTATGTATCATGGAACCTGCTTCGCAGATCTATTTGATGAAAAATATCAAAGGAGTAAATCTAATAGGAATAGCAATAGTAATAGCATTAGTAATAGTCCTACTAATAATATCCGTGAAGCCGTTTCACTGATATCTGTAAACATAAATGATGGTCTATATTCATGGTTAAATGATGATGATATAATTAGTGAAGCCGCATTCCCAGATAACTTTAGATGTATAATATCTGGTCCTAGTGAATGTGGTAAGACATTCTTATTGAAAAAATTAGTTCTAGCTAGTATATACTTTGATAAGCTATACATCATTGGACCTACTGGTGATCAGTACCATGGTATAGAAAGAATAAACCCAAAAGCAGATGTTGAATTTATTAAAGATATAAAAGATTTACCATCTCCTGATAAACTACCCAAAGACTCAAAGAAACTAATGATATTTGATGAGGTTAGAGCCAAAGAACCAGTTATTAATGAATACTTTTGTATAGGTAGACATAATAACTGTAATATGATATATCTTAATCAAAACCTGTTCTCTCTGGATAGGCAGAGTGTTAGAGAGAACTGTAATCTATTTATTTTATTTGAACAGAGAGGTAAAGTCCTAGCATCGATATATCAAGATTTCTTTAATAATGTTGAACTTAGTTATAATGATTTTGCTAATATATGTAATAAGGTCTGGAAAGAGCCTTATAATTATATTGTCATTGTTATAACTAAAAATAAAAATATTAATGGTAAACTAAGAATTAATTGGGATCGGTGAGTTTTGTAGTTAAGTTTAAGTTAAGTCATAAAGATAAAGACTAAACTAGATCAACGAAGTTGCTGTGTTAACACAGATGTAAAGTAAAACTTAATACATCACCATTAAAGTCTATAGGTCTTCCATGCTCATCTTTAATATAAAATTCTATAAGTTCTATTCTATCTTTAGTTACATTTTGATATAAGATATTAGTTGGTATAATATTTATCAAGTAACCTGGTGGTTCTGTTAGATTAAAAGTATATAGTATGTCTGTATCTATACCATTATCTTTAGTTCCAGATATCATATTGCAATGAATGTTAATAGTACTAAAACCCATAAAATCAATAATTTTCTGAGATTTATATCTACCTTTTTTATAAATTATTTTTCTAAATCCTAGTAATGAGGCTAGTGAGTTTTCTATATCAAAGCTGAGTGCTCCTTGTTTTATTTCCATTAAACATTTCATCGTATTCTTATCAGGTTCTACTATAACATTACCATCAGTTTCTTCTTTGATTAATTCTGCTATATCAGTTAACTCATATGCTCCCGGTGTAATAGTTGAATATGGCAACGGGATTCCTTTATAATTATGATTAAGTATAGATGTAATGTTTGGGATTGAGGTAGAGATAGGGTTAAGGTTAGGGTCAGAGCTAAGAGCCTGAGATAAAGCTTCATCATCTTCTATAACAGTACTAGCATATAAGAATTGATTATTTCTCCTATTCACATTAAACACCGAATTATAAACAGATAATCTAATTAAACCTAATTTTGTTGTATTAAGTATAGGTTCACTAAAGTTAAACTTTTCTGTTGGTTTTATCATTCTAAAGTTAAGTGTACGCTCTTCTTTAGTTTAAGTTAAAGCTTCGTGTTTATTTTGTAGTTCAAATAGAATCAAGTTGTCTGTCATTTTTTATCTAATAAAAATGGATTTAAATTTGGATGAAACTTATGGTTACAAAAATGATATACATAATAGTAAGATTTTAAAATATAAACCAATTAACCTGGAAACAATGAATACGATAAATACCAATATTAATATCATACTCAATAGAGAAGAGAATCACTTAAATTTGCGTGATTCCTATCTAGAGATAGAGTTTGTTGTATCAGATGATGCTGGTGGTGTACTTGCTAATGATGCTAATATTAGATTAGTTAATTATGGTATGATGGCATTGTTTAGTTCAATTAAGCTTGAAACTAGTGGTGGTAGGACTATTGAATATATAGATCATTGTCATCCTAATCTCTTGATGTATAAGTTATTAACTAGTACTGATGATGAATATGAGAGTGGTTTTGTTAAAAATCAAGGCAATAGAGATAGTCAACTTAAAGGAGACCATATTGCTGCACAACGAGGTCATATGTATATGATGATTAGGATGAGTGATCTATTTGGTTTCATAATTGATTTAGAAAAGATTATATATGGTTTAGGATTTAAACTATTATTAAAAAGGAATAATAATGATAGAGCTCTATATAGAGTTAATGCTGATCCTGGTGCAGTTGCTAATGATGGTAATATAGAAATTAGAGATATATCATGGTGTGTACCTGGTATTGATCCTAGTAATGATAATAGAATTATTGTGCAAAAGGGTTTAAGTAAAAAGAATAATGTAGACTTTAGTTATTATGAAAGAAAGACATTTTTATAAGAATGTACCCAATGCTACTAACTTCTTGTTTGATCTAGGTATGGAAAGTGGTATTGAAAGACCACAATATATTATAGTTGGTTTTGAAAATAATAATGTAAATGAGCAAACTCTTGATGCAAGTACATTTGATGTAATGAATGTTACTGAATGTTATTGTAAGATTGCTAGTGAGTTTTATCCCGAGGATAGAATGAATATTAGTTATGGAACCAATAATTATAATGAGGCTTTTAAAGAGATTGTTAGCTTTAATAAAGATTATAATGGGCTACCACATAATATAAAACCATATAAAAATCATAGAACATTCAAAAGTAATTATAGAATATATGTATTCGATACTAGATATCAAAGGGATCATATAGGTCCACAACCAATACAACTTAATTTTAAATTTAGTGCTGCAGTTGCAGATGTTATATGTCATGCATTAGTATTAACTAGAAAGGTTATTAGTGTGAATAGTGATGGTAATAAGATGGTAGACATAATATCATAGATATAATTTAGGTCATAGATATAATTTAAGTCATAGATATAACTCTAGCGATAATTATAATTTTAGATATAACTCTAGCGATAATTATAATTTTAGATATAACTCTAGCAATAATTTATAACTATAGTATAATATAGTTATTGTTATAATTATATACTTATACTTATACATAACCATATACTTATACTTATATTTATAGCATCGATATATCAAGATTTTTTTAATAATGTTGAACTTAGTTATAATGATTTTGCTAATATATGTAATAAGGTCTGGAAAGAGCCTTATAATTATATTGTCATTGATATAACTAAAAATAAAAATATTAATGGTAAACTAAGAATTAATTGGGATCGGTGAGTTTTGTAGTTAAGTTTAAATTAAGTCATAAAGATAAAGACTAAACTAGATCAACGAAGTTGCTGTGTTAACACAGATGTAAAGTAAAACTTAATACATCACCATTAAAGTCTATAGGTCTTCCATGCTCATCTTTAATATAAAATTCTATATATTCTATTCTATATTTAGTTACATTTTGATATAAGATATTAGTTGGTATAATATTTATCAAGTAACCTGGTGGTTCTGTTAGATTAAAAGTATATAGTATGTCTGTATCTATACCATTATCTTTAGTTCCAGATATAATATTGCAATGAATGTTAATAGTACTAAAACCCATAATATCAATAATTTTCTGAGATTTATATCTACCTTTTTTATAAATTATTTTTCTAAATCCTAGTAATGAGGATATTGAGTTTTCTATATCAAAGCTGAGTGCTCCTTGTTTTATTTCCATTAAACATTTCATCGTATTCTTATCAGGTTCTACTATAACATTACCATCAGTTTCTTCTTTTCTTAATTCTGCTATATCAGTTAACTCATATGCTCCCGGTGTAATAGTTGAATATAGCAACGGGATTCCTTTATAATTATGATTAAGTATAGATGTAATGTTTGGGATTGAGGTAGAGATGGGGTTAAGGTTAGGGTCAGAGCTAAGAGCCTGAGATAAAGCTTCATCATCTTCTATAACAGTACTAGCATATAAGAATTGATTATTTCTCCTATTCACATTAAACACCGAATTATAAACAGATAATCTAATTAAACCCAATTTTGTTGTATTAAGTGTAGGTTCACTAAAGTTAAACTTTTCTATTGGTTTTATCATTCTAAAGTTAAGTGTATGCTCTTCTTTAGTTTTAGTTAAAGCTTCGTGTCTATTTTGTAGTTCAAATAGAATCAAGTTGTCTGTCATTTTTTATCTAATAAAAATGGATTTAAATTTGGATGCAACTTATGGTTACAAAAATGATATACATAAAAGTAAGATTTTAAAATATAAACCAATTAACCTGGTAACAATGAATACGATAAATACCAATATTAATATCATACTCAATAGAGAAGAGAATCACTTAAATTTGCGTGATTCCTATCTAGAGATAGAGTTTGTTGTATCAGATGATGCTGGTGGTGTACTTGCTAATGATGCTAATATTAGATTAGTTAATTATGGTATGATGGCATTGTTTAGTTCAATTAAGCTTGAAACTAGTGGTGGTAGGACTATTGAATATATAGATCATTGTCATCCTAATCTATTGATGTATAAGTTATTAACTAGTACTGATGATGAATATGAGAGTGGTTTTGTTAAAAATCAAGGCAATAGAGATAGTCAACTTAAAGGAGACCATATTGCTGCACAACGAGGTCAAATGTATATGATGATTAAGATGTGTGATCTATTTGGTTTCATAAATGATTTAGAAAAGATTATATATGGTTTAGGATTTACACTATTATTAAAAAGGAATAATAATGATAGAGCTCTATATAGAGTTAATGCTAATCCTGGTGCAGTTGCTAATGATGGTAATATAGAAAATAGAGATATATCATGGTGTGTACCTAGTATTGATCCTAGTAATGATAATAGAATTATTGTGCAAAAGGGTTTAAGTAAAAAGAATTATGTAGACTTTAGTTATTATGAAAGAAAGACATTTTTATAAGAATGTACCCAATGCTACTAACTTCTTGTTTGATCTAGTTATGGAAAGTGGTATGGAAAGACCACAATATATTATAGTTGGTTTTGAAAATAATTATGTTAATGAGCAAACTCTTGATGCAAGTACATTTGATGAAATGAATGTTACTGAATGTTATTGTAAGATTGCTAGTGAGTTTTATCCCGAGGATAGAATGAATATTAATTATGGAACCAATAATTATAATGAGGCTTTTAAAGAGATTGTTAGCTTTAATAAAGATTATAATGGGCTACCACATAATATAAAACCATATATAAATCATAGAACATTCAAAAATAATTATAGAATATATGTATTCGATACTAGATATCAAAGGGATCATATAGGTCCACAACCAATACAACTTAATTTTAAATTTAGTGCTGCAGTTGCAGATGTTATATGTCATGCATTAGTATTAACTAGAAAGGTTATTAGTGTGAATAGTGATGGTAATAAGATGGTAGACATAATATCATAGATATAATTTAGGTCATAGATACAATTTAAGTCATAGATATAACTCTAGCGATAATTATAATTTTAGATATAACTCTGGCGATATTTATAATTTTAGATATAACTCTAGCAATAATTTATAATTATAGTATAATATAGTTATTGTTATAATTATATACTTATACTTATACATAACCATATACTTATACTTATATTTATAGCTAGTCAGCTCTAATTGTTACTCTTGTTACTCTTGTTAACACCCAACTATTTCTTATTAGTATTAACAAAACCTTTAGCATAAATAATGTCTAATTTCTTAATATTCTCTAGAGCCAAGCCTCTAGCTTCAAGCTTAACCTTGGGCTTGGGCTTGGGCTTGGGTTTAATAACAACAAAAAGATTATACTTTTTAACTTTCATTATTTTATATATATAGAAATGTGTCTTTTAAATAAGTTCAAAACTAATTCATATTGTGTTGGAGGTAGACAGTATAGTGGTACTGTTAATATATGAGGAGCTCTCACTTCAAAAGGTACTAAAATGTTAAAAGGTAATTGTGTTTTATGTAGAAGGAATAAATCAATGACAGTATCTGATGCAACAATAGAAGCAGAAGGACTTAAAGATTTCTTCAAAAGTGTTGGTAGGGCTGCAGTTAACTTTGGAAAGAAAGTTGCTAATAATCCAGAAAGAGCATTAGAAATAGCAAGTAAAATAGGAAGTGCAGCTGCATCTAGAAACCCTAAAGCAGCTCTAGCGGCTACACCCGATTTAATTAAATTTGCAACTACTGATGAAGGTATAAAGGTAGTACAAAAAAGAAGAGGGTTATACTTAGGTACAAAGAAAAGATAATTATTTGATTATGATTATAATTATGATTATATTATGTTTATGATTATGATTATGATTATGATTATATTATGATTATATTATGTTTATGATTATGATTATAACTAAGATTATGATTATATATTTATCGATCGGTGTAACCGCTTCGCGGATAAATATTAATACTAATATTATTATTACTAAAAACATTGTTATTACTAAGCACTAATATCTTTAATCTAAAAAAATACTCAGCTTGTTTTTCTTATTCTTCTTATAATCCTCATAAAACTTAACAAATTCATTATACTCATCATAATCTATTTTATTATCATTCATTGATTAAGTATATAGTTTATTAAACTTATCACTAAACTGTTTACTTAAAATATACATTTGTGAAAACTTTAAAATTTTATTTCTAATTTTAGTATTAATTGTTTTTGATAATGAACCACAAACAGTTGCTGTAGCAAAAGCTGTTGGTATAGAATAAGTTAATCCTATACCTGTTAATGCAACTGATGTTGTTGTTGCAGTTGTTGCTATAGATGATAATACTATTTCTGTTATCTCAGCTACGTTAATATAATTTTTATATCTGCTTAGCTTCCTATTATAGTTATTAGTTTCAGTTTCATAATAATTTCTAATATCTTTTGTAATGTTAATATTGTTGTTAAATTTATTATTAGCTTGAATCTTTTCGTTTATCAATCTTTCTGATACTGATGACAAATCTGGATATAGTAATCTCTCACTCGGTGCTGTTGGATTGGTCATTGCTTTGCTTATTTTCATTAGCAAAAATTCTTTTATTTCTTTCATTATATCTTCCTGATTAAAACTATAATGCATCTCAAGTCTGTCTTTCTCTTTATTATCAATTAACTTACTTTGTAAAAGTATAGCAATTATATATTGTACTATAACACCTCTAAGAGATTTATTGTATTCTTTCATTTCTCTCAGACCGTTAGTAGAAATTTCATCTAAGTGTATGTTAGTTATATTCTGATTAAACTTATTATTATCAAATTCTTGCTTTAATTGATTATATTTAGAGATAGTATCTGCAGCAATTTTATTACAAAACTTAACAGTATTTCTGACTTCATTTGTTGATTCAATAAACTCATTAATTAGTTCTTCATTAACTTGTGTTTCATTTAGTTGTAATATTTTGGTTGTAACTTTATCAAAATCACCCTTTCTTAGTTCAGTTATGTTTCTACTTAAAATGTCTATTTTATTAGAAGAGGATAATGAGTTATTGTCACAATACTCTTTATTAACAACATCTTTTTCATCTATTGGAGGATGAACATTTGTAATTTTTCAGGTAACCTTCATATCAATATTATCATTATCTTCTAGGAATAACCCACGAGCTTTACTTAGTGTTAAGTTGTTTCCGTTCCCTATATGACGTTTCGCTTGATTGAATCTGTTTCTTGTCATTATTTATTTTAAGAAATATATTAAATGATTCTAAAACTTTATCATTAGATTCAAAATCAAACTCAGATTTCAATAGTTCCTGTTCATAATATTTGCCTTCTATTATCTCTCCATTAATATCTTCTATTTTATATGTTGGTGGATGTGTTTTTAGAACTTCATTCACTTTAAACAATTCTCTATTCCAATTAGAAGTGTAACCTTTAGAGAAGATATTACGTTTATCTACATTTCTTAAATAATCACCAACGTTAAGTTTAGGTTTAATTTTCTTAAAACTAAAAGTGTATTTAACTTTATCAGGATTATTAGAAGCATCAACTTTGTGTCATATTAATTGATGAGTGAAAGTTATTGTTATATGTTACAACAGCATCATTTAATATATTTACCCAATTACCATCACCGTTGATGAACATTGGTTTATTTATTATGTGTAATAATGTTCTATTAAATCTCTCTATGAATACAGCCTTTAAATCACTAAGTAGAATATAGCTCTATCCCTGAAGCGGCTTTGCCGGTTTCATATTCTTTAAGTAAAGATTTAAATGTTTTATTGTAAAACTCACTACCTCTATCTACCCATAACTTTTCTGGTTTTCTAGGTTCAGAGCCACCTTGTGGATGTTCACTTAATACAATTTAAAACCATTAGTTATAGATAAACCAAATTTATTCTTTAAAGTAATAGCCCATGCATATTTTGTGAGTATATCTATAACTGTTAATATAAACTTAAAATTATTATTGTATTTACTTAGAGATGACTTATCAATTAAATCAGCTGACCATGTTTCATCTTTATATAGTGGTATTATTCTTTGTCTTTTAAACTTCGTTATTTGAGGACTGAATACTTCTTTAGCTAGTTGTTGTTGTTGTTTTTCTGACGTTTTATTTATGGACATAGTCATCTGCGAAGCAGGTTCCCTGATGGACGTAGTCATGGTTTCACCTATTTACCATAATTAAAAACAAAATTATCTAGTTGGTTTTGATTAATAATATTCATAGATAATAGTTGCTTTGATATATCTAGCATTTCATCATATAATTCATCATGACCAGCTTTTGTTTCTAGTATTAATAATTCTAGTCTTTCTACTAAATTATTTGGGTTGTCATTCAATCCCCTGCCAAATATATCATCTCTTACCTCCATTATACGTTTTATTGTTCTACATCTAGCGCTTTTCTTATCCCCTTTTCCTAAATCATATCTAATATCCTTTAAAAACCTTTAATTTTGTTTTCATCTTCCTCAACCTTATCATCATATGCTACATTTGTTTTAGTAAGAAAATCAGTAAATCCTTCTAAAAACACATATACATTATCCGTAACTAAAAATGCACCCTGCTCTAGAGTTATATCAACACCATTCATTTTATATCTCCTACTAGGTAAATCTACGAGTTCTAATTTTAATTGAGGATTAGTTTGAGCCCCCATGTCATGAAGAAGTTTGGCTATTTTTGTATCAACATAAACTGGTGCTATAACTTGAGTTTGCTTTATGGTCCCCTTTAACGTTTCACCAATCTGCGAAGCAATTTCACCCATCTTGGAAGCAGTTTCATTAAACTGGGAACCAGCTTGCTCGATCTGCGAAGCAGTTTCACTAATCACTTGGTTTGTTTATCTAACTCTTGATTTTGCCAATCTATAGCTCTTAATGTTTGTTCACTTAATGCTAGATTCCGTTCATTGTTTTCACTGATAGTTTTGGTTAGAGGATCAAATAACTCTTCTATTTCACCATAATATTCTTGTTGTTTTAATTTATCTTCTAATCTATTTCTTCTGCTTTGTTTTTCTAGATTTTTTAATTCTATAAGTTTATCTAGTTTAGTCATTTTATATGTATTGAAAAATTATAATAAGAAAAAAAATGGATAATGAAAACAGCTTCTCTCTTAATCTAAAAAGATGTTTAGCTTGTAAAAGACGTTGTAATACTGTAGATGAGTTTATTGATCATATTAAGGAACCAAATCATGATGATTTAATAATTTCAACTCATTCTAAATATGTAGATGGGGCTGGGAAGATAATAAAATTTCTAGAATATAATAAAAATATAATAGCTGGAGCTACACTACATAAGAATACAATCGTGGGAGACACTATGGAAAAATATATGGCTCAGATAATGATTTATAATATACTAACTACCAACCCTATGGATGTAATGAATGAATTAGGTCAATAATTATTTGTTATAAAAATTAGCAAAGCTCATTATATAATATAATAGCAACTTCAATTAACTTTCTTTCATCATTAATGGTTAGTTCTAGAATATTATTAACCAGTAGGTCTTTGTCTCCATCTAATGATATGCGAAGCAGTTTATTAAATCTCTTTTGAATAAATATAGATTCTCATCATGAGGATAGCTTTTAATATTATTTACATAAAATCTTTTATCTTCAAATGTGTTTAGACTAATCTTACTTGTTTTTGTTGTTGTCATGTTATTACCAACTTTTTGTATTCTACATTCATCTACTGTTCTCTGTGTATTATTCATTAATGCATCATAATAATCTATGTGCCTAGCATTATTATGCTTCTTTATTCCTTTTTCTTTAGTGTTTTTAGGATAATTTTTGAAGCTACATGTTTTTGGGGAAAATACTATAAATTCCTCATTAATCCTACTTCCCAGCTCGTGCTTAAACTTACCGGGGACTTTATTATTAGTTTTTATAGGTATGTCTAGATTACTTAAGTCCATATGCTCATCACTAACTTTACCTCTCACTATAACTTAATACGAAACTGTCCGTATCCATATAGTGAAGTGTCAGATCTTTGAGGTATGGTTGTAGAATATTACAGAATACATCATACATGTGTAATTTACTTAATTCTAAGATAGTAACACCTACATATACTGGAGAATCATATTCAATTTTTTTCTTTATATATTCTATTTGGCTATAATCTCTATATCTAGTTATATTCCTAAATGTTGGTTTACTTACACTTTTCATTATCTTTTCTTCATCATGCAAGAACCTACTTTGAAAGAAGTGTAGAGGATTCATGCACATTCTTCCATATAATGAGCTATTCATTAATTTCTTTACATCCTTTTCTGCTTCAGTTTTAGCTGTTGCTCTTTTATTTGTATTGTTTTGTATATAATCTCTACATATGTAGTCTTGTTTAAATTTAATTACTCTATGTATTTTTGTTACTTTTACTCCCATCTTAACATAGAACTTTAACATCCTATATTGAACCATATATTCTGTTTTGTTGTTTTTGTCTATGATTAATTTCTCGGATCTTGCTTTACTTTTCTCTCTTTGTCGGTATCCCAATTCATTATCATTTATCTTTCTCTTATTAGGCATTAGTGCTAACTGTTCTGTTCTCTCTTTACATTCATTAGTATAATCAATATCACAAACTATATAGTAACCATGATCACTATCATCTGGAGTATTGAATATTACATCTAGAGTAGTAGTAGTAATAAACTCAAAATCCTTATAAGGTAACTTTTGCAACATTGCATAACCATATAGGTTGTTTGCGTCTATGTACCATATGGTCTTACCATCACTGTTATCTATATATCTATCTCCCATTATTCCACATATACCACCTCTCTTTGCTCCAACAAAATCATCTAGCATTTGTTTATCTTGCAATGTATCTAATGTTACACCGCTTGACATTAACCAACAATCAAAACTATAACCTGGGAGACTTACATAATGTAGTGGGTTAAGCTTGAATTCTTTCATACTTAGTTTAACATATTTATTCATTCAGTAGTCTAATATTTCCACATCATTTTGTAAATACTCTATAGTTAGATCTTTACCAGTTTTATGACTGTTGTCTTTATTAAAGATATCGACATCTTCTTGTGTTGGTAATTTATTATGTAGAGAGGATTTGAAGTCTTCTATTTTTAGATTACCTATAAGATTATTATACGACTTTGTCGTGGTTCCCAAGGAGTCTAAACCAAAGTATTCATATGGATATAATGTTTTAGTTTTACACCCATATATCTTTGCCATTTGATCTAGGGGCATAGCTAAGAAGTTATAACTATCTAAGAATTTAAGACAATCAATGCTAAACATCTTAGAGTTACCAGCAGCTAGTGGTATGTTATCCACTTTACTTTTATCATTATTCTGTTTGAAGAGTTCACTGTATAGTAGGTTGAAGTCATAGCCAGAGCCATTATGGAATATTACTGGAATGAAGTTTTGTTGTTTGTATCTTAGATTACATATTGTACATGCTGGTCCTCTATATTTACCAGTTTCATGACAATGATCTCTTACTTTATTAATACATGTTTTGCTGCAGATATGACAAGTGTTATTAGTTTTATGATATAATTTATCTTCTGTGAATATCATCTTTTCATTATGTTTGAAATAATTCTCAGTTTCTATTTCTAATAGATCTCTAGCAAATCTTTTGATGCAGCCTAGACCGAAGTAGTGTTTGAAGTTACCTTGCCAAGTGTAACCCACATCTGTTGGAATATGTTCAGCTATTACATATTTTAAATCATTAGTTGAGACTTCAACTATGCAACATTCTATATCGGCAGTTATAATATTTTTTATATTCTGACGTTTGTGTTCATTTATAAATGTAATGTTTTTTCTTAGGACAAACAATCTCTGGTTTGAATGAGTTGTTGCATTCGTGTATATCATATTTAATTTGTGAGCTAAACCAATAGGTACACCTATCACAATAATAATATTTAATGTTGTTGTTATTTGGTCATTCTAACAAGGCTTCTATATTTTTTATTAGGGCACAGTGTTCTATTTGACCATTACTCCAAACTAGTATTCTTACATCTTTTCTATCTTTATTAAAATCATCCACTTGCTTAAACAATTCTATTTTACCATTACCACAAGGTGTGTATACCCAAATATTAATATTATACAATTTCTGTTTTCTTATTATATAAGCAAAATCATCTTCATGTTGTTGACTTGGTTCAATTAGTTTATCTACATATTTGCTTTCTCGAGTTGCATGGTGTGGGGCGGGATGTAGCCAAGCAGTTCTAGTTAGTTTTAAGCAATTGTATTTATAACTACGTATATTTAATATCGATTTAGAATTTTTGAGATCAGGAGGTAAATCTATATAACTACCAATAGATGCTTTAGTTGGTTCAATGTTAAACTGAATACTTCTTATTCCAAGAAACTCAAAATAATAACCATAACCTTCATATATTTCCTTTTCGAAATCTAGCCACCGATTGAAATCACCATATTCATATGTTGCATTATTATTAATATAATCAGTATTGAAAAATATTTTAGTAGTTTTAAATTCTTCTTTGGTTCTCTTCTTATAATCACATTCAGCCGTGATCTTATATTTAAAACTCTTAATTTTACGAAACTGGTAACAGTTTTTAATTTCTTCTAAAGAGAATAATTAGTTGCTTCATCTATATCTTCAATGTAATTCCCACTTTATCAGTAATATAAAATTGTCTCATGTTCTGACTTGAGTTTATATCGAAGTCTTCTGTGTTTTCTAGATACATGCGATTGTGACTATATGAATTAGTAGTTAGAGCTACTTTACTCCTAATTTCTTCATGACATTCTTTACATATAAACCTAATCTTAGAATAGATATTGTTTTCAGTTTCAGTTTCTGATTTAGTTTCTGTTTTAGTTTTAGCCCTAGTTTTAATAATATAAGCATCTTCATCCAAATTATACACCCTCTCCGAGATTTCCTCTGCTTCAGACTCAAACATTTTCTCCAATAGTTCCTTATGTTTGAGATCGTATGATTGATGCCTGTATAAAGCCTTCTTTGATTCAAAGGATAGATTACAGACATCGCAGAAGTTTATGACACTAGTATTAGTTGATTGAGACATGATGTATTTTTAGGGGAATAATCAAAAAATAATTTTTCAAAAAATGAAAATGAAATGCAATAAATGCATAAATAAACCTTGGAAAGAATGTTGTAATAATTGTAAAGAATTAGAATATTCTTGTTATGTATGTAAAAATAAGGTTAAAGATTATATAGAACATTTGGGATATCATTATTCTGATCCTGATCAATATCTAACATGTAGTATGTGTAATGTTTATAAACATATATCATTATATAGATTTAGAAATAGGAAATGTAGACTATGTATTTATCTTCATAGATATAGATATGGTCACACTAGAAATTCAGAGAGCATGTTTATAAGTATATTATTCAAGAAGACATAGAAAAACACTAATCACTGTGTTTCCACCGATCTCAGTGTTTTTGACTGTATACCCATCACAGTGTGTCCCATATACAGTCTCACAGCAGGGATCATCCTTTTTAAGAACTGTGAATTTGGTTTTTTATCTCACTTAGTTTTATAGTATTTCGTCAGAGTCGGGGGACGTTCACTGGAGTCAGTGAGGAAGGAACCCCAAACCTTCCGTTTGCTAAAGCAACTTAACTAGACTCGATGATTTAACCACTACACCAAGTGAGACAGAAAGTTTTATTTTTAAATTGACTAAATATTGATTAGGGGATATATGAAAATTTTTATTATTTTAATATTTCTTTCAATTTTTGTTCAAGTTTTTTCGCAAGTTGGTTTTACGTGCTTTTTACACGGTCTCATCGGCGAAGCAGTTTCACTGATTAGTTTTATACTAGTATCTGGGGACGTCCACCGGAGTCGGTGGGGATAGAACCCAAACTATCCGTCTGATAACAGTTAATTACCAGCTTAACTCTGTACTAGTGGTTTGCACTAAGTGAGACAAGAAATTATAGATTTAAAATATAAAAGAAGTGAATATAGAGCTAATATATAGTAGTGGATAAAACAAGGGATTCAACAAACAGTTAAATTTGGCCCGATTCGACATGCGCGATTAGCGTTAGGAGAAAGGGACAAATTTTGCTGGTGGTTGAATCCCTTGTTTTATCCACTACTCTCATGTCAATAATGTATGCGAGGTATTGATTTCCAGCTAGTGTGCATTATGCCATATATGGACGCAGGGTCATGGTAATATCGCGTCGTTCCAAAGGCATGTCTGAGGTATAGCCATCATCTATTTGCCGTTTGCTATTCGTGCTTCGTTTCATTCCACGTTGAGTAAACAGGTCAACTCGGTCCATTTTTTCTGTTTGCAATTTACTTCCGAGTCAATGTTTATCGAATAAGTTTTGCTATCTAATGCATTGCTTCTAAATTTTGTTTACTTTTCCGATGAAAAAAATTGCGTTACCGCTTTCCAAAAGGCGTCCCGGTTGAGGTCATTAAACGCTGCACTGAAACCAACAGAAAATAAAATCACTGCTCGTTTAAACTCTAGATATCATTGTTTCCACACGCTCTTGTCATTCAACGAGAGAAAAATCAGTGTACCCACGATCTTCCTCGGCACACGTCTTTGTCTTTCTATTGTATGCCAATCAACATCTTCATTCGAGCTGTTTAATGAACTGCCCAACAAAGCAGCGGCATACCTCAATAATATGCCCAGACAGCATTCTATAAATTTTTGCTTGTTAGTTTGTGAGCTTTTTCTCGTGAACGCTAATTCAACGCCATTTGTGCCTCATTTGATGTTCGTGTTAAAAGGTTGAAAGAGAACCAGTAAAAGTAAATTGAAAGAGAACCATTAAAAGTAAGAGTTTGTCAAAATTCAAAAATGGTCAAAACTGAAAAATTTTACAAGTTGGGACCGCAAATTTGTCCACCCTCCCCATTTTTCCACCCTCGGTTAGAGTAACCTCTAAGCTATTCAAGGACCCAACAAACGTTATCGCATCAGACCTACAAGTGTGACCATTAGCACTTGTATGCTGCAAAATTGGTATTTTTGATATTTTGTTATTTATAGTCAAATTTCTCAAATTGATAATTCTATGATCCTGCAGGTGTTTAATTATGGTTGGATGTCATAAATTTGAGGCATTTAGATCTACGTACGTATCAGCCTTGCTTATGTCAACAAAAACAAATATTGCAGTAATTTGACATTTACTATGTAAAAATTGATCTAAATCACTTATTTGATTAACCCTTCAGAAACGAGTAGCAGTGATAATAAAAATGATATTTACCTTATTAGTTGAGTAATGAGTTCATCTTGTATTTAGAACCATTAGAAACTGTTACCAAGAGCTGTTGGGTCTCAGAATAGACTAAAATTTGATTCTTCATCAAATTCAGTCTTTTTTTAAGTTTTGCTAGATCTTAAGATATTTAGAGTTTAGGTAAGTCGAGCTTTCTGATAAGATGTTAGCAACAATACTACCTACTGGCTGAAGCCTTGAAAACTTCAGCACGAGGTTGAACATAGATTATCACTGAGGATTTTCTTCACTTCAATCAATAAAATTAAAGTTACAGTCCTTTAAACATCCGAGCGACTAATTATTACGAGATCATTAGACTGCCGGATTAATTGAAGAACAGGGCCGGCGTAAAGCTCGAGAATTTGGCTGTGATATTTAAGTTTTGCTCAAATTCTTGAGCAGCCGCAACAGTGTGCTAGAGATAGGAAGCCTTGAGGAACAAGAAAGAATCAGAGAACAGGTAATAAGAGACGCCCAAGTGAGAGAGCTTCAGGCCAGGTGATGTATTGGTAAGCACGCTAGGCTTGCACGTAGTAGATTCACAACAGTTTGAGTAGTATAAAATGTAGAACACGTGAAAAGCTGGAATTGAAGCGCTGTTTTCTCAAATTTGTGTTATTTTTTTTCGACTGTGCACAAAAAACTATTTGGTTTCTGTCAGTTGAAGCAAACTGAGCAGGTTGCATCACAGTTTATATGATAAAACACAATTTCCCCAACTATTGAAAAGATTATGCATACTGTATCGTAAAATGCCTCAAATTACCAAGCTAGAACATAAAAATACCTAATTTATGGCATTGGTTTGCGTGATTATATTCAAAGCTGACTCCCATCCCTATCAAAGTTTTCAAGGTTTTTCATATGTCAAGATGCAGACAAGGTAATATTCTGGTGAATAATTCTGATCCTAATACCGCTGTCAATTTTTTTTGGGTACTGTACGAAAAACATTCAGAAGTTCTTCATCCGGGCTATGGTGTGAGAAGAAAAGATGTTGTCAGAAATATCCCCTTTGGAGTTGATGTTAGAAAAATTAGAGAGAGCAACAAAATGTGAATTGTGTATAACACTAGCTTCACTTACCACGGTAAGATGCTCTAGGTGTTCAACGTATACTTGGACAGAGAGATAAAACCTAGAGCAACAAGAACGAACGTGCGAACGGATTATAAGAGATGCCAGATCTCAAGAGCTTCAGACCAGCTGGGGTAATGGTTAGCACGCTAGGCATGCATGAGATGCGCAACAGTTTGAATAGTTTAAAATGCAACACGCGTCAGAAGCTGGAATTGAAGTGCTGTTTTCTCCATTTTGTGTTAGTTTTTGTTTTCGACAGTGCACAGAGAACTCCCAGGTTGAGGTCCAGACCCAAATTTGCTTCTGATCAGACTTTCCAGACGGCAATTATCTCTGATCAGAATTTCCGGACGGAAATTCACCCTGATCAGACTTTTCAGACCCAAGTGACCTCTGATCAGACTTTCCAGACACAGAAGGTCTCTGAACAGACTTTTCAGACCGAAGGTGTTCTGATCAGACCATATTCAGACCATGGTCCAGACTCAATTTCAGACCATTGTGCAGACCTTAATCAGACTATGATCAGACTCAAATGCGCTCGAAGCAGTTATGATCAGACCCAGTTGCGCTCGAAGCAGTTATGATCAGACCCAGTTGCGCTTGCAGCTATTTTTGATCAGACTGAAGTGCGCTTCAAACCGGTTCTGATCAGACTCAAATGCGCTCGAAATAGTCTGATCAGAGACAGATTTTACTTAGTCTCCTAATTTTGCTATAATATATTCATTTCATAAAAACTGATGTTTACAGTATTTAATTCATCTAAGGAAAAATCAATTTTAAAAGGATTGCTAAAGAAAACAAAACCCAACTGTTGAGAACAAATTTTATTTAGTGTACCGATTAGTTTATAATTCTTACTCAATGGATGAGTTAAGACAGCTTTCCATAAGAAACGTCGTGGTCTCCAGTTGATCAAAATTTCTTCTAAAGGGGACCGGCCTCAGCTATCTGCCGGACTCTTTTTTTCTGATCAGAGCTATCGGACTTTAGATGAGTCTCTGATCAGAAAGCTGCTTTTTGGCTGCCTCTTGGCAGAGTCAACATCTTTCAGTAAAAAAAACAAAAAAAAAATGAAAAAAATAATGCGCTCGAAATGGTCCCTGATCAGACCAAATTGCGTTTGAAGACATTTATGATCAGATCCAATTGCGCTCGAAGTCGCCTCTGATCAGACAAAAGTGCGCTCGAATCCGCCTATGATCAGACCCAATTGCGCTCGAAATTGCCTCTGATCAGACCCAAGTGCGCTCGAAATCGCCTATGATCAGACTTTTCAGACCAAAATGACCTCTGATCAGACCATCTCCAGACCATGATCAGACCGTAGTGCGCTCGAACTTCCGAAAAGACCCTGTAATTTCGGTCTGGGAACACACGGGTGTGCGGTTGACTGGGTCTGATCAGAAGTCAATTTGGGTCTGGACCTCAACCTGGGCTATTTGATCTTTGTCAGCCCAGCGAAGCACTTGGAGCAGGTTGCATCACTGTTCATGTGATGAAAAATAATTTCCGAACTATTGAAAAGATCATGCTCTACCATAAAAGGCCTCGAAATGCCATGCTAGACCATAAAATTACCCAATCTGTGACGGTGGTTCGTGCGATCATAGTCAATATTGACCCCGTTTTTACTAGACTCTTCAGGTTTGTTCATTTTTCCTGATCTAGACTAGGTAAATCTACGTATTGAACCTCTTCTTGGCTGGAGGTATGAAGCCTCGAGTATCAAGAAAAAAAACACGAGATTTGTTTATAAGAAGTGCCCAAGTTCGAGATATTCAGACTATTTGGTACACAGGTTAGAACAATCGGCTTTCAAGTAAAATATTCTGTTTCGATTCCAGTAATTGTCTATTTTCACAATATTTGCGCCTGCTCAGACCCCTCTAACAAATGATAAGCAGTAAAATTACCTCATGTATTTTATCGAAGTCTACCAAGTGCAAAAGCTTTAAAACTCCGCTTAGATTACAACATTTTGCTTCAATCTTAATTTCAGAGGATTAAAAAACCGTTTCTGCCAGAACCTTCGGCAATCGACAAAGCAATCGACAAAATTCAATCGACAAAATTCAGGTACATTGGGTTTGCTGAGGCTAATTGTTAATGGTGTTTACAGATTTTTTGTTTCCGAATCTGATTACAAACAGAACTTAAAACCTTGTTTGGCTTAAGAAAAAATTTCTTTATACGTCTCCCCCTGTTTAATGTTGCATGAAACAATCGGATCGTCAGCTCTCGTAAAAACAAATAAACTTGTAATTTTGAAAACATGGGTTCTGAAATCTTGAAAAACAACTTAAAATTTTGTACCCTGAAAATAGTTATATTCGACTTGGATCTTTTGATTGTTTCATTCATCGAGTTAAGTCAAAATCTACGGAGCATTGGACATATTCTTGAAATTTTAAATATATATTGCTGCCAAACTTCAAAATTAATCGGTAATTTATTGTCATTTCTCCGCAGATGGCCTAAGAATCATTATTTTATATTGGCAGTTGTAGAAATGATGACACAATGATCAGTATTAAAGGAACAGTTTGAAAAAGTCGTCAGTTTTGTTGAAAAAGTGAAAACTCAGCGGAAAGTTCTAAATTGAAATTCGATGGATTGAAAAACACTGTAGTTTAAAGTTATAAAACAGGCTGGTAAAAAAAAACAAGAGAGGGCTCCTCTGATTCTGTGCACAATCACCGCAAGTTCCGAAACTCGCATCGAATAGTATTGTGAAGGGCAAAACTAAATGTATTTCAGCCTTTTCTTTAAATTTCGATAAAGGTAAGAGCCAAGAGTTTTAAAGAAGCGAATTTTGTCTAAAATTAAAATAAAAAGCTCATTACACATACAGAAAACCCTAAATGTTTGATTGAGAATTCTTCAGAAATCACAAATCGAAAGAGATCATTTTTATATTTTCAAGGCTGTACAATAAGCATTGCTATTTTGCGTTACTCTTTGTCTTACAGATGCAATTAGCGGAACAGGAGCTAAACTACAATGCCACAATTGGAAACAATTGGGTAGGTAATTTTACTGATCAAAATTCAAAAGCAAGAAATCTTGTTAAAAGTTCCAAAGCAAGAAGAGATCTGGTTTCTTTTATTGCGTCGTCTTGAGAAAGAGAGAGCAAAAGCAAAAGAAAGAGAAGGCAAATATTTATTGGAAAAAGGTTTTGGCATGTATAAACCAAAAGTAATTGATGTGTAGCAGCACTTCTGACATTTTAAAACCCTCATTAGACACCAATTTCTTACTACCACTTATCATTTTATTTTCTAATTAGGTAAATATGCTGTCTGAGAAGTTTCAGAGGCATTTTTTCAGTCTTCCTCTAAAGTCTTCCTCTTTTTTCAGTCTGCGGGATAATTCTAAGACGCTCACTGGGGGTGACAGACCAACTTGAGTCGCGCACTCACTGGGGGTGCCAGACGCACTTCGGTCGCTTACAGGGTGTACCTGACTACAACTTTTAACTGTTTCAGTGCCAATAAGCATTGGTAAAATGAATTATGTTCAGAAAAATAGAGGCTGTTTATGTTCATGTTTTTTCGGTTTTTCAGTAAAAAAAATTATCCGAAACAAGGAAATATATTCAGCTCAACGGCAATTGCCAAAACTTAGTTTTTAGAGTGGTCAATAGAGTGGTCTTCGATCTTCATCAAATAAAATTGGGTATTGCTCCTCAAAAAACATTCTCCTTGTTGGTTTACTATCTCTTCTTGTTTCTGGGGACTGGCTGTTTTTTTAGTTGTATATCTTCGCACAGATTCTGGATGGAGTTCTGATCAAACTGTCTAAACCGTAGATAGTGCGGCCAGACTCTGTGGAGTGGTCGCGGTTTACCCCCGTGCGCGACCCAAGTCGGTTTGATCAGCGCTGGCTTCGGTCGCGCTCGGGGGTAAACAGCGACCGCTCCACAGAGTCTGGCCGCACTATCTACGGTTTGGACAGTTTGATCAGAACTCCATCCAGAATCTGTGCGAAGATATACAACTAAAAAAACAGCCAGTCCCCAGAAACAAGAAGAGATAGTAAACCAACAAGGAGAATGGTTTTTGAGGAGCAATACCCAATTTTATTTGATGAAGATCGAAGACCACTCTATTGACCACTCTAAAAACTAAGTTTTGGCAATTGCCGTTGAGCTGAATATATTTCCTTGTTTCGGATAATTTTTTTTACTGAAAAACCGAAAAAACATGAACATAAACAGCCTCTATTTTTCTGAACATAATTCATTGTACAGCCTTTCCATAATTATTATTGTACAGCCTTTCTCTGAACATTAAGTGCGTCTGGCACCCCCAGTGAGTGCGCGACTCAAGTTGGTCTGTCACCCCCAGTGAGCGACTCAGGTCGGTCTGGCATCCCCAGAGCTCGACTGAGGTCTGAATGATGAGAACCGATTTTTATTTGGGTGGTCTGATCAGAGCTGGCTTGGGTCGCTCACCTCGTCCTGGGTAACTATCAGGTCACATTAAAAACATTTGAATCCTATTTAGGCCCGTGACGTTTTTCTATGAAAGGACAGTTTTAGTTTAAAATGATGAAGAATTGCGATTACAAAATTGATTGTTTTGCATCTTTCCACAAAAATAATTGTACTATGACTAGCATCTTTCAAAGTATCATCTCATCTCTACATATGTTGCTATTAATTAGGTGCATGGTATAAAAGTGCAATTTAGTTATTTCGTTTACTGAATTCTGGTGACTAATTAATTTTCACCTGACTTTTTGTGTGTTTTCTGCAGAAAGAAGAAAAAATTAGAGCAACATTTTAGCAACATTTTAGCAATTGGACAACTGTTTTCAGAAAGTTTCTCATATAATTTTACAAGAAACTAAACTACATGGAATGAGCTAGGTTGATTTCTTTCAATTTTTGGAAGATGATCGATCACTATTTTTCAATATTGCTAATAATTAGAATATTGTCTTCTCACTGACAGAAAAGTAATTGAACGAAGATTTAACAATTTGGGAAAGAATGTACCAAAGATTATTAATAATATAATATAAAATCTGTTTTATTACTGCGCTTAGAACAAGGAAATTTTTTGAAAAATACTTTAAAAAAACCTGTGGAAATGACGTACAAAATATTGTGAGTTGAGGGTTTTTCTCGACCACAACTATCAGAGAAATGATGAAAACAGACATTTGAAAAAACAAACAACAAATTCAAAACAATTCATAGAAACTTAATGATTTTTCTCGCCAAAATCTTTAAAATAGATTCCATACATTTCAACATTATGATCCAACAAACCTTTAAACCAAAATATATCCATTTGGTTTTTCCAGGCTCTAAGAATTAGAAACAAAAGCTCAGCAGTTTTGAAAAAAGACAAAAAATTTAAGTTGTTGTTAAGCAGGCTCGGTAATGTTCGTTCGCACATAAGTTTCCGACCCCGCTCATCCACTTTTTAGACCTAATTTTCTACACTATGAGGAAGAGATAGAAAACTCTCAAAAATTCACATACTGATCACCAAACCACTGAACAAATAAATTAGTGCCAAATTAAGTCGCTGTTGAGACTTGATGCCGCATTAGCTGGCCATTAACGAGAATACCAGACAAGACAAAGTTTCAAATAACAAAAAACATTAATTCTATCCAAAAGCCGATGTCTGTATTCGAAAAAAAAAACACAATCAAAAACTCAAAGTGGCATCGGATAAACCGTGAACAATACAAATTGTGCCCTGCATCAAAGTCACTTGGTTTTAATGAGACACTGTAACAATTCGACAAAAACAGCGAAAAATGCAAAACTCAAAATTAATTTTCTATTTTTAAAAACAATTTTTTGTAACTGATTAAAACCATTAGGTATCAACTGAAATGCATTACAAACAATCATCAATTGAGGGAGCGATTAGAATGTTTTCAATTACAATTCTTTAGGAAGCAACTTGTCAATATTCATAAAATGTCATACGGCTACAAAAAGAACGAAAAAATCAGTCAAAATTTAAAAAAAAAACAAATAATTTAATAAGAAAACGGTGTCACAAGATTAAAAAAGTTTGATATTGCAATTTAACGCCGGAGGGACTTCTCCTTTATTGTGAGATTTTGCAAGGAAACGAAAAATGGGTTGATACCAAGAGAAAACTTTTTTTTATATGAAAATGCGCAGTATTTAAGCCAACAAACCATTAGTTGAAAACAAAACACTTCTAAAGACAGACTTTTAGCCCGCTAGAAAGAGCTGACAATCTGCATAAGCAGAGACGAGCTAAAAACTGGCAGAAGTAGGATGAAAATTGACTAAGTTCAAAAATTCATTAATTTTTTTTGAGAATCATAAAAAAGCTAAGCTTTCAAATGAAAACAAAGACGAATAGTCTTGCAACTCCTTAGAAAACCAATTGGGCTTGTTATCAGAGAGACTAGGTCATAAGGGAACAGAAAACGCGATTAGGGGTAGAACTAAAATTTTCACGAACAAATTTACGAAACTACAGTATTGAAACCATGAAAACTATAAGACATTATAATCCATATAACCGAAACATATTACCATTAGAAAATTGGTGTGTGTTTTAGCCAAAAGTTTATAGTACCTGTCAAAATTGAGATTGAACTGCAAAAATATTCTTTTTTTAATTGAAATTAATTAAATTTAAAGACAAAAACCTTTAGCTATAAACTGAAATCAATAGTTTAGTTCAATTCTACATAAGGAGGGCATTGTGATTCTGCATTGTCCAAAAGAACTACAAAGAGGAAGGCATTGTGATCATTCATTATCCGAAAACAACTACGGAAAGGACGTTAAATACTAGTAAAAATTTGAAATCGAATAAATTGTTCAAGAGAACAATGTGTCAGCCGCCAAAACCTAAAAAACTTAAGGCGCCAATTGGAATTGTCATGGCTGTTATAATTGGTCAATTAAACAAAAAATGACATCAAAAAATGCGCATAAATGTAAGAATAGCAACAAACTTTTAATTCAGAAAAATTGAGGGTTGAACTGGATTTACTGAGACACAGTTTTAAATTGACAGAAGTAAGATAAAATTATGCAAAGTTCAAAAAAATCTGTTTTTTTAGTCAACAATTATATAAAAAGTTATAAGAGCCATTAGATATTAAAGGAGA